>NW_021680373.1:1219099-1264795 GCF_001412515.2 Diachasma alloeum
AGACTTTTGTCATAATTAGAATGCAAGTAATCAGGTTAGCAGAAAATTAACTTTTAAAAAAATCAATGGAAAATGTCAATTGATATTTTTTTTGACATTTGTGGGGTGACAAAAGTCTGTGGGGGTCCTCTGAAGGTACCCTCGCAATTTCAGAGTTTTGTCACCTCTAGAACCCCAAAATCCCAAAATCCACATATTATTATTAACTACAATAAACAAATGGTTAATTGTTAATTGTCTTGCACTCAATACGCTAATAGATATTAGTTTTGTCAAGTTTTGTCGGCCTTTAATAATCTGCTAAATCATCTTCCAAGGGTGGAAACTCGGTCGAGCGTGAGAACCACTGCTTTCCTATTTTCGGCAAACGAATTTTCGGCTAGCTTCCACTCCATAAAATAAAGTACATGGGGGCTGCCTGTACACCCCGGATTAATGTGAATTCAGCAAATTTTTATGCCGCAGTATTCAAACTCTTTTCGAGTTATTTATGCTGTAGGGTTTTTTTCACCTTGTGAGTTTTTTGCCGATGATGTTGAGTCTGCATGGGACTCGATAAGTCGTAGTTTTCCCCTACTCAATGACTGAATGTGATTAGATAAGAATGTCAGGTACGAGACGGTTGTAACTGAGAAACCAGTGTGCACGCACTTGTGTTATTCTTTATGTTTTTTTTCTGGATGTGGGACAGACGGTTTTTATGGCGAAATATTATTTGTGCAGGTGGCGATTGTTTTTTGCGTGGTGGGACTAGTGTGTAGGGTTTTTTAATGAAATTTAGAATTTAAAGGCTTGATCTGTGAGAGGGAATGGGGAATGGGAGCAGAATAATTGATTATGCATTGAGATCATCGGTATCTGTTCGAATGAAATCGTGTCATTCGTATTTTTTAGTGAATCGAAGAATGGGCTGGATTTTTCATGCTCCACGTGAAGCTCAGGTTCATTTCGGTAGATTTTTACATTTAATAACATCTTGCATTTATAGTTTGGGAAATGAAGAAGAATTATTGATCATGCAATAGGATCATCAATATTTATGTTTATCCTTATATTATTCTTCACGTTTTTTATTGAATCATCTACTTTAGATTCTCCTCATTCTAATCTTGAACTTTAATTTCATTGAAGTTTAACTTCATTTTTGCTGAGTGTCGAACTTGAATAGTTTCAGAATTTGGCAGGAAATTAAGGAGGCACAAGTAGAATGATGAATTATTCATTAAGATCATTGATATCTGTGCAGGTTCTTGCGTTTTTCCATATTTTTCATGAAACTGAAAAATTGTTCGGCCCAATTGAAGTGACGAATGTTTTTTGTCCGGTGGGAATTATTTCTATAGTTTTTTATGAATTCTATAATTTTATTGTTTGATTTGTAAAAGGGAACGGGCAATGGGAGCAGGAGAGTTGATTATGCATTGAGATCATCGATGTCTGTATGAATGCACTCGTGTCATTCTTCATTCTGATGTATTTTTTGATTCAATGATTTCATACTTGCGTTATTTCTCAGATTATTCATTGAAGTGACATATATTCCATTCCTTTCATGCAAAACTTGAACTTGAGATCCATTTCGATCGATTTTTGCATTGAATAATTTCATAGTTGGTTGGGAAATGAAGAAAAATGATCGATTATGCATTGAGATCATCGATATTTGTGTTCACACTTATGTTATTTTTCACGTTTTTCATTGGAGTTGTCCACTTTAGACTCTCCTCAGTCTAATCTTGAACTTTAGCTTCATTTTTATTGAATTGTGAACTTGAATAGTTTCGTAATCCGAAAGGAAATGAGAGAGACACAAAGAGGATGATTAATTATGCATAAGATTATCGACATCCGTGCAGGCACTTGCGTTTTTCCCAATTTCTCACCAAAGTACGGAACAAAATAATGAAATTTCAGATTTCACCGGGAATTCAGTGAAATTGCAAATTTTTTAGCGGCAGGAAGGGAGTATTTTCCAACTTATTTGAATTCCCAATCAAAACATGAATATTCACCACAAAATAACGTCGATTTTTCAAGTGATTGATTGCATTCATTTGAATTCACCTGATTTCTATTAATTTCCCTGGATAATTAAACTAAAACTAACAATTCCCACTGTTTTTTTTTTCGTAAAATTTTGACGAAATTCATTGAAAATTTAGTAAAAAAAATTTGAAATGTAAAATAATTGATTATTCGTTGAAATTCTCGTTATTATTCAACGAATAATTCGTCGAATAATCAATGAAGCAATTTAAAGTCCATTTAGGCAGCATCAATGTGCGTGAATATTCGAGGTTCAAGAAATTACAAAGAGGAGAATTGTAGAAAGGGAATCGCGTGCAGATACAGACACAGAGTGGTAAAGGACCTGGCGTATGGCCAATGAAAAATCCCCGGCATGCAGACGTACTGGCTTTTCTTCATTTTATATTTTTTGTATGACTAAAAGTACAACAGTGACTCGCTATTTCGCGCACACCCTTCACATCGACATTTTACCACTGTTATGCTGTTTCAGGGGGAGGGGGGGGGGAGTTTATTCATCTGTACAAGGGGCTTACAGCACTGAATGTCTGCACATTTTCCACTATTTTCTCGTTCTCTGCGTTTTATTTAACGCTCATTCTTCTCCTTGAAAACCCAAACACTTCAGTCATGAATTTATTTAAATGCCGACGGGGGAGATATGCAAGTGCAGGAGTGCTTCTCGTTTCAGCAAATAATCTTTTGAGAAATAATAAAGAAAAAATTACCGTGTGGGCTCGGGTTTCGTCCCGGCAATTTGAGTGGGATGGGGTTTTTGAGAAGAGGATACACGATCGGGCCCACTACTACACTCGCATACATTCCTCAAGGCCGCGCTAAATTCCCCCAAATGAACGACCGACGAGTAGTTATTCTCAGAATGGCAGAATCAATTTTCCCATCTTCGATATATCAGAGGCAATTTTGAGCTGATCGAGGTTTTGTGAGCCATTAGATTTCGTGGAAATGAAGTTGTGACGTGCAGATGAAATTGAAATTTCATGAAATGTCAGGTGTTTCGTGAATTCGTTAATTCCGGAACGTCTCCGCGTTTAAAGCCGTCACAATATTTCGATGGAAGTGTTAATTAAAAAGATATGGGAATAATGTTGTTTGCAATGTATTCTCATGTTAATTGGACATTTTAATTTTTTCACGTGTTCAAATTGCCGCCATGGGAATGGACAGAACTCATAACATGGAAATATTCGGTATTGAAATTGAATATTGCGTGCAAATATCGAGCAGACAAAATCGCAGAACTGTTGAAAATTTTCCACTGAAATTTTATGGATTTTTTTCATTGAAAATTCATAATTTTGGGGAGAAATCCGTGGGAACTGTAGATTTCAATTAAATTATTCCGGGGAAACTATTGAAGAATCTGGGAAATTCATAGAAATCTCTCCTGGCATTCCGGATTCCTCTGAATTTTCAGGGATTTTCGTAAAAAATTCCTGGAATATCCAGAATTTTAAATGAATTCCCTGAAAATTCAAGGGAATCTTGAAAATTCACGGAAATTGGGGCTTTACTTGAAGTTTCAGAGAAACTTAAAATTCCATTTACATTCTCCCCTTAAATCGAATTCAATGTCTCTCCGAAAAATTTAGCCAATTTTTTTTTCTCTGCAGAAATGAAAGTTTCCATTTTCAGGGACATGTCACTGATTTTCGGGAAAATATCTTTGATCTTCAGAACCCTTCTTCAATTTTAAAAAATCTGTCTCCTAATTTCAAGGTCATTGTAATTTTTAAATTATGAATTTTTAGTGACAAAAATCCTTGGAATTTTAGTGGAAATTTTACTTTTTAGAAATTTCCAAGACTATTACCGCAAATTCCAGTAAAAAATTATCAACAGTGTCGTTCGTGTCTAGTATTGCCAATAATTGGAGAGAGATTCCTGAAAATCAGGGACATGTCCCTAAAAATCATTTTTTTTCTGTTTTCTCCAAAAACCTTTCCGAAACCTGAAACCTCAATCCAACAACTCGGAACTCCGTGAACTTTCCCCGGATAATTCTTTGAAATCTCCATTGATTTTTGAAAATCTCACAAAATCCCTTGAAATCCCAAAACTCTACTTCGGAATCCATAAAATATCGTAATCCAGAAATTCTTTTCACCAGCTTTATCCGAAGTGATTACCCCTCAGCGTTAATTATGAGTTGGCCGAGGTTTTATGATCGATTAGATTTCCTGGAAATCGAGTTACCTAGTTCCCCTGTGTCTTAATCCACGTGAGTAAGTGTATAATTATATCATTAAGATGTAGATATTTTTATAATGAATCCAAGGAGACACTCTCGGCGTCAACTCTCACTGTAACCCGTCGTCTTGGGTCTTCCTCAAACTACTCGAGTAACGGGGGCTTTGTTATTGAGCAATCCGTCTTCAAATATCACGTGTCGCTTTACGACGAATTAATAGTGAGAAGAGGAAATGTTGGTTTGAGTGTTTAGTGGGATTGGTCGTAAAAAAATAGAAAATTTCATCCGGAATATGGAGAGGCTAGCTCTTTCCTGTCAAATAATTCTTGAAATACAAGAGAAAATCTCTTCATTTTACGGAATTGCTTTTTTTAGGGTCTTGGAAACTACCAAACCCGCGCAGCTCATCTCTTTCATGACACTTACGTCCGATTGACTCCTCCGAAGTCCCTCGTGTCAAAAAGAAGATTCAAAATAAGAAGACCTCCATAAAAAATATATAAAACAAATATATAATATCGGTCAATTCCATATATTCTTCAAAATATACATTTTTCCGTATGGGGATTTCGATCGCGACGTTAAAAATATCGTTTCAAGTCGAGAAAAAAGAATCTAGACAAAATTTTATGCTGAATTATAATAGATACATCTTATTTATATTCAATAATGCATGTATATTCTATTTAATGCGTAATGGAAACCAATTGAATGATATTTTGCTCTTGAAATTGAGAATTTTGTTTTTGATTTGAGAAAAAAATTATGAAAACAAATCCTAGATTCACCATGCGAGGGAATTTCCGCAAAGCTAATTTTCTTTTTGAAATATTAAACAAAAAAATCAAGTCAAGATGGAAATTTTGTGCGAAGCGAAATTAAAATCGCGACCTAGTTAAAACTGGGGTAAAACGGGGCTTTTTTCAATGAAGCCGTTTTTTCAATGAGCCCCTCCCACTCATCAACATCCCAAATAAGAATTGTTCTGCCCTGAATGAAGAGCAATTTGATGAAAAGTACCCATTTGAGAGTAAAAAATGATCCATCTCCATCCGCTTGCCGTCGACTCTCAACTCCACAAAACATCGAGTCCCCGGCGTTTTTACAAATCCCATATGAAATATAGTGAGCGGTCCAGTAATTGCCACTTTTTCACAGACCCTAGACTCTTCGTAATTAAGTTGAAAATATTTCCAACTGTCTGATTGCGATGAATTTTACCCTCAGATGGGAGTAATGAATTCACCTGGTGTTAGAATAATTTTGTTTCCATCACATTGTTAAAAATTTGTATCTGAATTTTAATTTGCGCTGAAATTTCAGGTAATCTTGTCATTGAAAATGAGATATTCCATCGATTTTCTGTTCGAATGATCTGAAAATCAATAAAATACTTGATATGTCAGTTCAGTTATTCCGCAAAAATTCGGAAAAATCAGGAAAATTCAGGGAATTCATTCATTTTTCTGGACTCTTTTTAATGACATGGAAAATATTTCTAACTGTCTGATTGCGATGAATTTTACCCTCAGATGGGAGTAATGAATTCGCCTAGTGTTAGAATAATTTTGTTTCCATCACATTGTTGACAATTTTTATCTGAATTTTTATTTGCGCTAAAATTTCAGGTAATCTTGTCATTGAAAAATCAGATATTCTATTGATTTTCTATTGGAATGATCTGCAAATCAATAAAATACTTGAGACATCAGTTCAATTATTCCACGAAAATTCGAAAAAATCAGGAAAATTCGGGGAAAAATTGAAAATTCATGTCATTTTGTTTCTGAAAATTCATGAAGTTCAGCGAATTCTTCCTAAAACTTGAAATTTCACAACCATTTTTCCCCTAAATCGTATTCAATGTCACTCTCACGAGCTTTACTCCCATACTTTCCATGAAATTTTAAAAAATTTCCAACAGAGCATTTCGCTAAATTTCCACATAAATATTCTCTAAAAATGGTTTGAGGCTCTTGAGAGAAGCAGAAATTGGGTCAGTGACAATACTATCAGGACATTAATGTTACCAGGATAAAACAGGTTCAAAACGGAAATTTTTTGCGAAGCGAAATTGAAATGGCGACCTAATTAAAACCGTGGCAAAACGGGGCTTTTCTTTCAGCGAACCAGTCTCCTCAATGAGCCCCTCCCACTCATCAACATCCCAAATACGAATTGTTCTGTCCTGAATGAAGAGCAATTTGATGAAAAGTACCCATTTGAGAGTAAAAAACGATCCATCTCCGTCCGTTTGCCCTCGACTCGACTCCACAAAACCCCCCCCGAGTCGAGGATTTGGTTCTGATTGGACGTACACAGGTCTTTCAAGATCTCTCCAGACCTAGATGGACCTGGTAAGTCCGAATCAGTTCTGCGACGTACTTTTCCAGAGACCATTCGAATCCTCAGTTCTTTTCGGTCCTGAGAAGCCCTCCTCGATGCTACCGAGAACGCGTGATTTTACGACCGGGTGAAGAGGAAGGCATGTATGCGGAGGGTTGAAATTTGTAGCCAACGAGGAGACAGGGTTGCAGAATATATTTTAGCCACCCTCATCTCCCCGTTTGCAGGCGGTGTTTAAATAAAAAATAGTGAACGTTGATTCTGTATTTATTGACCCCCTGATGCCAATGAAACCCTCGGAGGTGACAGAAATGGGGGAAAAAAATTTTTCAGTTTCACGTGGGTCAAGGGTGAAAGTCGATTTTCGCCAAAATTGAATTTTTTCGCCAAGTGAAAGTTGATTCTGTATTTTCTAACAATTCTGATGCCAATGAAACCCCCGAAGGCGCGACAAAAGTCGAAATAAAATTTTTTTTTTCACCCCGAGCCAAAGAGTCAGATTTTCTGTTTTTCCAGAGGGAAAGTCGACTTTCGCCAAAATCGAATTTTTTAGCTGGGTGAGCGTTGATTCCAACTATTTGAGCGACGGGCTATTCAGAACTCTCAAACGTATGTGAAAAAAGTGAAAACTGAAAAAGTTTTTTTTTTCAAATTTTCAAAGGGTCAGATTTTCGGTTTTTCCCGGGGAAGGTCGACTTTCGCCAAAATCGAATTTTTTAGCCGGGTGAACAGATCCGATCAATTAGCCCCTCATGTATAGATATTCCAAATTTTTATTTTTCTCCTCATTGAAGTAGTTTTGAAGAAAATTGCGAGCTAATAAAAAACATTTGCTAGTTAGTACTTTTTTTTAAATAAATTTTTGAAAAATCACCTCTGAAAAAAAAGGCGTTATCCCCTCTATTTCATTATTTCCAAAAAAATTTATCACCAATCGATAGAAAATTGTTTGAAGATTTTTGCGAGTCAAGAAAAAATCGTCAATGCAATCCTATTATTGTGTAAATTAACAATTCCAATTTCAACTGAAAACCAGAGTTGATGACCAGAGTTTGTAACAGAGATGTCAGATAAGATATGAATGTTTTTTTTGGCTCAAATGAAAGAGCGGCTCGAAAAATGGCGTGCAGAAGTCTTTCAAGATGACAAATGTCTCTAAAGATGATGTCTGTTTTCAATTGAAAAGCGCAATTGTGACAACATTGTCCAGTGGGGTCTAGGAGTCTCCCCTGGTTCAAAACCATCTTTAGAGGCCCTAGCACGCCATTTCTCGATCCGCTCTTTCATTTGAGCCCAAAAAAACATTCATATCTTGTCTGACATCGCTGCTACAAACTCGGGTCTACAACTCGGGCCTTCAATTAAAAGCCCGAGTTGAAAACCCGAGTTTGTAGCAAAGCTGTCAGACAAGATATGAATGTTTTTTTTGGCTCAAATGAAAGAGCGGCTCGAAAAATGGCGTGCAGAAGTCTTTAAAGATGACAAATGTCTCTAAAGATGATGTCTGTTTTCAATTGAAAAGCGCAATTGTGACAACATTGTCCAGTGGGGTCTAGGAGTCTCCCCTGGTTCAAAACCATCTTTAGAGGCCCTAGCACGCCATTTCTCGACCCGCTCTTTCATTTGAGCCCAAAAAAACATTCATATCTTGTCTGACATCGCTGCTACAAACTCGGGTCTACAACTCGGGCCTTCAATTGAAAGCCCGAGTTGAAGACCCGAGTTTGTAGCAAAGATGTCAGACAAGATATGAATGTTTTTTTGGGCTCAAACGAAAGAGCGGGTCGAGAAATGGCGTGCTAGGACCTCTAAAGATGGTTTTGAACCAGGGGAGACTCCTAGACCCCAATGTTCTATACATACTCCTAGACCCCATTGTCCTCCTAGACAATGATGTCACAACTCTGCTTTTCAATTGAAAACAGATATCATCTTTAGAGACATTTGTCATGTTTAGAGGCTCTAGCACGTCATTTCTCAACCCGCTCTTTCGTTTGAGCTCAAAAAAACATTCATATCTTGTCTGACATCTTTACTACAAACTCGGGTTTTCAACTCGGGTTTTCAATTGAACTCAACTCACCGAGTTTTTTAGGTATCCCTTGCCCACACTTCCCCCGTCAGCCCCTTTTTCGCGCAGAAAAACCCGCTGATTGCTCTTCCGGGGGAAATTGACGGAAGAAGCCAAAAGGAAAACCGAAGAACCGGCAATTGTCACGATTAATCATCACCGGTAACACGAGCCCGTGGGCGTGCAAATGAATCGAGACGCGCATTCAATGAACCATCCAATTCATTCCATTACAATGTGTTACCGTTGCGCGTAAACAAGAAACTTGTCGTTCTTACAATAATAGCAATTATTGGATCGATTTATAATGCATTCAAGAAACCGTTTGTTTGAATTGAATAAACTTTAGTTGAATCGAATAAATTGGTTTATTCAAGCGGCTCGGAATTAAACTTCCATTCAAACTTGAACTTGACTTTTATTTGCGTTCGCATTGACATGAAATGAATTTTTTTTTTGAGAAATCAATTTTTTCTTGATTTACAGAGCAAATAATGTTTTCATTTTCGAGGATGTGTCTCTGATTTTTTGGAATACATCACTAATTTCCTAGGACATATCACTGTTTTCATTCTGGATACTGACTACACTGAGAACAATAATTATGAATTACAATAATTAACATAATTATTAATCGATAGGTGTCAGTGGAGATTATTCAAGTTCATATGTACACGGAGAGAAATGTTCAGTAAAAATTACGGAACTCAGAGTTCGCTCACGGATTGCGGAATCGACTCAGAAAATTTAAGTGACGGTATCGTAATTTTTCACAGGAGATTCAGGTAAAAACTACGAAACGCTCTGGAAAAATTCCGTGATAGTTCCGTAAAATTTCCTACAACCACATTTCGCTCCGGAATTACGGAAAAGATACGTAATTTTTATTGAATATTTCTCTCCGTGTGGCATAATCATTCCATAATTCAATATAATTGTAATATTTGGAGATTTGGGATTTGGATCACCTGAGAATGACTGGCCTGGAGAAAAACTCTTCTAAAAAAATAAATTCTTCTCCGAAGAAAATGATTCCTTGGAGAAAGTATTTTTTTTTCGCAGTGTAGAGTGATTTTTATGAATGAAATTTGGTGATGGATTCCTATTACAGGCGATAGTCGTCTATTTGAATTGAATAATGTATTCATTCAATGTAATCAAAACATTTTCATTGTAATGAATATATGAGTTTATTCATTTATCGAAGTAAACCCTTAGTGTTTCTCAACATTTTCGTTTCTTTTGACACGTAAAAACGATTTCTTGAGCCGAGAAAGTCTCAGTTTATCGTGAAGTGTTGATGTTCCTGTCACGAACATTTGACGGCATTTGTATATTAGTACATATTCCGCGGAATTCTTATCCCAAATCATTTGTTTTGTCACATTAGGTAAAATACGTAAAACAAATATGAATTTTCAGGAAAACGACATTGAATTTGATTCAGGAGAAAAAAAAATTATTAAATTCCAAATTGTGCTGAAAATTCGATGAAATTCGATAATTTTCACGATGAATGAGAAATTTACTGAACGTTTTCATTTGAAATTCAATTCAACCACAACACGGAGAGAAATTTTCTAGAAAAATTCTGGCACGAGTACTGGAAAAAATCACAATCCACCGGCTGTGAAAAATTTTAGTGCTGTTAAAGTAAAATTTCTTGGTATTTCTGGTAAAATATCTGTGGATTTCTGTGAAATTTTCACAGAAATACGGGGAAAAATTCAGCCTCTTTTCCCGTGCTAGCACTAGAATGTTTCTAGAAAATTTGTCTACGTGAACATCGAAAACTCAAATGACGCTGACTGAAATTTCAAGAAATTTCAAACAGTGTGTGTGTTCCCCCGTTACCGAGGGTCGAGAGGGTGGATGAGGGAGGTGGGGCATTTTGTATCGATAAACTCGACACGTATAAAGCACACGATTGTATAAGCGGTTGACTTCTGCGATAGATCAAATACGTGGGAGGTGTTTTACCCAGAGGAACAACGAGCGTGTCTCTCTCACCCGGTGGATATATTCCCTGCACGTTGTATGTACACCGAAGCCGCGATACCTCGTTTGTGCTCGGTATATACGTCGCGTGGTCATCTGGAGGAGTCGCTTGTACCTCAGAGAGGCATACAGAGGAGTCACACAACCCCCCCTCGGTTGTTTTCTTTATCGCCAGGCGGAAGTGAAAGTTTCCCCACAGCGAGGTGCGAATTTTTCTTATTTTCCCCCCCGTCTCACTGCTCTGTGTGACTCTAATGGACCATCGTGGAAAATATCTTGTGTGAGAAGTCACTCGCTATCTCATTATCTATCCGGCCTTAATGAATGATATATTTTTCAGTAATTAACTGGAGTTGTTTTATCAGTTTACCTTCATTAACCCCGGGAGTAATAAAATATTATCTTTTTCGGTTGACGCAGGCATTAGAGGCTTTTATTTTTTTAATGTGGATTTTTTATTCTGTCGGCTTTGGGAGGGAAGTGATACTCCAGGGGGTAATGAAATAGGAGGGAAGTGCAAAATTTCGAAACTTTTTTAGAATTTTTATTGTAATCACTGCCAGAGGATAATAAAACAGTAGTAAAATGCGAATTGATCACGTGATATTTTCGAATCATCGTGGAAAGTATCGCTGCATTTATTCCCTCTGCGTATAAATTTTCAGTAATAAACTAGACCTGCTTCATCAGTCCACCTTCATTAACCCCAGAGCAATAAAATAGGCAGTGTCTATTCACACGCTCCACGGTAACTTTGACCGTGAATGTACGGGACGTTTTCCCGTGGATTCAAGGTAGTTTCTACCGTGGATATATGGGCGATCGTGGCCCCTCAACATTTACTTGTCAAATTAAATTTAGACAATAAACTAGACACATCGAATCAATTGATAAGTGATATGGAGATAGTACACTAGTAAACAATTTTTTCGAATACGAATATCAGTATAGATGAACGCAAATAAAAAATGAAATAAGTAATTTTTTACATTTTATGTGAACGTTCTCTTAACGATATTCATATTTGTCTAATGGGGTCCGAGTGCAGGAGTGGGGGCCGAAATATAGTGCAAATGATTTTAAAGGTGATCTCCCAACCAGGAGAGACTCCTACCAGAGTTGACACAACTCTGGTTTTCAACTCTGAAACCAGAGTTGTGCCAACATTGTCCAGTCGGCTCTAGGAGTCTCCCCTGCTTCAAAACCATCTTTAGAGGCATCAGCACGCCATTTCTCGACCCGCTCTTTCATTTGAGCCCAAAAAAACATTCATATCTTGTCTGACATCGCTGCTACAAACTCGGGTCTACAACTCGGGCTTTCAATTGAAGGGATAATAAAATAGGAATGAAACGCCCATTGATATGTTTTCAAAATGCCAGCGATAGAACGAGTTCCAGTAAATTAAAAAAAAATGACAAGGCTATTAAATTCCCCTTTATTAAAGAAACATTGGTAATTGTTTCCCCTGTTTTTACGGTTGAATACGTGCCTATACATTTCAAGGATCACATGACGTATTCTCGAGACGTGTGTAACTCGCGATACACCAACGCCGTCTTGATTTCTCGTCTTTCTCGCCAGCGGGTCATTAAATCCCTCGGGTCGCCAATGGCATATATACGTCGGGCAACTCGCCCACGTTTCACGTGGTGTTTCATGTACCTATACGTCGGAGTTTCATGCTCCCCTTTTTTTTTATTTCCATTGTATATGTATTTTGCCCCGGTGTACCCAGCGGCCACATCGGCCTTTTCAAATGGGATAACGAATGCGTCGGCTTCGTGGAAGCGCCACAATTTTACGAGCGCCGATAAGCACACTCCTCATTTCTAACACCAGAATACCAAAACGATCAGTCGGGGTTTTATTCGGCCTTCGAATTGTATAGGGAGTCTCTAATGTTGAGTTGAACATGTCAATTGTATTTTTTTAAATATTTCTTTTGAACATCTGGGGTTTTTATCGTTTCGATGGTTCTTTCGTGATTTTTTTTATGTTCATTTATTCAGTTTTGAAATTTTAATTATGGCCTCGGGAAATTTTAAAAAATGTAATACAAGAATATAAAGTTGAACATTTAAAAAAAAAAGTTAATTATTTCACATTTACAAATAAAATAGTTGAAAATTAATTAGTAAAAATTAATTAATAATAGTTGAAAATTAATTTTTACTAATTAATTTTCAACTACCCTACACCGAAGCACAAACGAGGTATCGCGGCTTCGGTGTAACTATTTTTACTATTAGTAAAAATTAATTTTCAGCTATTAGTAATTAATTGAAAATTTTCGTCCGAATTTTCCGTAGCAAATTTCGAAAATTTTTATGGTCTTCAAGTTCCACTGAAATTTCAGGAAATCTTGTCATTGAAAAATCAAATATTCCTTTGATTTTCTGTTCGAATGATCTAGAAATCAATGGAATACTTGATTTTTCAGGTAAATTATTCTGTGAAAATTCAGAAAAATCAGGAAAATTCATGGAAAAATTGAAAATTCATGTCATTTTTTTTGAATATTCATGTTGCACTGAAAATTCAATCAAGTTGTGAAATTACCATCTCACTCCCACTCAAACTCATGAATTTCCTTGAATTCCACCTAAAACCATAAATTTCATAACCGTTTTTTCCCTTTACTATCACATTTTCCATGAAATTCCAAAAAATTTCTAACACTGTATGTGAGGTGTTATTCTACATAACATGACGAGTAAAGTCCCGAAAAAAAAGAAAGAAATCATGTAATTTTCATATCATTTCTCGGGTCAATTGATTCGTTTGGCTTTGTCATCAAACAAATCATTCTCCTCATTTTCTCCGGTCAACTTTCTTCTCTTTTACGAATTTTTAGTTTCCCGAATGTCTCAGTGCCGATGACAAGACAAAGACTTCTATTCTCTTCCGTCCGTAAAGAAAAGGGTCTGAATGTTTACCCGTCGGCTCGGGGCAGAAAGGGACTCTCATATACCTCGTGCGCGCACAAATGAGACCCGTTGAGTGCATTACCCATGCGCACACTTGCCCCCTTCCCCCCCGTTCTCTGTCGCGTGGGACGCGGCATTTTTTGTAGTCCACCTTTCCACCTCTCGTCGACAGGATGAGAAAGAAATAAATAAGTCAGTGACGCGTAATCCGCGCGAGTGCCCTGACATGCGAAAATGTTGAACAATAAAAACTCGGCACAAGGCAATTGCATAATATCTAGTTAACAAACATCAGACTTGTTTTCATAATTCAGTCTTATCGGGGGATATTCTTATCGAGCTGATAGCCGATGGAAAATAAACCTCTGGAGGATTAAAATATCTCGGGATTGGTACACTTCATTCTCAATGACGATCGTAAAAATGCTGAGGACACGATTGATAGTAGGAATAAAAGATGAATGTATGTGAGGAAGTAAAAATGTACGAGGGATGAATAGCAATGTATCTGGGCGATCCCACGCGAGGTCTACTGGCGCACGCGATTCAATCGGTTACGCAACACTCATTTCTGCCGGGCCAAGGCATGTGATATTCTGTATTGTGTGGAAGAACAGTTTTATTCAAGAAAAGAAATTATGAAATTGATAATTCGATTTTTGCTTGCAAAATTTTTCTGCTAAATGCGACGTTTCAATAGAATTTAAAGGAATTTCGACATTGAAAATTCAAAATTTCATGGAAAACTCGTTGAAAACTGTGAATTTTCATTCAATTATTTAAAAAATGCACGGAAATCGGGAAAATTTATTATTGAATTCCCAATTGATTGGAATTTCATTATTTTGTTCCTTTGAATCGAATTCAACGTCACTCGCCGGAAATTTAATAGTCGACTGCTCATGAAATTTCAATTTTTTAAAGATTAAATTGAAAAATCACACTTTAATGACAAAATTAATTTTAAAAAAGTGAATTCAAGGTCAATTATGTAGACAAAATTATTTTAAAAAATGAATATGTCTGAATTTTTAATATAGTTAATAGTGAAATTCATTTATTTTTTTGAATTTTCAACAAAATTCAATGCATTTCTCCTTAAATTGTGAAATTTTTCGGCGGGCGTGACATTTTCACTGAAATATCTGGCCTTGTTGTCATTCAACATTAACAATTTGACCAGAAAATCAATGAAAAGGATTAATTCAAGGTCATTTATTCAGAAAAAATGAGTAAAAAAGTTATAAAAATTCAACCATTGACATCAATGTTTATATTTTCTCATCGCAAAATTGTAAAATTTACCAGTTTCTTGAATTTTCAACAAAATTCAATGCAATTTTGCTTGTACTTCCGAACTTTCTGGAAAAATCACGAAAAATTCAGTGATTTGATAGGAAAATCAAGAAAAAAAAGTCTAAAACTGCAAAAATATCTCAATTTGGAATTGAGTAAACTGTGAAATAAATCCCTATCGTTGAATGTTCACCAGAATTCAAGTAAACCCAGTGAATAAACAACGAATCAATCAATTACTTCAATTAATTCATCACATCAATCAATTTATTCACGTTTCAAAATTTATCGAATGCAGTTCCCAAAAATTTCAGTCGTCAAAACCCGACTCAATGCCATGACCGTTTATATATTCCCATGACAACTGACAAAAGTCATATCAGAAGCCAACTCGTCCATATACTCTCCTCGAAACAACTATAGCTCGACGTGCACCTCCGACTTCTCTCGCAGATCTCCCCCCACTCTAGCATCTCGCAGTTGAGATCCGCATGCATTACAAAGTCCGCAGATCGTCCGTACCTCATGCCGCAGCCACAATGGCACGTCCTTAATCCCCGTCGCCCGCTCGTTTATTCAAATAACCGATTACCCGAAAAATTAATAATTCTCCTTGAACAGCGGAGGGCCGCGAATTTACACCGGTGGTTAGTTTTCTGACAATGAAAACGACGAGAGGAAACAGACGCAATAACCATTCGACCCTGAGGTTGAGGTGTACACACACGCGCAGTTCTAACGAGTTATTCCGACAGTCGGTTTGTATCCGCCAGTGAAAACGGTACTCGGTTTATTTACTCGGTAATGAAAGAGTGTTAATAACAACTGAATGATGTAAAAATAATTCGCATAACAACGCGGACAGAATAAAATGGAATTCGATTAGTGAGTGAACAAATCCGAGGAATTTATCGAGTTCTTGTGGTTAAAATTATCCCGATAAATCATGGGAATTGCAATAGTTGGATATAAGATCCCAGTGGTGGGACAACGAGTCGTGATGCCGGTTCATTGTTATTTCCTGAGCATCGGGAAGAGTGAGAGATCGTTATCCCCTGGTTTATCGCGACAGTGACCCCTTGCCGGGACCCTTCGCTTATAAATCGCGAGTGCTGCGCCAGTCACTAATATTTTTTATGCTCACATTTTTATTCAAACAGCTACTTACAGCGGATCATTGCTTAGTGTGGTATAAGGAATATCCATGGGGAATAAAATTCAGATTAGACGATCGATAAGGATTTGACGGTGGCCACTCATTTCCATTTATTTGAATTTTTTTCTCCAATTTTCTTGTTTGACAAATGAAATTTCATGATTTTTCCATTCTAAGACTATTTAAGTATCTTTTACAATTTTTATCAATTTGTTAATTAAATTGGGCGAGAAAACTTTGAAAAAAATTATGAATATTTAGCGTCATTAAAATTACATTTCGCACAGAATTATTATTTTTTTAAACATTCGTTGTTTATAAATAAAGAAATTGAAATTATTTCAACCTTTGGAAATCTTGTTTTTTTAGACATGAAATCGATTTCTGGTAAAATTATGAATATGAATAAATTTGTTACGATTTCAAGTAAATGATTTTTAGGGCGGAAAATTGATTGTTTATAAATTGGTTATATAAAATGCTCGTAATTTTCAAAATTTGCAATTTTTTTATTATTTCATCAATCTTCCTCCAAAATTAAACTTTCTAATTTTTTTCAGTTTGTTAAAATGTTTTCTAACGGTTCAATAGCGAGATTAGTACGTAGATATCCTTAAATCGAATTCATTGTCACCGTTCTGAAGATTACTAGTGGAATTTTCATGAAATTTCAATTTCTTTCAACAGTGATGTCATGGAAAATGTCATTTTCATGACAAAATCAATGAAAACAGTGAATTTAAGGTCCATTATTCAGATAAAATGAGTAAGAAAAGCATGAAAATTCAATGCGATTTTTTAAAAATTAAAAATTTCATGAGCTTTTTGGGAGTCTTTTGAAAGAAAGTGAAGATTTTCTTGTCCGTATTTTTTTATTGGCTATTGCTAGGTCGAAGGGTCAGTCCCAGACTTTTCTTTCAAGCACACACGTGTTGACACTTTCACCCTGCATCGGGGAGTCGTCCCGCGTTTATTACCGTCTTACGAGAGGAAAACAAAATCATAAATTTTCCAATTTCTGAGGGACTCGACACATTTTCCTCTTCATAAATTTCAGAACTGAGGATTAGTAAAAAAAATGTACTCCACGTTAATTTTTTCCAGTGGTGAAGTGTCAACCCGTGAACAATTTACAATCTGCGGCGACGTCTCTTCGAAGTAACCACAATTTTCTATTTTGTATTAATTCTAAAGACCATTTTCAGAAATTCGATATTAAAAATTCGGATTCAAAATAATTGATCATACGATCAATGATTCTTAATCCGAATACCAATTATTCAAACCAAAGTAGTCAAAATTATGACAGTTCAGACATTTCTGAATTTTAGAAGTACTAAAATGTAAAATTTATCAATTTCAATTTTTTTCCTGGATTCTCAACAACATTTAATGCATTGTTATCATTTGTATTAATTCTAAAGACCATTTTCAGAAATTCTATATTAAAAATTCTGATTCAAAATCATTGATCATACGATCAGTGATTCTTAATCCAAATACCAATTATTCAAACAAAAGTAGTCGAAAATATGACAGTTCAGGCATTTCTGAATTTTAAAAGTACTAAAATGTAAAATTTATCAATTTCAATTTTTTTCCTGGATTCTCAACAACATTTAATGCATTGTTATCATTTGTATTAATTCTAAAGACCATTTTCAGAAATTCTATATTAAAAATTCTGATTCAAAATCATTGATCATACGATCAGTGATTCTTAATCCAAATACCAATTATTCAAACAAAAGTAGTCGAAAATATGACAGTTCAGGCATTTCTGAATTTTAAAAGTACTAAAATGTAAAATTTATCAATTTCAATTTTTTTCCTGGATTCTCAACAACATTTAATGCATTGTTATCATTTGTATTAATTCTAAAGACCATTTTCAGAAATTCTATATTAAAAATTCTGATTCAAAATCATTGATCATACCATCAGTGATTCTTAATCCAAATACCAATTATTCAAACAAAAGTAGTCAAAAATATGACAGTTCAGATATTTCTGAATTTTAAAAGTACTAAAATATAAAGTTTATCAATTTAAATTTGTTTTCCGGAATTCTCAACATTTAATGCATTGTTTTCATTGATTGTATCATTGTTTCAAGGATATAATCGATACCGATGTGAATAAAATCCAGATTAGCCGATCGATAAAGCTGCAACGGTGGCCAAGCATTCCCATCTATTTGAATTTTTTCCTTCAATCTTCGTGTATCACAAATGAAGAGAAATATACACTGAATCGGGCGCTCGCGGGACGCATCCAATTAGACCTTGGTCACGTATTCGTGGATGCGATTCCGGCTCATCGCTCAATTATTTTTTATCCCCTTTTTTATTCTCTCTCTTATTTCCTCATTCGATGGAACGTGATACCGGGGTCCGAGGGTATGTTTTTGTAATTCCGAGAAGGCGATCTCGCGGCCGAGATCCTGAGGATTAATCCCAGGTCCTTCGGCGACCTTGAAGGTATTACGGGGGATTTTCAGAGGCTCGGGATGATTGAGTGCATCAATCAAATTCCGTGAGACTGGAGAATCCGTGAGATCTGTTTTTTGGGGGAATTAATGACGGATAATTGACCCGAGGTGACGGCAGACACGCGTCGTCTAGTTGGGCCATCTAGGGGGTGCAATAACGCATTCGGAGGATAAGAAACATTCCGGGAAGGTATCGGGGAATTTGCTGGCATGTTTTATCTGGAGGCCGACGGGATGAAGACAAAATATACACCGAAGAAGCTGGAAAATCTGGATGATTTGTTTGATGAGGTAAAAATTCTCACAGATGTAGAAGGAATGCATTTTGATTATTCGACAAATTTTATTTTATTTGAGGGCCTCAAGTTGAGGCATTTGAACCTAGGGGTTTACTCTGATCTATGATAATGCTACACTGGTAGAAAAAAAAAGAAATTTCAGGGACAATGGACTACACTGTTAGAAGTTTCTTGAAATTTCAGTCAGCATCAGCTGAATTTTCGGTGTTGTGAGGTTGAATTTAATTTCAAATGAAAGCGTTCAGTAAATTTGTCAGTTATCTTGAAAATTCAAGAAAATTGGGTCTTTCATAGTAATCAATCATTGATTTTTCAATGAAAGCTTGAATTTCCAAACTCATCGTGAAAATTGAACATCACATACAATTAAATTTTCAATAAATTGAGAATTCAGAAAAGTTATTGCCAGAATAATTTCATGTAATTTTGTCATTGTTAAAAATTTCAAGCTTTTCCACATGAAATTTCAGGTTTCACTGAAAATTCAGTGCCGAATTCCATTAAATTTTCAGTGAAATCTGAAATTTCATAATTTTTCCGCCCTAATTCGCATTAAGTGTCTCTGTCCTGAAAATTCCAGAATATATTCACCGGAATTTTCTGGTTTTCTATTTATTTTCAGAGAAAAATGGAACTGAAATTGACACTTCTCTTCCATTTTTCCACGAAATTCTGAATTTTCAATGACGAAATTCCTTGAAATTGCAGTGATAATTCAATTCGATAAAAATTTACAAAAAGTGTATCCGAAATTTCAGACAAAAATTTGCAACAATGTAGTAGATAGATTCGCTACATCAATTGGCGACGAATATATCCTCTTTCAAGACTTCTGAAAGACTTGACATTCCAAGAGTTTCACGAAATCTCCTGAAATCCACAGTTTTCAATAAATCCGCAGAGTTTTCCAATAAATTCCACCCATTCCTCAATATAAATGAGCTGAAATAATTTTACAAATCGTTCACTACCCATTATCGTGTGCAAAGTCAATTTCAATTCTAGTGAGAACGTTTTTAGACTAGTGAATGACCACATGACAGAGTTACTAGGGCCATTGGCACGTGTACAACATCCGGCAATGAACTAAAACTTCCACCTCTTTTTCATCAGCATCCCCCTCCCCCCCCCCCCCCGTCATACGCAAACGAGCGTAAATCCCTCCATTCGCATTGCTTTCACTCTATAAATAGTTTATATCCCATAATCCAGTAGGTTCCCAACACAGATGCACTCACTTGAATCATAGCGAGATTAATATTCTGACATTTTGACAACACAATGTGAATACAGATACGAAATATTGAATTGAGACACTATTCACAAGGTATAATAAATAAATACTCGAATGTTACGTAGAAAAGTGGCTGTAAACTGATGTTTAACGGCACACCGTGCTAATTGTTATTACACAGCTCTTGTGGTTGCATAATTCCAATTATATCGGTGTGTGCGAGCGGTTTGTCGAGGCCCCCTGAGTGGATTGTACGTTGGCACGCGAGCCTCCTTTCGACCTTTGGGGTCCGTGAACCCACTCGTATTCTCCTTTTACCCTTTATCCAACGTTCGATGCATCTCCGATGTGTTTTATGGGTTTTTAATTTGTCTTCTAGGGTGCAAGATTTCGAGATACGTCACAGCAAATTCATAAACAGTGGCAAGCGGATCCGGCGAGGGCGTTTCCGTCTGTTGGCAATGCCATCAGTTCACCGGTTAGTCTGAGTGGAGGGGATACCTCTTCGCCGAATACGACACCCAGTCCGAGCCCCAGTATCACCAGCAGTGCACAAATCACAGTGAGTTTGTCTCATTTTTTTTAGATTTCACGTTTTTTAATAGATTTTGCGGTGATTTGGGCAGTGATGATTTTTTGGAGATTATTTTTTTTCAATTTTCTGATGTACTTCGTGAATTGTTCGTCGTCAAAGGGGGTAATTACTCAGGAAATCCTCCTAAAATCTCGTTTCAATATCATTACAGTATTGTCAGGAAGCATTTGATGAAGGGTTATAGATAAATTTGATGTGATATTAAAATGTTGACGACCTCTTGCCATCATGAGCAGGGTTGCCAGATTTCGGCGTTTTATAGCCAAAACCTGTACAATTTTAAATGGGGTGACGTCACGATCTGGTAACACTGATCATGAGGAAGTTTTTTAAATTAGCTGACAACTTCGAAATCGGAAATTTCAACCCATCTCTCAACTTGAAATTATACAACTTTCTTTTCTTGAAAGAAAATTAAATGGGGTTCAAACTTCACAAAACAGTTTAAAGAAATTGTTGACATTTAAATTTTTTTAAACTAATATGCATCATTGTTCGCTCCAACATAATTTAACTAATAAACTGACCAATAAGCCAAAGAAATTATTATTTATTGGATTATATGTTATGAACTTTCCAGAGTGTTTTTAAAAGCCGCTGAAATTCCTAGAAATCCCAAAAGTGTTTCAAAAACCTTGAAATATCGTAATCTTGAAATGCTATATTCATTTTTGTACACTGTTGAAAAAATATGACTGAATTTTCCGGAAAACGACTTTGAATTCGATTGAAGGGGAAAAAGTCAATGAAATTTCAAGTTTCTCTGAAAATTCAAGTACACAGAGAGAAATTTTTGATAAAAATTAGCCTACCGTTCTACAAAAGTGTATCATGAGTCATCGTTTCCTTATTTCTATCCCGAAATTTAGTAAAAATTAGTATATGATGATCAAATTTTATTCAACGTTAGAGAAATTTTATCCTGATAAAAATAAAAATTACGGTGCCGGTAGAGTAAAAATTACTGTACTGGTAGGGTAAAATTTACCAACCGTTCTAGAATTTTTGTTGTTATCTACATAAAAATTATTGGACTGGAAGGGTAAAATTTATGATACGTCAGGATAAAATTTCTCTAACGTAGAATAAAATTTCATCATCATATATTAATTTTTACTACATTTCGGGATAGAAATGAGGAAACGATGACTCATGATACACTTTTGTAGAACGGTGGGATAATTTTTATCAAAAATTTCTCTTCGTGTAAAGTTTTAATTTTTTAGCGGCAAGTAGACGAAAATGCCACTGATCACCAAACTAGCGTCATCACCTTATCATCGACACACATCTTCTCCCAATTATCACCACCATTCAATGATACATAGTAAGTGGCCTCGTCCCCTTTCCCAATAATAAAACACTTCGTTTTATGAGAAACTTTTAACCCACTCAGTCATGAAAACCGTCTCCCATTTACCTCCGGCCTTCTCAATTGATTTTTCACCCATTGTCTTCGCCTCGAAATAAAGCCCGCCGCCAACCCCTGGAATAAGAAATAATTACAGGCGCGGTTCGATCCACATTTTCCCGCAGTATTAACGCCACTCTGTATATACAACCCTTGCCGCGCCTTTCTGCGCTTCTAGTGATCGTTCCTCTCCCTCAGTGACATCAAAAGCCCGACTATTTCATGTAGGTCAACCGTCACGTTTGTCTTCCCATCATCGAGAGTATTGGAGATAACGCGCAACTCGACGCACCCGATGTACTGTAATACTTGTCCAGTTTCATCGATAAGAAATGTAATCGCATTGACTTCCGGGTTTTGTGTTGAGGGTCGATAGAGATAGACAATGCAATGGGTGGTCGATCTGTTGGTATCTCTCGGTATGAGTTATAATTCCAGTGATAACGATATCGATGAAGTTATATCAGCTCTCAAGATGAATTAACGGCTGAGGTAACGAATGAGTTTCAACACTTTTTTTGCGCTTATTTCCGCTCGTGGAAATTGGAGATGTGGAAAAGGGGTAATTTGCGGAGGCTACTGGGTGGTGTGCGGCCTCCAATTTAAAGTTCCCCCTCTGACGAGCCCTCTAATTTTCAAGAAGCCAACTTTTACTCGGTAGGAAATGCAGCTCCAGTCACATCCATTCCCCTGTAGATTTTTTTTACTTTTTCGTCGGTTTTTGAGAGGATGGCGAAATACGAAAATTAGAGGAAAAAATTGGAGATGTTTTTTTGGGTGTTTTTATATCATTTCGTGGTAGATTTTGACGCGCAGTTATTCAATTTGCATGATAGATACTTGAATATTATGGCTAATTTATGGATGAATGTATTAGAGATGTCTTGGATGAATTTTTTGTTGAGGAAGATGATGAAATGGAAAAATCAGAGGGAAAAATTTTGGGAAGTTTCTTTTAATTGTTTCATATTTCATTTCATTTTCAATCATTGTGTTTATCGGGCTAATATGACTCTTATACGACCTTTTTATGACTTTCATAATCCCGAAGGAATGATGAATCCGACGAAATTTGGACATTAGATGTCCAATTTGCAATACAGTAGTGAAGCGGTAAACCGAGCTAAGTCGATTTGAACTATTAGCCAGTTTTTGCTGAATATCTCGGAATCTAAGAGAGATAGCAAAATTTTTCTCATAACTTTTTTTATAACGCTCTATTGGCTCTACAAAAAAGGTCATGACAAAAATCTTTCTATCTCTTTTAGATTCCGAGATATTCGTCAAAAACTAGCCAATAGTAAAAATCGACTTAACCCGGTTTACCGTTTCGCTACTGAATATTTCACACATTCTGAAACATTTTCGGGATTTCAAGGGATTTCATGGAATCTCCAGGGATCTATAGAGATTTCAAGGAGTTTTGCGGGGTTCAACAAATATTCTGAGAATGTTCTCTATCAAACTAGAATAAGATTTACCCAACATGCACGTTGAAAATTTTTGGCTGAAATTTCCGGTGCACTTTTCAGAAATTTTCATGACATTTTATTTCCACTGAAATTGCAAAGAATTTCGTCATGTAAATTTCACCCTTTCATGGAAAAATCAATGAGAACTGTAAATTAAAATTCAATTATTCTCTGAAAATTAGTAGAAATCTAGAAAATTCCGGTAAATATGTTCTTGAATTTTCAATTGATTGAAAATTCATGGTAATTCGACACGGAATATTCGTGTTGAAATTCACGATCATTGAATTGTGATCATTGAACATTCAAATAGGATGAGGAATTCTCATCTCAATGCTGTTCAAAAATTAGGAATTTCATTAAATTTTCAGTGAAATCTGAAATTTCCTAAATTTTCCTCCTTCAAATCACTCAATCACTCTGAAAATTGCCAGTTAAAATCGCCAGGAATGCTCACAACTTGCTGAGTACTACTAGTTAATTACTAGTTCACTCGCATGCTGCCACTCATCTGAAAATTACTAGTTGACTGTCCACAAAATGTCAATTTGTTTCCACCAGTGTGTTTCCCCCAATTTTCATCCCAATCAATTTCATAATTTCCCCCAACAAAATCCTCAATCCCCATCCAACTCCGGTTTATGTTCCCTCGAGTGAAGTTGTAAAGACTTCACGTGCGACGTCAAACACCGGTTTTTCCGCAGTTATTGGAGGTAGATTAGACACAACTGCGCAGTTCGCGATACTCAGAATCACCGCCGATACAACAATCTACGCTTCAAAGGGACTGAAAAATAGGGCGATTGTTGTTTTTCCACTCAGGCATGAAAACAGGATTTGTGAATGTTGAGTTTCCTCTCGGTGTGTCTGGTGTTCAGAGGTCTACCAGGACACCATGCTTCCACATAACTTCCGGCTGAATGTAAAGCCCACCCGTTGTTGATACAACGTCAATCGCTCATCGCTGAGATTACACAGTTCTCGCCAGCTGGTGGAATCGATGTGAAGGAAACAGTGAGTTGAAAAATCGAGGGAATATGCATGCGGTGTAATAAACAACCGTCGACTCGTCAATGGGCAGAAGCGTAAGAGCTTCTTTCTTCGGATGATCTACGAGCGGTTCTCTCATCCTTTTTATTTTATCCTCCTTTCCACCCACTGGAGGGCCTCGCCCCGGTGGAACGAGACAATTTGTCATCGTTGCACTCACTGCTGCTGCATATCCCCCCCCCCCTCGCCACAGAGAATGCAATTCCAAGGGTATTGACAGGCGTGTTTAAGTGGCTCGGAAAAATTTACGAATGCCCTTGCCAATTCCCACTGTTCACAAATCAAACGGTTTATTTCTTGTTTTGATGGTCTCGGTGGTAGACAGCTCGAGGATGCACGAAATGTCGTGTGCAATGAATATTCATGAAATTTGGACGAGAATTTTATCAATTGATACGGCCGGTCTGATTCGCGTTATGGAGGATCAAGGACACGGGTGACGAACAACACCCGGGGGTTTATGGATCGCACGTGGCGGGAGACAAATGAGGGAATGGAACCGGTTTAGGATGGGGGAGGGGGAGGGTCAGGGGCCAACTTTTGGGGATTGACTTTTGCAGGGTCAGTTGCTGGAAATTGCAGTTGGAATTTTTGAGGAAAATTTTATTTCAATGGGAAAGACTAATTGGGGGTTGAATATTTTGATGAATTTGACACGTGATTTCGAGAGATGGGAGGAATTAGTCAATTTGTTCATCAAATTTTCGAGATGTTCCCAGGGGTTTCGTGGTTTTTCAGACTTTTATGGATTTTAAAGCATTTTATTCCCGATTTTAGTCGATTTCAAATCAATAGACTACCAGGTTTCCAAAATTTCAACAAAAATCGATTAAAAAATCGATTTGCGAAGAATTTGTACAATTTTCATTATTTATTGATATAAAGAAAATATTTTTTTTTACTAGAGTAATTTTTCGTACGCGATTCAATTCTTAAGGATATTCAGTTTGTCAATTAAATTGCAAATGTTATTGAAATAACATTTTGCAGAGAATTATTATTTTTTTAAGCATTTTTTGTTGATAAATAAATCATTGAAATCGTTTAAACTTTCGGAAACTTAATTTTTTTGGGCGTAAAATCCATTTCTGAAAATTCATTTCTTGAAATATTGAATTCATTTGAGTTGTCAAAATCGATGATTTTCTTTTACACAAAGGAAGATTGATTAGGATGCTAGAATTGAATAAATAAATATTATTTCCAAGTCACAATATATAATTAATAAAATTACAAAATGATAACAGAAATAATTGACTGATTACCAACAATTTACCAAATTATTTCAAAATTTTTGGGATCGATTGGTGCGGCATATTCGAATAAGTTCAACTCATTACAGGATTTCCTTGTTTTTCTAGAAATTTCTGAATTTCAGGAATTCTAAAGAATTTTATTTCCCATTTTGTACGATTTCAAATCAACTGTGCGCCAAATTTAATGAAGAACTTTTCTATATCCAAAATTTCAGCAAAAATCTGCAAATTGTCACAATTTATTCATAAAAAAAGAATCTTTATTCGCTAGTGTAATTTTTCTCACGCTGTCGTCTAATAATGAAGAATTGACAATTGCAAAACAAAGTGGAATTTCCTGGAACCTCTTCAAACGTAAAAAAAAATGAAGAGAAATCTCCAATGCACTCGTAAAATCGCAACTCCAAATGCCTTGAATTTCCTATTCTCCGCCAAAAGCGACAATTCGACATTTTCGTCACGATTTCGCCTACGTCAGGGACATAACCATCCGTCTCGATTAACAAACTGTCAGCAGATCGCAAAAGACCCGATGAAAAAGACTCCCCCGAAGATGTTAAACGTCGAAATGGAATAGCAAAATGAGTGAGAGGGAGAAATGGCGATGGAAAAAGGACGAGAGAAGAAACGGAGACCCCAGTGTTCGCTTGAAAATAAAAGAGGAAGAGGGCACGACGCATGCGCGCGCTCGCAATCCCCGGTATTTCCCCCCTCTTGTTTTTCTGTTGGCGTCCCTCACTGACTTCTAAAACACCCGCCACCTACGATCCTACCCGGCACTCGTGCGGCGCGTTCTATTCCAGCGTCTAACCCCATCTCGGTAATGCATCCCCATTGATAACCGGAAGTTGTGATAAATTTGATTTCGAAATCTCGAGGATTCTCTTAGACATCTTGAGTTGGTGCCTGTGCAATGTGGCCAGATGCTCCAGAAACTTTGGAACATTTATTTAAATCATGATATCGATGGATTTACGGATATACCACAATCTGGTGAGTTCGTTTATAAATTATGTATCTGTAATTGCATTGTTAAAAATTTTCCGGTGAAATGGTTGATGTTTTCAGGGGAATTTCAAGGCATTTTGTATTTGAAAATCCGTGATTTCATGGAAAAATTGGGGAAACTGGAAATTTCAGGTCAATTATTTCGCGAAAATTGATGAGAAATCAAGAGAATTCCTGCAATTTTCCGGAAAATTCGAGAGAATTTGGCGGTGAATATTCATTTTCACTTGACAAGTCATGTAGATTGTGGAATAAAAATTTTGTCTTTCTGCAAAAATCGGAACTTTACGCGAATTTTGAGAGAAATTTGAAATTGCATTGATTTTTTCCTCTTGAAGATATCCAAATACTTTAGCTATTTTTTTTCTCCCATTCGACCCTAAGTTTCCAGAAATTTTACAATGATTTTATTATTTAAACTTTGCAAGTCTGAATTTGAATCTCAATATTGGGTTGCTGAAAACATTTTAAAAATCTAAAAAAACTGAGAAAGCTTACTTTTGGGGGAAGATTGATGAAATAATTTAAAAATTGCAATTTTTGAAGATTACGAGCATTTTTTGTAAATAATTTATTCAAATTCAAAATTTTATCAGAAATTAATTTCATTCCGAAAGTTTAAACAATTTCAATTATTTATTTATAAATAACAAATGTTTAAAAAATAATAATTTTGTGCAAAATGTAATTGTAACTGTAAATGATACTTGGATGTCCTTAAAATGCATTTTCACTTGAAAATTCATGTAAATTATGGAATTTCCGTCGTTCTGCCAGCGGAAAATCGGATGTTTACGCGAATTTTCAGAGAAACGTGAAATTCCATCGACTTTTTCCCCTCAAATCGAATGCAAGGTTCTTCTTCTGGAAAATTCATCCGAAATTTTTCCACAGTGTGAGATGAGGGAGATGGGAACCTCCAATGGGGTCAACGGGGTCGGGTTCCCTGGGAGGAAAAAATCAACAGATGAAATCTGAGAATCCAGGAAGCAAGTGTCAACAAAAGCTTTATGCCTCTAATATTGCACATCTTACACTTCACATATGAATCTGAGGAATTGAATAGGAAAGTGTGACGACAAATGTTGCAATAGAAATATCAAATATTTTTTGAATTTCAAAAGATGTTGGGGATTTTTCAAAAATCCGTAGAGATTTCAAAGAACTTTAAAACATTTTGAAAATAGTTCGAGGTAGTTCATTCAATTGCAAGTTATTGCGAAAAGATTTCGGAGAATTCTGAAACCTTTCTGACGAGTGGAAGGATTAGATAAAGAATTCGATATCGCTTATTGTTTCAATTTCAATGGACTTCAGAGGAATTCTAAAATTTAATGATTTAAAAATCCTAAAATCTATTGATTTTGCTCCTAAATTTCAGTTTGATAAACTCCAAAAAAATTACCGATTTATCCCTGAAAACTGAAAAATTTTCCCCCGGGAATTTAACTGAAAAATTGGGCAATTTGAGGAAATTCCACACGGAGAAAATTATTTGGTGAATGTTAACAAGTAGTTGTTGAAAAAATTAATTGCCAACCAGTTAGTGAATTTCTCCAACTAGTTGTTAAAATTCACCAACTCCTTCTTGAAATTCACCAAATAATTGTCTCCATGCATCCCAAACAAAAAAAGTTTCGCCTCATAAATCTGAATTCCTCCCACCTCTTCCTGAAATATCCCCGTCTCTTCAATGTCACCACCGACATCTTCCTCATGACCTATTCATAAGAATACCCATGTCAACACCACTGGAATCTTGTTATCCGTAGCCATGAAAAAACCGGAACGAGATATAAAAACGATCAGCAGTCATTTCTAAATCAGTTCCCCAGCAACAACTCGGCGTTTCTGCCATCTGGCATCACCAGCCCCCGTTTATTCGCATTATTGTTGATGCCAGATAGTCACTCATTGAAATACCACAAAAATTAACAGCTCCACTCGTGTCCTTCACTCTCGTTATTAAAGAACACTCCCTTTCAATTTTCACAAATTCATTCAATTACGAGTGGTTGTCTCATAAATCTGAGGAAAATATTGAGGTCACGAGGGGATCGGCTATTCCTGAATGAGGTATTAATATTCTTTTTTACGGAATTGCTAAATTGTTTCCGTCGATGATTCAACAGTAGATATCGCCTCGCGTAATTATCGTTTTATCGGTATAACGCAACTTTTATCGTCTTCATTAACAGAAGTGACTCTACTCTCTCTTAATAGCGAATATCTGAGATAGAGGCGCGGTCTCTTTCATCTCTTTGAAAACCTCTTTCAGTTTCCATAACAAAAAAAAATCTGTGTCTATTGTTTTGACGAATGTAATCAGCGAAAACATAAAGTTGAGTCGAAGAGGCATGGAACATCGTTTTATTTATATCGATGAGACGGGGGCCTAATGTCTCACCACTTCCCGTGAGATCACGACGATTATTGTTTGCACGTTAGCGCGAAATGTCTCGTACAAATGCCACGCACTTACGTAATACCCCTGGGGGCTAGTTTTGCGGCGAGTCATTGAGCCGTCGTGTGGCAAGATCACTGTTAGATCATAAACAGTGGAAATTGAATGATCCGAGTGGAGCGAAAATATCAGGATTGAATGACGGGCGAATTAACGATGGGCGTGATGATTTTTAATTTGTAATTGTGGGGAACTGGGGATTATGACGCGGTGGCAGTGAGCGATGTTCAGAAGGCTAGGAGCGAATGAATCGAGAGGCTGTACTTTATTATTTGAATGGGATTAGCAGTGGTGTGATGAATCACTAGACAATTTTTTTGCAGGAACATGGGTTATTTGAATCTAATAGAGGATTTATTTGGCTCAAATAAAATTCATATTTATATTTCTGATATATTTATAGTATTATAAATATTATGAATAATATTGTAATATATTATTTATAATTATATTTATTTCAACCAAATAATTTAAATATTTAATTTATTTGATATTTAAAGACTGTTGAAAATTTGTTGCTCTCATTTCCGGTCTACTTTTTCAAAATTTTCATCACATTATTGTTACACTGAAGGTTCAGGGTTTTTTTCCTCTCAAATCAAATTTAGAATTAAGGATTTCGAAGGATGTTCTAGATAATTTATTAAAAATTTCGAAATTTAATGAGAAAAGAGTGGAAAAATGAACTATCTTCAAAGAAAAATAACTCGTGAAGATTTTTTTCATTTTGAAGATATTTTTTCAAGCTTCACGGAGAGAAATGTTCAGTAAAAATTACGGAACTCACAATTCCCTCACCGATTACGGAATCGCCTCAGAAAATTAAAGTGACGCTATCCCAATTTTTCACAGGAGATTCAGAAAAAATTACGGAACGCTCTGTAAAAATTCCCGGACAGTTCCGTAAAATTTCCTACAACCACATTTCGCTCCGAAATTACGGAGAAGATACGTAATTTTTATTAAATATTTCTCTACGTCTTCAAAACAAGTACTTTAAGTAAAATGTCAAGAGACACTTTTAAAAACCACAGTCTCAAAAAAAAATTCCTGACACTCCTCTCAAACCAGCTACCAAAACCAAATATTTATCCTCACCTACCCCATTCCCCTGACATTACAAAGAAGTTGGCCATGACAACATTTCCCCATCCACTTTAAAAAAAAAACCATGAAAAGTCATCATAAAATGCTATGAATAACCGATTCCCGCGAAAGGTCACCGGGGCCCCCGCCGCAGGTAAAAAACTCCCCATTATACTCCAATTAAAAACAAAAGAAGAGCCAGCAAAAAGGTAAATTGGATTTGGCGGGCGCAAGAGCGACACTGGAATTGAGTCTGCGTGACTGGCGGGCGCGCGCGCCCGTTGTCGTGGTAACGCATCCTCACGGGGGCCTCTCGCTCGCACCTCTCGGCTATCCCATGCAGGAAGGACCAAGACGAAGGAGGGAGAGGGAGGAATCATCCCTGTATCCAGCCGCATCGGACCGGGCGCGGCACTACCCTGTGCCTGAGCGGCGCAGTCGTTGGTCTCTCGGCCCCCAGTTGACCCAGGTCGGGAGGTCCTTCCTCGGATAATCCTTGACGTGTCAGTTTAATTGTACGGGCGGGAAATAAATAAATTTGCCGATGCCATAGGACAATCCGATGGGGCAACCCAATTAAACAATTCAACAAAACGATTTACTGAAACAATTCACGAAAGTAATTTGACAAAAGGATTCGTTAAATATGACGATAAACAGGGAAAAATGCGCGACAACAAAGTGAAAATAAAAACTGTCCGAATGATATCGAGTAGAAAAATTGGTTTTAGTGCCACCCAAGTGGCGTATCAACGTGGGCGAGTGACACGCGTGCCGCGAGGTATAAAATCTCACGGGTACCTGAATTAGTCTCCCCCCCCCCTCCCTCCGGCCGATTAAGATACCCCGGGGATTAACGGTGAAAGGCGAAGGCCTGTACCGTAGAATTATTTGCGCACTTTGACGTACCCCGATCGTCACGTTTTTCCCGTGGTGTGTGCGGTGGTCCGGGTGCGCGGACGGACGAGGGAGAATTAAAACGAATTTCAGTGATACGAGGGAAATGACAAATTCCAGCGGCAACTCCCTGTCCCGGGCCTGGCTACGTGCCCGTTGCTGCCGGTACGGTGGACATGATCCCAACAACAATTGGAATCATCGGTTTTTACATCAGGACGATGAGGTAGCCTTGAACGAAGAGACTGAGACACTTCTGCATCGTATCGCCTTCACGGTTTGGCATACGGCACTTCACATTGAACGCGAGGTGCGTGTGACGCACGTGCGCGCTCTTACTCCCCTCCGCCCCCTTTTTTTTCCTCTGGAGAGGGATAATTTGTGGGGGGGTCTTGATGTTTGGGGAATTGAGGGGATCTGTCCGGGAAATTGAAGGAATTTTGGAATTTTTAGAGATTGAAATTTTTAGGAATTTCATTGAATTTTAAAAACTGTGGAAAGTCGGGAATATTTCAGGTGGTAGTCGTAGAGTCAGTGGAGTGGATTTGAAATCTGGTGAAATGTGGATGTTTTCAATTTTTATTTCTATTTATTTCATTTTTGTAAATTTTATTTAAATTATTCAACGAAAATGAATTGAAATCAGAGAAAATCAGATGAACATATTATTGAATTTTAAATTTATTGAAAATTCTGGGTAATTTAGTACAGTATATTCATGTTTGATTGACAATTTAAGTAAGTTTGGGAATCCTTGTTTACGTGTTTCTAAAAAATTTGGGATTTCACCGAATTTTCAGTAAAATCGGAAATTTCAAGATTTTTTCTCCCTGAACTGAACTCACTGTTACTCTCCTGAAAATTACTACACTGTTAGAAATTTTTTGAATGTTAAGCAATAGTTGTACTTGAACTCTCAATGTTGTGAATTTGAATTGAATTTAAGATCAAATCGTTCATGGAATTCTCATTTCAATGACATCTCAAATTTTCAAATGATTTAATAATTTTCATTACTATGTGGGCCTGACAATTGCTATTCCATTGAATATTCGCCAATTCAACTGATTTTTCAGTAACAAAATACACGAAAATTTCGTGTGAATGAGTGATTGTTAAAAATTTCAAGATTTTTTACTCGAAATTTCAGGAGAAATTTCTAACATCTCTAAGGATTCCTTCCGATTCCATAAAATTCGAAAAAACGCAAATTTTTCCGGAGTAATTACCTCCTCGACATCCCGGAATATATCCAAAACTAACGATAAAAAAGTCGAAACCAAATCTCTGACTCCACACTGATAGAAGAATTGATTTCCAGTATTTAACTTCTTGTCTATTGATGCAATTCGTTAATACTTAGCAAATGGCACTAACAGTCCCCTAAATCCTTTGGCAGTGTCTATTCGCACGCTCCACGGTAAATTTTTCCGTGGATTCGCGGTAGATTCTCCTATATACCACGGTAGAAAATACCTTGAATCCACGGGAAAACGTCCCGTATATCCACGGTCAAAATTACCGTGGAGCGAGTGAATACACGAAGAGAAATATTCAATAAAAATTACGCATCTTTTCCGTAATTCCGAAGCGAAATGTTGTTGTAGGAAATTTTACGGAATTGTCACGAAATTTTTCCGGAGCGTTCCGTAATTTTTATCTGAATCTCTTGTGAAAAAATCCGATACCGTCACTTAAATTTTCTACGTCGAGTGAATTGTGTTCCGTAATTTTTACTGAACATTTCTCTCCGTGTAGACACTGCCAAATCCTTTAACCGTTTTTCCCAGTCCACGGCATGAATAACAAATGAATAAAAAATCGGACACGCAGAAAATACAAAATGAAACAAAACGAACCCCAGATTTACCGAGTAATTACCCCTCCCCTCGACCACATCACCTCACAGTCATCTCATCTTCAACTCATTAATTCACGGATTAAGATATTTTTTTCAATGTTTACGCTACACTCCTCCCTGCATTAATATTCTCTCCATTATTTTTGTTTCAGCACAATGGAAGCTACGATCACCCTCGCGTCACACCGAAACCCGTCGTCAAACATGTGGTAAATTACATTAATAACTCCCCTTCAAAAAATACACAATTTTCATGCTAAAACACGGAGAGATGTAAGAGTGCTGGTGGGGTTTATCGCACCGCTGATAAGCCAACGCGATTCATCCCGTAAATTTCTTCGCCAAATATTTAATATTGGAACAAGCCTCTCAGCGAGGATCTCCCCGCACTCTTTGCTTCACTTTGCTAGTCGTTAGTCTTTACTTCCATGTACGTATCTTCTTGGCCTCGCTCGTTACGTCACCGAGCCGCTGGCCGCCACGCTAGCTTCATTTATTCCGTGAGAAAACACGCCATTGGACGGTGTATTTACATTTCAAACGCGAAAACTATTCGTCCTCAATGGCTTGCGGTAAAACACTGTGAGATGGGGGGGTTGCAGGCACAAACTGTTGGTGGAATTCCATTAGAAACAATTTTGCATTCACTGAGGACAAAATGTTTTTATTCTCGTGGACATGTCACTAATTTTCAGGAATCTATCGCTAATTATTGGTGATACTAGTGCTTTTGAGGTAATTTTTTTCGTGTCGAAATCAACATTTAGGCTATAAATGCTAGAAAAGTCTAGAATATTCGGAAATATATATTTTTTAATTTTATTCAAGCATTTCTACAATTACAGTTCAATTTGCACACGTATTTCTCGTTATAACAATGAGACCATGTGAACTATTTACAGATATTGTGGTGAATTCCATTAGAAACAATTTTGCATTCACTGAGGACAAAATGTTTTTATTCTCGTGGACATGTCACTAATTTCCAGAAATCTATCGCTAATTATTGGTGATACTAGTGCTTTTGAGGTAATTTTTTTCGTGTCGAAATCAACATTTAGGCTATAAATGCTAGAAAATTCTAGAATATTCGGAAATATATATTTTTTATTTTATTTAAACATTTCTGAACAATTATAGTTCAATTTGGACACATTGCGCGTTTCAACAATGAGACCATGTGAACTATTTACAGATATTCTGGTGAATTCCATTGGAAACAATTTCGCATTCATAGAGGACAAAATGTTTTTATTCTCGTGGACATGTCACTAATTTTCAGGAATCTATCGCTAATTATTGGTGATACTAGTGCTTTTGAGGGAATTTTTTTCGTGTCGAAATCAACATTTAGGCTATAAATGCTAGAAAAGTCTAGAATATTCGGAAATATATATTTTTTAATTTTATTCAAGCATTTCTACAATTACAGTTCAATTTGCACACGTATTTCTCGTTATAACAATGAGACCATGTGAACTATTTACAGATATTGTGGTGAATTCCATTAGAAACAATTTTGCATCCACTGAGGACAAAATGTTTTTATTCTCGTGGACATGTCACTAATTTTCAGGAATCTATCGCTAATTATTGGTGATACTAGTGCTTTTGAGGTAATTTTTTTCGTGTCGAAATCAACATTTAGGCTATAAATGCTAGAAAAGTCTAGAATATTCGGAAATATATATTTTTTAATTTTATTCAAGCATTTCTACAATTACAGTTCAATTTGCACACGTATTTCTCGTTATAACAATGAGACCATGTGAACTATTTACAGATATTGTGGTGAATTCCACTAGAAACAATTTCGCATTCATAGAGGATAAAATGTTTTTATTCTCATGGACATGTCACTAATTTTCAGGAATCTATCACTAATTATTGGTGATACTAGTGCTTTTGAGGTATTTTTTTCGTATCGAAATCAACATTTAAGCGATAAGTGCTAGAAAAGTCTAGAATATTCGGAAATATATATTTTTTATTTTATTTAAGCATTTCTGAACAATTATACTTCAATTTGCACACATATTGCGCGTTTCAACAATGAGACCATGTGAACTATTTACAGATATTGTGGTGACTTCAACTTCTAACAATGCACTTCAGATTTTTATGGCACATTTGCGAAGAAACTCGTTCATTGTGACAAGAATTTTTATTTAGTCTAATTGGGAATAAAATCGATTTCTGATAAAATTCTGAAAATTAACAAATTTATTACGATTCCGAAAAAATGAGTGTTAAAGTAAAGAATTTATTATCCATAGATTGTTTATAGAAAAATATCGTAATCTTAAAGAATGATAAATGACATTTTCCCCCAATTATCTTATTCAAAGAATTCAAAGATGTGAAAGCACTGAAAAAGTGTTTTTTAACGATTCCAAATCAAGAATTAAATTTAAACTATTCCAGTCTCAATATCAATTTATTCGTCTGACGTATACTCTCTCAGGTTTTTTCATTTTTGTTCTTCAAACCCCTTAAAACTAGCAATATCGATACCGCGCCATACGTGCTACATTAAGTTTGATATTGTTTTAATATTATTAGTTTTACATTGTTTAAAATTATTCCAGCCTCAATAATAAAGCCATTAGAAAACGTTCGCTAAGACAGCTGCAAATGGAATTTTCCTATCCGGGACGCTAAAAAATGTCGAAATTATTTGAATATCATAAGAGAAACAAAAAAACTCTATGAATCCAAAAATTCACGTCCTCAAATCAAACAAATACTTGCCCCCAACATCAATAAAATCCCATTTATTTACTTTTACGACACGTAACAATCAACAACGATTAAAATTCAAGAATGTTCATTGTGTTACGTGCGAAAAGCCCCACGATTAATATCAGCAGCGGCCGCAGATCGAAAATTTAACGATTCCTCAAGCGACTACGCATAATGAAATATTCAAAAGCTGTTTCCCTCCCCTGAAAAAAAATCCTGAAAATCGTTTTTACACGGGAAGCTGCGGCGCACCAGTCACTAAAAATAAACATTTATGATGCCATAACACTGTTGTGAGTTCCCGTGTGTCCCCAAAGTCCCGTGCCATTATAGGGCCCCACATATCCAACGAAAAATTCTCTTGTCTCACCCGTGAAAAGTGCTGCACAGTCATAAATTCATTCTACCGTTACGCTTCACGTGTGAAATTGCTATTACGTCGACTTACGTTAGCTTCTCAAGTTGTGTGAATCTCTTGCCACCCCCGTATCTACCCAGCGGGTGATACCAGACGAGATAAGAATTCTTGACTTGCCCCCAGGACACGACGCGAATTGCCCTGAATTACTCTGAATTGCGAGTGTCTACCTACCGTTATGAGATGTGGATCATCGAGTCTGGGGGTTTTTTTATCGAACAAATATTCACTGAATGAGTTTTTCGTCGTGAAAACGCAATGAATTGCTTCATGAAATCTCTAGAGATCCACAAGTATTTCGAAGAACTTGAAAATATTCTTAAGAAGTTCCCGTAATTAATGACATGAAGAGTCAGCGAATGAGAAAATTGAGATGTATAATTCTCATGCGAATATGTTCAAAAACTACTGACAATTTTTTATTCACATATCATACATAACTAATTTAAACTGAGCTTTCGAGAAATATTAAGAAATTCATGGAATTAAAATTTGTTTGATGAATTTACTAAAATTCCATTAAACAAATAAAAAAACCACAAACGTTTCAAAGAACTTGAAAACATTCTGAGGAAGAATGACCGCAATGCCGAATAAATTCATTAACTTTAAATTCATTCTGAGGAAGTTGATATAATTCCAAATTATTGTCAATAAAATATAAAACGACTAAAGCTTTTTAGTTGACACATCAAACATAACTAATTTGAAATGAGCTTTCGAGAGATATTAAAAAATTGACGGAAATAAAATTCGTCAAATGGATTTAATGAAATTCCATCAGTCAAATAAGATCTAGAAGAATAGACAAACAAACGACAATTACACAAATAAACCAGAACCTGACCTATCAAGAGGGGATGGATTAGACGGAATACCTTGACTATTCCCAGCCATCTCTTATCCATGCAAAAATCACCAGTGGACCTTGAGTGATCTTGAGGTCATGACAAGAGACTGATTTCATCAGTTGGCAAATCTACAATTCATGCATGTAGCCTTAACCAGAATGACGACTTGCCACTGCCTCTACACCTGACACACGTTTGTACATCAATTCCGCCGTGACGGAATTACCAAGAAGAATAGCCAACGACAGGAAACGAAAAATCGCCTGTTCTACATCGTTGACTCGATTTGCACGCGATATTCCAAATGAACCGGACTGAGTGGAGAACAGAAGCCAATCAGGATACGAGTCCTCCCTACTCTGGGCCATCCAGAGGCTAGGCATTTTCAGCTGAAGCCAGTCGTCTCCTGATGCTCTCCACCTGAATGTTGAGCATTCGGTGGTGGCATGTAAAGCTCAACCCTCTGGGGATTTATCTCCACAGCGATATGTAACGGTGGTGCTCGTTAGACACGAATTACAGGGTTATTTGATATCGAGTGGGCGCCCTCCGGGTGAAACCCGCCTCAATATGCGGAAGATCCAACTCGTCAGGATTTTCTACGCGCCCACGTACACCAAGGTTATCTTAATTAACCTCGGGCCGAGTAAAAACTTCCCCCGATTATAAATGAATTTCACTTCCCTCGTTACTTAGTATCTCAAATTATCATCTTCTTCATTCTACCAGTTTTATTGAATTAATATTCCTCTTTACAGGTGCACAAAGTATCTTCATCGTCATCTAGAACACCGGGTGTTGGGGCTGATGCAAGCATCACGACAACCGGCAAAGCGGGTAGAGTCAGTGAGGTCATGGAATTGTGCTACGTTACTGAACGAATTATTGCCCTGTGGTACAGAGATGATAGCCAGGGTGTCCTCGAACACGCGACCAATTTGCTTCGGGGTAAACACGCTGATAATTACATGGTGAGTGAGTTAATCTTGTCAACTTCATGTTCATCTCTTAATGAGGAACGGACTTTCCCACTTTCGCGACGCAAATCACTTCAGTTGCCTCACTTCTTCAAAACTCGTGGCAGATGTTTAATTTGTTGATGTCGGGACGTCAAAATCAAAAATTTTTGAGAGGTGGTACAGCCTTTAGTATTTTGCGTCATTTTCTCGTCTTCTGACATGAAAAACAAATTCTTTAGCCGAGAAATTCTCACTTCATGGTGAGCTAATCTTGTCAACTTCATCTCTATCTTTTAATGAGGGAGGGAATTTCCACTCTCGTCACGCGAATCACTTCAATTCTTCTCGCTATCTGATTATTCAAAACTCGTTTCAGACATTTAATCTGTCGATGCCGGAACGTCATTTAAGCCAATAATTTTTAAGAGGTGTTACAGCCTTTAGTATTTTGCGTCATTTTCTCGTCTTCTGAGAAGAAAAACAATATCTTGAGCCATGAAATTCTCATTTCACAGTAAGTTAATCTTGTCAACTTCATCTTCATCTTTTAATGATAGCGGGAATTTTCACTTTCGCCACGCGAATCATTCCAGTTCCCTCACTATCTTCTTCAAACCTGTTTTCAGATATTTAATCTGTCAACATCGGGACGTCATTTCAGCCCAAAATTTTTAACGGCCGTTTCTTCCAGCTTCTAGCATTTTTTGTCATTTTTTCATCTTCGTGAAAAACATGACAACCTTTAAATTCTCGAGCCGTGAAATTCTCACTTCATAGTGAGTTAATCTCGTCAACTTCATGTTCATCTCTTAATGAGCGAGTATCACGTCAGTTCCCTCATTACCTGATTCATCAAAACGCGTTTCAGATATTTAATCTGTCGACCCCGGGACGTCACGAATCTAATACGAGAGAATGCGGTTGGCCCCAGGGTTTAGCACCAAGCCTGGAGAGACTGTGTGCTCTCTGCAAGGAGCTGGATTCTTGGTTGAACGAAGCGCCTAATCGTGTCGTTGTGCTTCACGCCAGGTGATTTTACAATTGCTTAATTATGACCAGCAAAAGATAATTACAGACTTCAATTGAGAAGTGTCTCATTTCCATCTGGACTCAAATGGTTCTTTTAAACAGGGGTGGAAAGGAGCGGCTGGGCGTTGCCGTGTCAGCGTACATGAACTACAGCAGCATATGTGGGGGACGTGATCAGGCACTCGATAGGTACGCAATGCGGAGGTTCCTGGATGACAAGATCGGCGCCCTCAGGGTACCTTCACATCGCAGGTATGTTTCTTAATCCACAAATATCGCTAATCCCCTTTTATTTTTTCCACATTTTTGCCGTCAATGTATCTTTTATCGTTGAAAAAAAATTTAATTTCATGGACAGTTGATTAGAATATTTAAAAGAATGAAAATTCAATGAAATTACAATTTTTATAGCAAAAGAAACATGAAAATTTTCGAACTTACTTGAATTTCCAATCAAACCATAAATATTGAGAACTAAATTATGTTCAATTTTGAATTAATTGTATATACAACCATCTATTTACCTAAATTTTTTTGATCTCTATTGATTTTCATGGAAGAATTAAGTGAAAATTGGCGTAATTCCTTGAAATTTCAGTAAAACTTTAGTGTAACAAAAATTTCCAAGAAGTCTACCGGAAATTTCAGTCCAAAATTCTGAGGAGTAAACGTGGGCGAAGTCATGAACTAGAGAAACATTGGTTGATTGCTGGTTGCATGCGAATAATGAAGATAATAACCAGTAATTGACCAAACCACGTGCTCTGCTCTGGCTTCTCCACTTTGTTAAGAAACCCGTTCTCCCAGTGGGTGATCTCCCACTGATTATGACGATCAAACGAAAAAAAAAAGTAACGTTCGGCTTGGTTAATTTTTCAAGAGGAAATCCAAAGATTCCATCGTAATTGGAACTGCTTCTTGAGCATTGATCGGCAATTGAGATAATTCGTTTATTTGCATTAATTTATTTTTCGCCAGATATATCGAGTACTTCAGTGGTCTTTTATCGGGATCGTTGAGAATTAATCCGTCGCCACTGTATCTGACTCACGTCACTGTACTTGGTGTACCACTGTTTGAACCGACTGGTTGTCGGGCCTTTCTCAAAGTCTATGAGGGCTTTACACCGGTTTACACGTCTGATCTTTACTCGGTGACCAATGCCAGAGAGTTTACCGTCAATCTTGGTGGGTTGAGGTTGCGGGGTGATATTCTTGTCAAGTGTTATCACAGGGTTTACTCGAAACAGAGCAGAGAAGCCATGTTTTCATTGCAGGTAAGAGGACAAAAGCTATTCTTTGAGACATCTTCATTCAAGTAGTTGAATTGCTTGAATTGTGAAATCTATTAGACTTGAATTAAGAAAGTATTGGAATGAGGTTGAACAAGGATGTGATGAAATCTCAAATTAAATCTCAAGAAATTCGTGATTTGCGTGATATTTCTTGGAACTTCATTTCAAATTCATTGCAATGTCCGGAGAAATCGTTAGATGCAGGGGTCCAGCATAAACTAATCAGAGCTATCCAATACCTCATCCTCAAAAAGAAGTTTGTTAAATTTTTTGCAATTTTTCTGAAATGTGAAATCTCAATTCAATAACTTGAAATTATATGAACTTTCTCAGAATATCTAATAAGAAAGTTCATAGGAGTCTACAGATTCCTGGAGATTTCATAAAATCTTTTCAAATCCCAAAGATATTTCACAATCCCTGAACACACTTTCAAGTTTAAAATTTCGGTTCAACTTGTTTCTGCGAATTGACTCATGTTTCAAGTAAATTCCATGACTTCAATAAACCTTACGACTTGAATTATCAACTTGCTCGAATCAAATGACAACATCAAGTCGCAATCAGATTTCATGACGCAAGAATCTTGAATCAAATTATGTTTCCTCTAGATGAAGTGTCAAGAGAATTTCTCATTCATCTCTTTCATCCTATGAATTTCAGTTCCACACGTGTGTAATAACAGAAAACGTGGTCAGTTTTCCTCGATCCGAGCTCGACATTGCATGCGACGATCCACGATGTCCATCAGACAGTGTCGTGACGTTGTACTTCTCGAGCGATGCTAAACGTCTAGATGGTCCAGTACCAGCACCCACACCCGCTGTGCCTCATGCATCGGCACATCACGATCCCATTCTTCACTGGGACAGCTACAGCAATCTCGAGATCAGCGACGATGGTAAGTCAATTTTCACATGAGACAATTAGGGGATTCCCAGGAATTTATAACCTAGAAATGTCCATTGAATGGTTTATCCAACAGAAGTGCATAGCTTGCGTCATTTGGGGCTCTTGCTCTGACTTTAACACATTTTTGGAGATTCTATTTTGGGGGCAGACACTACTGATTCACTCGAAATTTTTATTTAATTGCTTTGAAGCTTCTCTCGCACATTTGGGTCACATCAATTTAAAATGCATTATTCGTCCATTCGATTTTTCAGTATTCTCGTCTATTACAGTTCCCTCTATTTTCGTTCAACTCTGAAACCGCAATTTACAGCGAAGAATTAAACCTAAAATGTTATTACCAGGAGGTTTAAATCACTAGGTGGTTTTGGTTTTTTTTTCGTGAAGCCAGGATAGTGGGGAATTCACGAGGTTTATTCTCGGCAAGTAGGCGCCTCTGTAGCACCAGTGTGGGGGGAAAATGCGTAGCTCCACGGGTTTTGCGAGTTTTCTAAGCCGTCAGTCTGTACCAACGATGGTCTCAGGTCACAGAGTTTGAGGAACTCAAGTTAATTTGTTGTTAATTCAATCGAAGAAGCAGGGAAACAGTAAACTAATGAATTGTGGTTGTGATTTGTTGGTGTATGCGTTCAGCGAGTGAAAGATAATTGAAAAATTGAAACAATTTTCTACGGTGAGTAGATAAACGCTTGATATTATCCTCAAGGAGATTGAGTATGTTCTCTTACCCTCGTGACTCTTTCAACTACAACAGTGATTTCAGTCCAAAAATGGTAGCGATCCCGTTTTGTCAACTACCGTTACGGCGGGAAAGTTTAGATTTTTACGGTTTTTTTTCTTTTCTTACTCAGTGAGGAATCTGTCGAGCGGTCGACTTGTTAATTCTCTAGAAAACGATGGGGTTAACACGACGGTTTTCTATTCCCGTCGTGATGTTGGGGATAATGTTAACTGAGGGAAGCACGAAAATACCGAGAGTAATACGTTGGAATAATTCTCCCAAAAGTACAAGAAAATCTGGCATAACGCTAAATAGTGAAAGTTATGAGAGAGGTAAACAATGTTGATGCCACAGGAGGATGCAGCGGGTAATGAACAACGACCCTCAATCACTCTCGTTCTAAGTAATGAAAACAGAGAGATGTATTTGAGTTTGTAAACTGGAAGAAAAGGGTTTGGGTTTGGCTTAATTCAAAGTTTCAACTACCTTTGCGGCGGGAAAGTTTAGATTTCTAGATGCTTCTTTCTTTTACTCACTGAGGAAACTGTTGAGCGGTTAACTTGTTAATTCTCCAGAAAACAACAGGTTTAATACGGCGGTTTTCTATTTCCGTCGAGATGTTAGGGACATACATGGAAATCATTCCCCCGAAAATGCACAAAAAATCTGGCGTAACACTAAATAGTGAAAGTTATGAGAGAAGTAAACAATGGTGATGCAATTGGAGGATGCGGCAGGTGATAAACAAAGGGTGACCCTCAATCAGTCTCGTTGTAAATAATGAAAATAGAGGGATGTATTTCAGATTGTAAACTGGAAGGAAAAAGTTTGAGTTCAAATCGATTCAAAGTGTCAACTTTTGTCAACTACATTTACGATGAGAAAGTTTAGATTTCTACATTCTTTCTTCTTTTACTCACTGAGGAAACTGTTGAGCGGTCAACTTGTTAATTCTCCAGAAAACAACAGGATTAACACGATGGTTTTCTATTCTCGTCGGGATGTTGGGGACAATGTTAAATGAGGGAGGCACGCAAATACTGAGTAATCCGTTGGAATTATTCCTCCAAAAAGGTATGAGAGAAGCAAACAGTGGTGATGCAATTGGAGGATGCAGCGATGATGAACAAAGGATTACCCTCAATCACTCTGGTTCTGAATAACAAAAAAAGAAGGATTTATTTCAGTTTGTAAACTGGAAGGAAAAGGTTTGGGTTTGAATTAATTCAAAGTAGCAACTACCTTTACGTCCAGAAAGTTTAGATTTCTAGATTCTTTCTTTCTTTAATCACAAAACAACGGAGAATCACTCACGTTCTAAATAATAAAAACAGACGGATGCATTTTAGTTTGCGAACTGAACGGAAATGGTTGAGTTACACTTGATTCAAAGTGTCAATTTTTGTCAACTACCTTTACGTCGAGAAAGTTTAGATTTCTACATTCTTTCTTCTTCTACTCGCTGAAGAAACTGTTGAACAGTTCACTTGTTAACTTGTTAATTCTCCAGAAAACAACGGGGTTAACACGACGCTTTTCTACTCCCGTGAAGACGTTAGAGACAATCTTAACTGAGGGCGGGCCAAAAATACGAAAAAAATCTGACATGACACTAAATAGTGAAAGTTATGACAGAAGTAAACAATGGTGATGCAATTGGAGGATGCAGCGGACGATGAACAAAGGTCGACCCTCAATCACTCCTGTTCTGAATAACAAAAACAGAGAGATGTCTCTCACATTTAAACCCAAAAAATAACAAACAAAAACCGTGTTTTCATCTCTTCCCGAGATTGAAAATAAACAGTTCCCTGATTTTTCACTCTGAAAGAGGCAATTTCAGGCTTCGCCGTAGGGCTGATGACCAACTTTTCCGCTTTATCCTCCTCAGACCGTTGAAAATGAGGAGTGGTTACGCATGAACGATCGTCCGCAGTACCGAGAATAGGTAGCCATCAGTGATGTTACAGTAACACGTGGTGGCACTCCCCAAAGTACCTACAATTTTCAACGTCGTCCGCTACGTCGTCGCTCGCAGTTTATCCAGTGTTAATCGCAAATCCATACGTCATGAAACCACCCACATTTATCAACAGCCATTATTCCTTCACTCACCAAATACGGTTTCCCATGGTTTGTGTGGCATCAATCCTCGAAGTAGGAAGTCACTTCGATTTCATCGTGGGTACCGATGATTAAAATCCCATCGAGGTCTCTTGTTCCACATTCGTCATACCTCTTATGGCGTTATAAACCCAAAAATATATTATTAAAATATATTTTACGCATTTGCGGTTTACGAAATCATGAAGTTTAGATCTTACACATGTTGTTATTTGTTCCCAGCGTAATTTATCAATCGAAGCACATAAATATTATTTGTATTTTTCATATGTGAAGCAGACAAGATCATAAAGTTTAAATCCCACAAAACTCGTGATATATCAGGAGCATAATTTATTGGTCAATCCAACGAATTATGTGAAATCCACGGTTGATGATGCGATTACATAAACAAGTGAAATTTCTACTCCATTCGTATCCCATTTTCGTATTACCTTTAAACTGTACAATATTTACGGATTTGTTCCACGTTCCCCTTGATTTCCACTTCACATTCTGAACAATGGCTCTGCACTGTTAGAAAAGAGTTGAAAGTTCGTGGACAGTCTTTGAAGTGATTTTGAGATTTCGAGTTGTGAGGGATAAATTAGGATTTTTCAAATTTTTAAATAGCAATAATAACATTAAAGTAAGATAAAAATTTTTCATTTTATTACAATTCGTTTTTAAATAATTGAAAATTGAAGAGAATATTTACCTGATTTTTTCTAATTTCTATCGATTTTCATAGAATAATTGAATTGAAATTAGCAATTTCGAGGCTCCAATGATCCTTTTCATCTAATTGTGAATTTTCAATGACGAAATTCTTCGAAATTTTAGTAAAAACTTTAAATAAGTGTAAGGCAAACTTCAAAAAAATAAAAATTTCATGGAAAATTAGCTAATAATTTTCAGTAGAATGACATTGCATTGGAATAAAAAGAAAAAAAATCTTGAAATTGTAGATTTCACTGAAAATTTAATGAAATTACATATTTTTTTCGCAGCAGCAAGACAAGAAGTGCTCAAATAACTTGAATTTCCTGTAACGATTGCAAATAAATTCTCACTATTGTGGGGTTTAATTCAATTTAAGATCACATCGTTTATAAAAGTTCCCATTCGCCATGAAAATCAAATGAAATTCACTTTTTCATTGTGAGCGATCATCAATATTTCAAGGACAGCTTGATTCAATTGAATTTTCAGTAGATTATCAATTGAAGAAAATAATGACCTAAATATTCGCTATTTTCCATGATTTTCGTTATCCTGTGAATCGGGAAATTAGAATTTTGGTCAATATACAAAAAAATCACCTGATTTTTCAGTAACAAAATGGAGGTAAATTCAATGTAAACTTGTTGTTGTTAAAAATTCCACGTTTTTTTACTTGAAATTTGAAGAGTAATTTTCTAACAGTGCACTGTCTCAAATGGCAGGTGTGAAAACGTGTTGTCCCCTCATCAACCCTCGTTTCCACTCCCCCCCCCCCCCCCCCCC
>NW_021680373.1:1265196-1384375 GCF_001412515.2 Diachasma alloeum
TCCCCCCCCCTACGAAAGTCACGTATGTCCACCCACAAGATGTAGGTATGCCACTGGCTTTCCAACGACAATGCTCACTCGGAAGTATCTCCACTGATCCCTTTGCAAGATTCAACCGGCTGCCAGCCGTAATTCCCATGAATAATTCATTATCCCGACCCCGTCTCCATTTCCCGATCGATCTCCCTCGAAAATTCGTGATGACAATGCCCAATAGCTCCGTTTATCAGTTAACGCTGCCACCCCCTCCAGATTTTCCCGAAACTCTTTCATTCCGAGAAAATCCCCGAGCTAATATTTGACCAGAATTCCAACAACTTTCGTTGGAGCATGAATAACCCATCTATTTCTGTTCCTCACTCCCAACTGATACTTTTTTCCTCTTCATTTAAAAAAGAAAGAGGGCTACACCTACGCAACCATTGAATACCCTGAGCAATCCAATCGTAATGTTGTCTCCTCGGGGCAAAACCTCTAAATATTTTGTCGCCCGTTTGGATCGTTGAAGCAAATCCGAGTGTTGGCAAGGAATTTGAAAGGATTTCAGCTCAATTATTTCATGAAAATTATTAAAAATCAGCAAAATTCTGGGAAATAATTTAAATTCATTGAAAATTCAGCGTAATTTGGTACTGAATAATCATATTTCGATTGAATCGAAGTAAATTAGGGAATTCTTGTCTTCCTGCTGCTGAAAAATGTGGAACCCCACTGAATTTTCAGCAAAATTGAGACGATTTTGCAAGAATTGGGAAGGAATTTCAAAGAATTTCACTTCAATTCCACGAAAATTAACAGAAATCAGGATAATTAAGCTAAAATAATTAAAGTAATTGAAAATTGCGCGTAATTCGGCACAGAATATTCGAATTTCAATATTTATGGTGACAATTCAACTGAGTTGGAGAATTCTCGTCTTCCCGCTGCTCAAATTTACGGAATTTCATTGAATTCTCATTAAAATCTGAAATGTCATAATTTTTCCCCCATAAATCGACTTCAATGTCCCTCAAATAATTGAAAATTCATCGTAATTCGGGACTGAACATTCATATTTTGATTAGCAATTCAACCAACTTGGGAAATCTCCTCTACCTGCTGCTCAAAAAATTGTTATTTCATTGAATTTTGATTAAAATCTTAAATGTCAGTATTTTTTCCCTCAAATCGAGTTCAATGTCACTCTCCTAAAAATTACTCATCAACGGTCCGTGAATTTCCAAATGTTACCAGCAGTTTCCGTCTTTTTTTGGCTTTTCAAATAAAAAACAACTGCACCCACGCAACCATTGGACATCCCGAGCAATCCAATCGTAATATTGTCTCCTCGATGCAAAACCTCTAAATATCTTGTCGCCCATTTGGACGTTCGGAGATACAGCCGAGTCCGGCAATGATCGTTCAAGCTAACCCGAGAGTTGGCCAGAGGTTTGCCGTAGAAGGACTGGCGACTGGCGGCCGGTTCAACTGGTAAAAGACAGGGGATTCCCCTCTCCTCGTCGCCTTTCATCTCTGTTTATTTACCTCTTCTGCAAGTCGCCTCCAGGTTAACTGTAAAGAGGAGGGAGAGAGAGAGAGAGAGAAAAAAGAAAAATAACCAGATACAATAAAAATTAACAATCCAGGAAGTCAATTGTCTGGCTGCGCTGAAGATGGTTGAGGAGTTTGGTGGATAATTAAATGGAATATTTGTTTGAATTGGTTGGATGCATGTTGGCACTTGGTAAAGTGCTTCTTGCGTAGGAAGTCTCACGCCCAATGACGATCATTTCTCGAGTTGCTGTTTTTTTAGTGGTGGTGGTACGCGAATGAGAGCCAAACGTTCGATGGTTGCAGTGTCGTTTCTGCTGGCTCACTGAGTGCCTCGTCACACTTATTCCCACGGTGGTTACTTTTGAGTGATTATTGGCCACAAGTGGGTCGAATTAGAATTGTTTCGCTCATGGGGGTGACAATGTAAGGACTAATGTCAGTGAATTGAGATGGGAATTCGCCGGATTAATCGATAAATTGGACTGTTATTGGGTATCATCGAACATCAAGACATCATCAGTCAAATAATGTCAGTATTATGTGAGTACATGGGCCTGAATTTGAACGGGTAACGCCTACTTCACGCATTTTGTTATTTATGAGGCTGTGACGGAGGGATTGATGCACTCACACTAGTGTAAATACACGAAAATAGTACCCTCGTGAATCTCTATAAGGCCCCCGCCGTCAGACTGGTATAATTCGATCAGTCCCTCTTTGCCTTCACCTCGTTTCTCCCCCTGGTGCTTTTATTTTATCATTTTTTTTTCCTCTTCTCTCCCCCTTTTATGTACCGATTCACCTCGCCGATGACCTTCGATCGGAAGGATAAATAGCTTTGCTCCTTTTAGCATCTCCATCTCTCAAAAATTGAGTGACTCTTTTTTTTTATTCAGCGTCGTCTGTTAAATAGCCGCGACAATCTGAGAGCTGATCATAAATTATGCCATTGAATTCTTACGGCCAGAAATACTCGTTTTCCCTTGATAAACGTGGACGATAAATCCAGGGGGGGGGAGGGGGGAGGCCAATCGATCTGCCATCGGGAAATGAGACGTTTTTTCTTTGTTATTCGAGGAGAATATGAAGTGGAGATTAATGAAGAATAGAGGGAATTAAAAGTGGATTTTTAAAATGAATTAATGGATTAATAAATGGAATTTCGAGGGAAATATGAAAATCCGGAAAATTCTGGTACATTTTTTTTAAGTTTTCAATTAATTGAAAATTTAGGTAATTGGGAAAATTCCGGCCTTCCTTCTGTTTAGAAAATTGAAATTTCATTGAGTTTTTAATAAAAATTTGGAATTTCATTATTTTTTGGAATGAAAATTCAAGTGAATGTATCCTTAAATCTTCAATTATTTCGAAATTCAGCATTGAAAATCCAAGTGAGATAAAAAAATTTCGTCTCCCGCTGCTCAAAAATTTCCAATTTCGCTGAATTCTCTGAGAAATCCACATTTTTACTCTCAAATCGAATTCAATCTCCCTCTCCCGAAAACCTCTATTCAACGGTCCACGAAATTCTATTCAACTTTCCCATCGAAAACTTACGAATATTCCAAAAAATTACGTTACAAAGTTCATCTCTCGCCTCGTATTCCTCCCTCCATTTCAAATGAAACCTCCCGGAATAAATGACAGTAATTATTCGTCCGATTTTTTCCCCATGCATTAATCATTAAAACGGCAGGGGGAAGGGGCGAGTGAGGGGAAGGGGGAAGTGGGGGGAATGAAAAATGAGTGAAAATGAAATGAGGGAAGTTGAATGGTCCCTGATGGCGTGCGAGCTGTATCTGGAAGTTGGGATCGATAAAATTGGCGCGATTCGTGAGCACGGATTAGCCAGAGGGCGAAGCCCGAGAATATCGGCATCGCGTATCTTCTAACGGCGTTGGCTTTCGTTGGAAGTTTTGCAGCTGCAACATTGCAACTTCCCCACCACGAGAGAGGTCTCCTCCTCCTCCTCGTGTCGCACTGAGATAAGGCGCACTCGAGTGTTGCATTGGCGGAGGAGCCCGGGAATTTGCATTTCGCATCTTCAAAGAACAATTCCTAGAGCTCTCAGCGACGAGAGACTCCGCTATTTCATTAGCTCTCGGCTTCATCAACTCCACTGGTTGTGGTTTGGCAATTCATTGGCATTATTACCCGATCAGCGGACATCTGGGTCCCGGGATTATTAGTCGTCATTCGGTGTCACATCACGTCGATCAAACAATTGATAATACCCGGTTGTTCGAGTGGATTTATCCACGCGCTGCAATGGCGTGCATTGAATTCTGATGAAGCTGAAATCCCTGTATCACGTATCATCTTGCGGTTGATTGCATTTTCATGGGGCTATTATTGGACAGGGGGAGTTATCACGGCAGAAAAACTTTTTCATTTTATTTCAAGTGTATCAGACGGAGAAAAATATTCAATAAAAATGACGTATCTTTCGTAGAAAATTCTATGGAAATGCCACCTATTTTTTACCTAAAATCACGGAATTTTTCCAGAGCGTTCCGTCATTTTTACCTGCAGCAATTTATTTCGCCAGAGATAACCTCAAGCCTAGGAACAAGGATAATCTTTGCTTAAGATCCTAGATTATGACAGAAATAGAAAAATGAAAAAATATCTTCTTTTAAAGAGATAAAAAACGATTTGTCTATCCAAGATCTTCAGCAAAGACTAACTAATGAATGGATTCTGTTCTGGGTACTTTATGGAACAATTTAACTATCTTGTGACATGAAGCAATCATTTAGTGTGAAATAATATAATTCTAGCTGTAAAAAGTCATGGTATAACCGTGACATTAAATTATATGTTCCTTTGATTGTTTATTGTTACTTGTATTATTTTCAAAAATAAATGAAAGGATAAAAAATACAAGAAACCACTAGCTTAAGCATGCGCGCGCGTTCCTTTCTTAGTTAATAAAAAAAAGGAATATGAAATTGCGAAATAATATTTCAAGAGATATTCCAGAATTAATTAATCAACATTTCGACATTTGCTCAGTAATTCCCCGATTTTATCACACACTTCCTGAATTCAATCTTTAAACCCGCCTGTCCATGAGTTTCCATAATTCCCAATAACTCTTGCAATTGAAAAATATCAGTGGATGAAACAGCGTAATTTAAGATGAGAAGGAAACAACTCATGAATCAATACAATGGCATTATAATCATCTAACTCCAGTGGAGGTCGGTAGTTTCACGCAAATCGCTCGAGTGCTGACTGCATACACCGAGGACGTCAGGAGGCTAATGGCAAAAGTGCCGCCGGGATCGTTTTACCACCAGCCACTTTGCTTCACTCTCTAGTCATCCCACTTTTTACATTCCCTCATCTTTAAGCCCTCTTGCCTCCCGTATTTTTACCCACTTTTTTTTTTCTCAGAGAGTAAAAATACCAGAGAGCACCGCCACTTTTCTCAGTTTCATCTCTATGTCAAGCACTTATTAGTGGAATTACGTTGTAATAACCGTTGACCACACATGATCATCCTCTTGTCTCTCGTTTTTTTCGGCCTTGAGTGTCCCTTTAATTACTGGGAAAAATCGTTAAACTAGATTCGCTGATCATTAATTATCGTGGCTTCTTGTTGATCCTTGCATTCCCAGAATGACGCCTGATAATTGCCAACAAAACGTGATACGTCGAGTGCTCACTAGCGTGAAAGACGGTGAAAGTGGCCGGGTTGAGGGGAGGATTAACGACGTGTGAGGTTTAATCGTGATAAGATCGATGATTGACGGGAAAACATGGAATCCGAGTTTCTGGGGGCAACGGGAATGGGGCGATCCTCGGGGGCACTCCTTTCTTAGGAGAATCGATAATTTGTGGAATGGGTTTTGCGGTCGTTATTAATTTGAATGGGGGCTTTCAATGGTTATGGGGCTACCACAACTATTGATGAATCTTTTAGTGCGTCGTTCACGGTTTACGACATGCTGGGTAACTGTTATTTTTTATTCTCGCTAATTATTGTGGTTTGAATATTTTAATAGCCGAGTCGTAGAACAGGATGAGTTGAGAAAAACTTCAGGGAAGAGAAGAATTTTTAGGTTTTAAATGTGGGAGAAATCGCGTCATTTTTGTCGAGATTTTTTTATTACAATTTTTGTCAAGATTTTTTACTGCAATTGAAAATTAACGAAATGTGAGAGAAATCGTGTCTTTTTCGTCGAGATTTTTTTATTACAATTGAAAATTACTCGTAAAATCTAAATATGTTGGTTTTAGAATTGTCTGAAATTATGTAAACATTCCCGGAATGTTTTCGAAATACTTTAAAATTCTTGCAAATGTCTTGAAATTCCAAAATTATTCAAAAATCGTTAAAATTCTGAAAAATATATCTTTATAATAATTTGGTCATTCCTTTTTTTACAAATAAATTATTAATCACTGTTGGTAATACTGGAAATATTTCCAAAGTTTGAAATTTCAATCCAGTAACTTCAAATGACGCGAACTTCCTTACAATTTTTTAAAAATATCCTTTGAAAATCCTTAAAATTCTGAGAGAGAAATCTTAATAAAAAATTTCAGAAGGAAGAGATACACCACTATCTCCACCTCCACCATCGAGCTCATCGGTGCAAACCTCACCCAGGGGATTGGGCTACACCTGTGGACCCATTGATGGCTCCCTTTACGCTGTTGTTCATCAGGGCGCAGGCGGTGCTGCTCGCGGTTCACCGCTGACAGTTTCCATGGACAGTGGTATCAGCAGTGCACCACCACAGCGACCCAGTCCCCCGGAGGCAGAGCCCGATAGCCCGCACAGTGATCTCGACAAACTCCTCCACGATATGATGATGACAGTTGAGGTGAGTAATCCTCATTTTTTTCCAATTCTTTTCATTCGTATTACGAAATCGATTCAATTCATTTTTTTTTTAAATACTCGTCTCGATGTTTTTTCTACAGTTTAATGCGAATATAAATATCCCTTTATTCAACATGTGCAAGATATTACTTTCTATTTTTATTATTTTTTTTTTCACTTCATTTTATTTTATGCAGTCACATGTGTACATTCTCGAGTCTTTATATTTTGTTCTCCACGCCTTATTAACTATAAACTATGAAAAGAATTAATCAATATATTACCACAGATATATCAAGTACAAAATTATTTGGAATTATATAATTTTCATTGTCGCGTGGACCTAAAAATTAGAATTTCCAGAGATTGATTATTTGAGACGCATTGTTTAAAATTTCTTGACTGAAATTTCCGGTACATTTCTTGAAATTGTCATCACATCACAGTTCCACTGAAAGTTCCAGAAATGTTGTTATTGAAAATTCACAAGTTTATGGAAAAATTCATGGAATCTGGAACTTTCGGTTTAATTATTGCCTCGAAATCTGTAAAAATCAAGTAAATTCAGGCAAATACATTCTTGAATTGAACACTCAGCATAATTTCGTATTGAATATTCATGTTTTCATTGAAAATCCAAGTAATATGGGAAATTCTCGCCTTTCTGTTGCTAAAAAATTTATCAACTTCATTAAATCTTCAGTAGAATCTGAAATTTCATAATTTGTTTCTCTAAATCAATCTTAATGTCACTCTCCCAAAAATTAGTGGTCAAATGTCCATTAATACATTGAATACACACTTGAAAATTCAATAAATTGAACATTTAATGTAATTTAATACTGAAAAATTATGTTTCAGTAAAATTAATGATTTTGCCCCCTAAATGAAATTTTGTTCCTTACTTTCAACATTTCATCTAAGAATTTCATAACAAATTCCAAAAATAATGTCCAAAAAACATCGTCTAAATCTAAAATTCCATCTCCTAGTCACGACTCCCAATTTTTAATCCTCTAATTGCCGGAAGTTATTTAACGAGGCGTCAAAATACGAATTGGTCACGCACAATTGGCGCAGCATGTGGGTAGCCCCAGTTGCTGACCGTCTGTTCTTAATAAACATTGCAGTCGATGCCAGACCCACCGACTGATTACAATAGATCGAACAATCGCGGCGAAAAAATGTACATTCACGAGACACGAAGCTACAGCAGCAATCCGACATCAACGTACTCGACTCTGAAGGATTCGTGCAGAAGTTACGGTGGAACGAGGGAATCCTCGCCGCCTTACGCTTCGTCGAGTAACTATGGAACCCTCAAGAATGAGTCGAGAAGCAGCAATCACGAGGATGCGTCGAAGAAGTCATTCTCACCTGGGGGTAATATTGACTTCATCGATGAGGACATTCCGTACCACGCGAGACAGACGAGCCAGCCGTTCAGTTATGGCGCGACGACGGATATGATCAAGCACCAGAAGCTCTCATCCCCTTCACTGGTCAGGAAGGCGGTTATGAGGGGGACAGCGCCGATTGTTGACTTGGATGAGGTCCTTGGGGAGAGCACAGGGGGAAGCAATGGCCCCATGGGGTCAACTGCACCTGAACCACCACCGGAATTTGCTAATGGGGCCAAGTCCAATGCTGATCACGTTGATGGGTGAGTGCAAAGTGTCAAGTTGTTTTTATGAAATGCGCGCGGCAATTAAGGATTTCCAAGTATCTTTTAGAGTTTGGTATAGACTACATTATAGGGGAGGGTGGGGCAAAACGGCCCCTCTTCAATTGTCAATAACTTGTGAATGACATTGTGAAAATTCCCAGTTTCAACTTCATTTTGAAGATAATTTTTCATTCTTCAAAACGAGCTCTAACTCATCCCAATCGGATTATTGAATCGGAAAATATTGACGATTGAAGGGGGGCCGTTTTGCCCCATCCTCCCCTAGTTTCAACCAGTTTAAGCATCAAATTTGTCAATCAAATTGCGTAAGAAAAATTTGAAAATAATGATGAGTACTCGGCGTCAATCCCATTACATTTTGCACAGAATTGTTATTTTAAACATTCGTTGTTTATAAATAAATAATTGCAATTGGTTAAACTTTCGCAAACCTTATTTTTTTACACATGAAATAGATTTCTGATAAAATTCTGAATATGAATAAATTTGTTACGATTCCGAACAAATGATTTTTAAGGTGGAAAATTGATTGTTTATAGAAAATGCTCGTAGTTTTCAAAAATTGAAATTTTTCAATTATTTTAACTTATTATCTTCCCCAGAAGTAAACTTTCTAATTTGTTTTTAGAAGATTTTAATTTTTTTTTTAAATCTTTTCTTACGGTTCAATATCGAAATTCAAATTCAGACCTCCAAAATTTAAATAATAAAATCATTGTAAAATGTCCGGAAGCTCAAATGGGGCTCAAATGACAGCTCTGGTGTTCAACTACAAAAGTAGAAAAGCATTTCACTGGAGAAAAAATAATTAAAGTACTTGGATATCCTTAAGAAGACGCATATTAAATAAATAAGGACTATAGAACTTTAAATTAATTAATACCATAAAGTCGGGAAGAAGAGTAATAATAAAATAAAAACAATACTAACTTCAGAGGACTGAAGCTATTGCTTTTGGTTTATCATTATTGTTTTGCTAATAGTGGCTCGCGAAATTCGTTGTGAAAGTCCTTGGAGATTTCATGAAATCTCCTGAAATCCCAAAAATATTTCAGAACCCTCGAAATCCGCGGTTCCGTGAGAAATTCATCCATTCAAAAAACTCTGTTCTATCTCCCCAGTATTTTTAAAGATTCTATACGGATTTTGAGTCTAATCTCATCCATCACTACCCCGTCGCCTCACGCATGAAACCCACTAGAAATAAACTGCATAATCCTCTTTCGACACACTGACACCCAAATTCGGCGCCGCAAAGGCACAGCTCCGCGCCCTCAACCCCCCAAAATTCCCCCGAAAGGAAGATACTCCATACCTCGATGACCAATTAATAAATTGTCCCGTGAGAAGGTACACTGGGTACGATTACGGCATTGTTGGATTGCATTTCTGTCAGGCGGTGTCAGGAATGGTAAATGCGGTCGTACGTGACTCACTGCGGGTACGATCGGAGAAACTCGAGACGTTCGATTCATTCTCATTTTATTATTTTTCCCCCTGAGAATATAAAATTCGATACAATTTCATCAGAATTGCTCGATTATTCCGTGTGGAAGTAATCGAAAGTGACACGAATATTAATAAATTTCGACCTGCTCCAACCGTGAGGTGAAATAAAACGAGTGGAAAATCATTTTGTACGTACATTGATGGGCCACGATGACAGGGCGACTTGTTCCTGACTGGCTCTGTCTACTCGAATCACTTCATGCAGTCGAAACTTTCTCCATTAATTCAATTTATCGTTCAATTCTATGCTGGGTAACTGAGAGCCATGACGATAACACGTAAATCCCCGGGGTTTCCCTCGGGGATCTCTCGGATTTTCTCAGGTTGATGATCAAGTTAGTCACTCTTACGTTATTTCTAGACGTTTAGCGTCTCACTCTGACATAATTTCAAATATAGAACGGTCTCGGAACTTGGGTAAATCGGTGTGGAAATCTCCTCATGTTTCCACAATTTTTTTTAATAATCAGTGCGCGAATGAAAAGTCACTTTTATGGAGAGAGTCATTATTTTTTTATTTTTACGAGGAATGAAACAAACAATTGGATTTTGGGTACTTTTACATTTCCCATTATTTTATTATAAAAATCCATAAAAATATTGAAATGCCATAATTTGGTTCTGTCTAGATTGATTTAAATGTTACTTTCCTAAAAATTGATAGTCAACTTCAATTTTTTTAACGATGTAATCTACAGAACGAAAAATATTTCCAGAACAAGTCCCCCAATTAAATCCCAATCTCATTAACTCAACCACCAAGTTCTCATTCTAAATATTCCAATAGAGAAAAATGAGTGAATAAAGTATCAACTGTAGAATTTTTTTTGAAAATTTTCATTACATTGTAATTCTACTGAAAATTCCCGGATTTTGGTAATTTAAAATGCAAAATTTTGTGGAGAAATGAATAAAAACTGTAAATTTCAATTTAATTATTCCATGAAAATTAATCCACTTTAAAAAATCCAGTATAACGATTTTCGAATGATTTTTTAACAATAGAAATCTCATTCTGAAAAACTGTTGAAACCATTTATTTTTCCTGCATTATTATTGAAATAAACATTAACGAAAGTGAGCGCCCTGTTTTAGTAAAAATAAAAAAATCAGGTTAATGTATGCTTGAATGTTCAATTTACTAAAAATCTCATAATTTCGTAATTTTCTCGCAATTTTTCTCCACCCAGAGTCATTTCAAATTAAATTTTAAATTAAATTCTCTCAAAAGTGTAATTCACAGTCTGCAGAATATTCCAAGACCAACTCCCCCAATCCAATCCCAATCTCATCACCCCAACTATCAAGTTCTCATTCTAAAAGTAAAGCATGAAAAAACCGCACTGGCGTCAGTGTTACAGTTGGCGTTGGCGCGAGGGACGCACGTGGGTCGTGTTTCCCCACTGTTTCTGGGTTTTGGGTTCGTTACCGATCTGGGTTACAACCGCTCACGCGATTGCCAGTAACAACTGAGTAATGAGGATAACCAATGGTAGAACAAAAACAAAAAATACCCCCCNAAAAAAAAAAAAATCCCCCCCCCCCCCAACCCTAAAAAAAATGAGTTCTCGTTATCCGAAAAGAGAATCGACATGTTTTAACCCAACGAATTAAAATCGTTAAAACATCCCACTCGAGCATTGAATTTCTTTCCCCGATCGCCTTATTTTCCCGTATTATTCCTCGGCTACATGGCACGTATGCCCAGTGCACCTTGGGAAAGTCCGGGCCCCCAGTGACCCCCCATGATCGAGCGGAATCTAATTGCGATCCTCATCCAACATCGTGATTCTAATATTATTATTATCGGTTTTTGTTATGCTCGACGGTTTGGGCTCTCCCGGCTGAGACAACAGCAGCTTAAGCTCGCTGCACGAAGGGACGAGTGTTCTCGGTGAACTCAGGAGTCTCCAGAGAAACCGTGTCAGACAAGACGGTTGAAGAAGAGCTTTCATTCTAGCCCTATTTGACCCTACACTGAGAGAAAAACGACAAAGTTCTCAAACAAGTCTTACTTGTGTCAAGAAAATAGCTTTTTGAAAATTATCAAAAAAGGATTTTTTGCGCCAAATATGGAGAGAGTGCGTCCGAATGAAAATTTTTTGTCGCAAAAATAGATTTAGTAGTTCAAAAAAAATTGCATGCTCTGTACACGCAAGAAATTTCATTTCTAGCACTACTCCTTCGTTATTTGATACTCCCGTACGTATTTTGCTCCCGAAAAATCTTTGTTTCATGCGAAACAAGGGATGGTAGTTTTTTATTTCGGCTGTCTAATAATCACAGACAGGAAATGAAACCTTCAATGGACCAATAATAATGATATGATAGCAATCTTGTAACTTAGGGATAAAATATTTGTTGATAAATTTTACTCTATATGAGATATTTTCATCTTGAAAAGGCACCGTCTGGTGTGAATTATCCGCCTCTTGAGCCAAATATTTCGTTGCTGTCGAAAGCAGAACAATTATTCATGTTTGAGTCTTTCAAATTCGAACCAGACAAATTCTTTTTTGCCAATTTTCAACTAGCGATTTTGTTGGCCCAAACAAGATTTGTTCGGCAACGTGTTTGTTTTTCCCTGCCAGAAAAACATGTTTTGGAATATGTTTAAAATGTTTTGGAACATGTTTATTACTTTGAAATTTTGATTTTAATCGAATTTTCTGATTTTTCTGATTTCTGATTTCTGAATGATTTTTAATCGAAAAAAAATTAGAGAATTTAGTTTTTGAGGAAGATTTATTAAATAATAGAAAAATTGCCATTTTTGAACATTGCGACATTATTTATTAATAATCTCTGTAGATGATTATTCTGTTAATGTGTCCACCCACAGAGCCAGAGGTCCCCGTTTCGATCCCTAGCTCCGGCGAATTATTTCTGGATTATTTGATTTAGTCAATCTGATTCAGCGGAATCTACTTGCGATCATCATCGAACGTCGTGACTTTAACATTAGTATTATCGGTTTTTCTTGTTATCCTCGATGGTTTAGGCTCTCGTGGCTGAGACAACAGCAGCTAAAGCTCGCTGCACGAAGAGACGAGCGTAGTCCGGGGAAAATATGGCGCCAAGAAACTGGTAATCGTGTTATCGGTGAACTCAGGAGCCTCCAGAGAAACCGTGTCAGGCAGGACGGTTACGCCAGTGATTCAGCTGTACTGGATGATGACGATGATATATGGATACCGAGTTCTGTTGCATCACAGGTAATACACAATATATTAGACTACCACTGGATTGAAAATTATTTCCTGCTTAAATAATTATTAATTTTAAAAAATTCGCACTCAAAACAAAGAAAAATATAAAATCCAGAGTATTGAGGGATTTGCATCAAATAAAAGTGTTTATTTGACATTTTTTTATTCATATCAATACATTATTTCAATGATAATTTATTCATTGCATGATAAAAAAAATGAACGATTTATTTTTTTATTGGTGAAGCGATTTATTTGATCTAAATAGAAGATTATTACGTGGAGTGCTATCTCTAACTAATAAAGTCCTTATTTGGGTCGAGGATACATTCGTTTGTATGTCAAAAACTATTTATTTGATGTAGATAACGTGAATGAACATCAAGTTTAAATTTTAATGAAAGCTTTCCATTTATCTGACTCAAATGAAGTTTTAAACCTAAATGGACCATTTTTCTATATTCTATCTTTTTCGAGAGCATTTATTCTAGGGGATGAAATGCCCTGAATTTAGGGGGGTTTTATAATTTTTGTTTCATAGAAAAGTATTAAATTGCCCATAAGAAAGAATAGAAAATGTTAATCAAGAGTCGATTTATACTTATTGCTTTTTTCGTGCATGATTTTGCATTCATTAAATGTGAAAATGAGTGAAAAATGTTCTCAAAATAAGAATAGTTCTGAAATCCAGAGATTTACCCTGAAAACATCAAATTTCCCCTCTCCATAACAATCCTTACTTCTCTTTTATCATCCAGACAACGAGAGCTGCACCTCACACATCAGCTCCAGCAAGTCCCCTTTTACCCCAACGCTCCAGCAGTCGTAAATTCAATGGATCAATGAATGGTCCACTGCGACCAAGGGCCGAGAGTGTAAACGAACGGCCATTCGTTTCCGTCAAAAGAGCTTACGAGTTCCGGAAATACAGCGACAGTCAGGTAGGGCAGAAAAAAAAGTGCATAAAGTGTGCCAGAGGATGTTGGCTATTTTAGAGTTGTATAATAATAGAAGTTGAAATAATTCAGAGAGAGTAATTACCCGACGACGTTGCAAGGTTCATAAATTTAGACGTGTTCATAAACATTTTAACCCAATCGTAATGAGGCCATTAATATAAATCACACTCATGCAGTCATATCTCCTATCATTGCAGTCAAAAGTTACACTGCTGGAAAAACATTGAAGTTTCAGGGATAATTCGCTTGTGATTCTCGGGGGAGGAACATTGCAGTTGATTTAGGAAAAAATTCATGGAATTTGACATTTCGATGGAAATTTGATGAAATTCCAAATTTTTGAGCGGCAGGTAGACGAGAAATCCCCAATTTACTCGGAATATTTGACTATATTTGAATATCAGACATGAATATTTTTATGAAATAATTGCACTGATAATTACAGTTTACTTTGATTTTTCCATGCAAGTTTGAATTTTCAACGATGAAATTCCGGGAAATTCCAGTGGAACGTATTTCAGGCTTTTTTTCTATTTAAATCTACGATTTTTTCTTTGAAAAAATCATGAAATTTAATACGTCACTACAAATTCTATGAATTTTCAAATTGTTGAGAAGCAGGAAAACACGAATTCCTCAACTTACTTGAATTTTCAATCAAGATAAGAGAATTCAGCATCAAAATTCACCGAATTTTCAATTATTTGAAGATTCAAGAGGATATTTATCTGAATTTTCCTAATTTCCATCGATTTTCATAGAATAATTGAACTGAAACTCAATTTCCATTGATTCTTCCTTAAAATTTCGACTTTTTAATGCTGAAATTCCTCAGAATTCCAGTCAAATACAGAAATAATATCAAATATAACACGATAAAAATACCCAACAAGTCTTCTCGAAATTTCAGCCAAACCTTCCAACAGTGCAGCTGAAGTAGACTAGATAGATTTTTTTTTGAGCATGAGCTAATTCGCTTTACAGAGTCCTCCACCGTCCCCGCACGCGTCACCACCGCTACTAGCTGCTCTTGCCCTTCAGCCACAAACACTAGGTGAGAAGCACCAGCCACCGAGGCCAGAGTCCAGAAGCGACAGCTTCGGAAGGGCCGAGATGCTCATGAGAGAGCATCGTTTCAATGGATTCACGAATTCATTGAACGGTCTTTCTGATAATAACAATAAAACCCTCGTTAACAATAACGCATATTCACGGAGCAATCGGGTAACATATGCCGATAAAGTGTACGAATTTGATGGAATTGATAAGGATAATCGGGATGTCGTGGACTTGGGGTTGCTGGCTGTTGTTGATAAATCTAAGGATCAGGATTGTGATCCACTTGCCAGTCTCATTGAGTCACTCGCGGATTTGTCACATGTGCGGGTGGCAACGATTAACAAGGATAATCAGCTTAATGTGAATCATCATGGTAGGAATTTATCATCTAGCAACAACAACGATGTCATCAACACTGACACTAACAGTACCCCTAATCAGTCACCAAAAGCATGGCAGTTTAGTGTACAGGTTTGTTCATCCCACGCTTTGCCAATTTTATTCTTAGGGGCGAATGTTCTGCTGTTATTTGACAGTTTTTTTATATTTGGGAGTGGAGGGGTGGAATGAGATGAGGAGTTTTTGATTGCACTGGAATGTTTACGACTTTGCCCATTTTTTTGGGAAATCCTGAAAAGGATTCAGTGTTTGTAGGGAACATCGAGGAATTTAGTTGAGTTTCCAAACATTTTGCAATCATTCTGTGATTTAAACGTTGAAATTTCGATAATTTAATGTATTTTAACAATTTACAATCGTTAGATAGCATTAAAAAAGTCTGAGACAATTGAGAAATTTACTTTTGAAGGGCGATCTATAAAATAATTGAAAAATTACAATTGTTGGAGATCGAGATTTTTTTTGTAAACAGGATTCATGAACAATAAATGTTCCATTCTGAATTATAATGGATCTAATGGAGACATTCTGTTATGGACTTATGTTAATGTTTTTAAACATTTGTAATTAAATATCATAACTTGAAAAATCTTAAAATTTAAAAAATATTAAAATTAATCATTAATTAATCAACATTTAAAAAATCTTTAAAAAAATTAGAGAGTTAACTTCTTAATAAAAATTTATAAAATAATTGAAAAATTGTGAACTTTTTGAACATTACGAAATTTTTAACGAATATTCTATAATCAATTATTTTCCCACCATAAAACAATTTTTATTACCGTCAAAAACTTGTTCATATCCAGAATTTAACGATAAAGCGACTTCATACCAAAAAATAATCTTCCGGAAATTTAAATCCTTTCCATAATTCATTTATAAAAAGTAAATGTTTTAAAAAACTTGAAATTAAAATTAATTATTAATTAAAATAGTATTGCTCAATTTCTTCCAACACGTCATTATTTATTCTATTATTATCACCCATGAAAATGAAAACCATCGTAAGTTAAAAAAAACTTGATTAAAAATCGCTTATAAAACTGAAAAAAAAGACTCTTCTCGTCCACCATTTCACTACCGAATTGACCCCTTGAGACAGTGAAAATCGAATGAAATGCTGTCGTTGTTTCCTCCATAGTCCCAACACGACTCCCCGACGTCGTGGACAGACAGGAGCGTCAGTCCCGCCAGTGCTGGGGTAGGCAATGCCTCCAGGCCCCAGACCCCAGCATTTCCGGTTCATCCACGCACCCCCTACGTCAACAATTCATCGCCAACAGTGACATTCGCCGCTGATCGCACCTACGTATCAACGAACAACTTCAACGAGTCAACGAACTACTCAGTGCATAATAACAATGTACATAATTTTGAGAATGGGAATAACAACATCATTAATAATCGGGATTACACTGGGGATCGAGCTGTTTATATCGAGGAGAGACGAGATGTCAGGGAGACGGGACTCCCTCCCAAGAGTCCGACAACACAGCGGTAAGTGTTTTTTCAATAATTATTCGATGATTAATCAAGCTAATTGGCGAGTGGAAGTTCAGGGTGAGTCAACTTATTTCAGAAGACATCAAACTTGGGAAAATATCGTGTACTTTTTAAATTTTTCTCTTCTCATGTTTATTTCAATAAAAAAAATTTAATTGTGTGAAATAATTATTAGATGTCAGAAAATTCGTTTTCTTCATCATCTCAACAGTCATTTTATTTCTAACTAATAAAATTTTCATTTCAATCAAGAAAAATAATTAATAATGAATTCATTTAATTGATTTATTATTCGCATTTGAATACATATAAAAATAAAAATCAAGTTCAAGTGAATTCTATTTAATAGAAATAATAATTGCTTAATTATATAATAATGACTATGATATTAAATTAATTCAATTCGTAAAACCAACAATAAAGTTGTCTCGCCCTGTCCCTTCACAACTGAAATGGTCACCGGTTTAACGAGAGTTTAAAATAATCCGCCCATGGAAATACAATGATTTATTTTTAAATGTTTAGACGTTTGAGTTTTCCGGCAAGCGGTTCGCTTAAACAATCTCATAACAAACGATGGCCACTCACTAATCAATCGGCGTCGTTCGACTATAGGTAAAACAATGTTCAAGCAAGTGTTGCAAGAGTTTTTTAGTTGAAAAGAGTGTGTAACTGTGTCAGTCTCGTGACGCATGTATATTTGTCATCGCACCTGTTACTGTGATAATAATGCAATTTAAATTCTACGTCTCGTACGAATAATCTCGAGAAGTTAATACCATCGTCTGTAAATATAACATTGCAAGATGTCTGATGAATAGTTTTCATTCATTGTCAAATTACTAATTTCGTGAATAGTCAGACGTGTGAAAAATATTGACAGAAAAACCTAGTGAATTTCTGATGTAACTTGATTTGAATATAATTGGAATTCTTATTTGAGAAAAAGTTAACTGATTTTTATTCTTCTTCATGACTCATTCTTTTCCAATTTCTTCAAACGAAATCAGTAAAAAAATCAAATGGAGTTCCTGAGAAAATTTAAATTCTCAATTTCTTGAATTCTGATAGCGATTTTTCTACGCAATTTTTTCATACACGCAGTTGTCTCGACAACGAATGGTTCTTTTATTGTTTGGAATTCCTCTACCTGAAACATTCCCCTGTGGAACCATTCGTTCCGAAGATGAATAAAGAATTAACAAAACGTCAAAATGATCCACCACATCCGCAATATATGTGTATAAAACTCGTTGGACTCGTCAACTAATCCACAAACTGACTGTTGGAATAATGAAAAATGTACAGCACTTATGCACGGATTACACATAGCACCAGCACTCGATGTTGTCCCTGAATTATGCGATAAATCCTTAAAATTTCGTGTGGAAATTCCAGCAAGGACCGGCCCGTCTCGCCGACGAACGAAATAATAACTCATACGATCACTCGAAGCCCTGGAACACCGAATCACGTCGAATTCGCCCAAAGTCCAAAGGTAATTGCGATCATTAAGAATGCTCGACGATATTTCAAAACCCTTTATTAATGTTTATTTCATCAACATTAATGAAGATTGATCAGATAAATTGAGTCTCTCATGAATAATTTATGAACAACATATTCTTACGTCGTCATTATTTTGCTGTCAATCGTTATAAATTGATTCGCATTTAAAATTTTACGCAAAGAGGAGAAACAAAGTTCATTGAAGTTTTTGAATTGTTCTAGAGTGCCACTTCCTACACATCGATTAACAGTGGAGGCCACTCCTCCCCACATATTCAGCAGTACGGCTCGAGAAGATCGAGCATTCATTCGAATACGGAGCCACAGGAAGTGGCTGATGTCAATGTCAAATTTGTTCGTGATACCAGTAAAATATGGTATAAGCCTAATATCACTAGGGAGCAAGGTAAATTAACTTCAATACATATTATAAATCATTCTCATCTACAAAATAATTTTTTTTGCAATATAAAATTCTTCAAAACTTTCTATTAGTAAAGAAACAACTTTTAATTCATAAATTATTTTAACATGATTTCATGTTTTATATTGGATTTTTCAAACAAATTAAATTAGAATATTCATGAGTCGATGGAAATATTAATTTGAATATACTTTTATAGCAATCGCAATGTAAATTAGCTTCAGTACGTCTTATGGATTATTTTTGTCTATAAAAAAAATTAATTAATACTATTTATTAGTGAAAAAGCTACTTTTTATTTATGAACTCATATTTAGTACTTTAATTTATGCATCAAATAGAATAAAATAAATAAAGTAAATAAGATGAATAAAACAAATAAAATAAAATAAAATAAACAACATGAATTCTTTAAACATAAACTCAACTTTCAATTGAATTTTGCGAATAAATTATTCAATTTACTCATGAATCATAAGAGTTGAAATATAAATTCGAATATATTTTTCCAGCAATAGCAATGCTGAAGGATGCAGCCCCAGGAACCTTCGTCGTCCGCGACTCGAACTCCTTCCCAGGGGCATTCGGCCTAGCCCTGAAAGTGGCGACTCCACCTCCAGGTGCCCCTAGCAGTCCAAAGGACCCATCGAGTGAGCTCGTGAGACACTTTTTGATCGAGCCAACATCGAGAGGAGTGAGACTGAAAGGATGTGCCAACGAACCAGTCTTCAGTTCTCTATCAGCACTCGTTTATCAGCACAGTCTCATGGCAATGGCTCTGCCCTGTCAATTGCTATTACCCGAGGCTGATGCAGCTGCTAGAGCACTCGATTCACCTGGGACGAGCAGTACGCAACAGCTTTTAGCCCAGGGTGCAGGTAAAATAAAAAAAATTGCATTCAATTTTTCATTTCATTCCATTTTTATTTCATACAGACCCAATAGCAAATTAAATAAACATAAAGTATATAATGAAATTGACAAAATGAAGAGTTCAAAATATTACTTATGACGGAACGCATTATTTATTTTTCTTATATTATAATTTTACTAAAATACCTAATCTGTTTAAATGTCTAAATTTTGTTTTTTTTTGTTTTTTATTCATTTATTTATTTTTCCATTTAATTACGATAGACAGACAGAATAGGAAAAATTATGAAACATTTGGATTTTTATTTGTGTAATTTGAGGTATTTCACTCGGATTTAACATTTTTGTTTCAGCTTGCAACGTTCTTTATCTCTTCACAATTGATACTGAATCCCTGACGGGTCCCCAAGCCGTCAGAAAAGCAGTAACAACTTTGTTTGACCAGAAACCCCTGCCATCAGCGACAATCGTCCACTTCAAAGTCTCCACTCAAGGGATTACACTGACCGACAACGCTCGAAAGCTCTTCTTCCGTCGACATTATCCCACGAATAACATCAGCTACTGTGGCCTCGATGCTGACGAACGTACCTGGGAGTTCATCAGTGAGGACACGGGCAAAGCACTCAGTGCACAGTACGTTAATCCATTTCGTTTCTTCAGAATGCAATTAATTAATCACTAATTTGTTGAGTCAATTTTTATTTGTAATTGACATTTCTATTTGACTCTGGGTATACTAGAATTTTGAAATAATTTTATTATTCAAAATTAAAAAATTGTTAAGTTGAAGATGAATGAATTCTCCATTTAAAACCTCCAGACGATATTTAAAAAAGCTGAAAAAAAATTTTAGCCCACTTTCTGGAAGTTTAATGAGATATTTCAAAAATTTCAATTTTTGTAAAAATGATTCATGTTAGAAGAAAATGTCAAAAACATCTTTTGTAAATCAAAGAATTCCCAACAAAAAAACAGTGACTCATGACATTTTTCCTACAATCTCTCCTCATCGAGATTATTTCAAATTTACCAACTAAATATTGAAACACTGAATAAAACTATATTATCAGCAATTTATATTCTCAATAATTTCAGTCGTTGTTTTGGTTTCGTGGCGAGAAAACCAGCCCACAAGACCGACAATCAGTGTCACGTGTTCGCTGAACTGGAGCCAGGCCAGCCAGCAACAGCAATCGTCAACTTTGTCAACAAAGTAATGATGGGGAGTTCAGTGATCAAAGCCAACATCGTTTAACCCGACTGATGCTTCCAATTGATTCACCATCATCAGCGTAAGAGCAGTCATTAGAGACGAAAAAGAAAGTAATTGATCATCAATTGATAAAGAAAAAAGAAACCTCTGAAAAACAAAATCAACTGCACCTGTTAACCCTAACTATATCGAATTAGTTCGAAACGTTACTGCGAGTTCAAAATCAAACTGAGCTACCGACTAGCTCCGACCGTTCTAGCCCTAGTTTTTCAAAGAATAAATTAATGCATGTTGCATGATTGTTAAAAACCAATCGTATATGGAGATAACGAACATTATAACGTGTGTCACATTCGCGAGAGATACTTCGTCGTATTCTACACTAAATAGATGTACGAAAAACAATTGTTAATAACTGTAAATAACAACTAAGGCCTTAGAAACGAAAAGAGAGTTTATGAGAGTTAAGAGAATAGAGATAGAAGAAACCATTAATAATGAAAAGGTGTTGATTAACAGAATGTGGGCGGAAAGAAGCGATGATAACCTTGATAAGTGATGATGATCAATGGATTTCCAATGTATCATTTGATGGGTTGGGTCACGAGAGTTTTAAATTCAGTATCGCTGCAGGGAGAAAAAAATCACACGAAAAATTACGGTACAATCTGGGCAGTTTTGGGGAAAATTGGATTTCTGGAAGGCAGGGAATAAATTTTCCTCTTCAAAACGTCATTATTTATTTTTATTTCATTTAAGGGATTTTTTTTGGACAGGAAAGTGACGTTGAGTTCGATTGAGAGGGAATAAAATCATGAAATTTGTAATTTCATTGAAAATTCGGTGAAATTCGAAATTTTTTAACAGTGGGAAGACGAGAATTCTTCTTCTTAGTTAAATTTTTAATAAAGAAAGGAATATTTAGTACAAAATTATTTGAAATTTCCATTTCATTAAAAATTCAAGAGGTTATTTAAACTCTGGTATTTACTTCGATTTTCCGGATTTCTTTTAATTTTCATGGAATAATTGAACTTAAAATTGCAGCTTCCACACATTTTCCCACAAAATTTCAAAACTTAAATGATGAAATTCCTTGAAATTCCCGAGAAATGTAGCGGAAATTCCGCGAGAAATGTTACGAAGTATTTCATTGATTTTTTTCTTCGTGGGGTGTTATTCGGTTCTTGCCACTAATTATTTATTAAATTCAATTACACGGGCCTATCGAAGTCAGTCAATTATTAATCGAGTATTCGTGAATTATGATTAATTAATCGTACGAATATCGTGATTCGTAGCGATGGAACTCAGTCCACGTGACTAAAAAAAAGAGAAAAAAAACAAAAGAATTCAAGTGAATCAATTCACATTAGATTCAACGTGTTGTAAACAGAATCATCGAATCGAATGAGAGATGAGTGTGCGGTCCTTTGTTATGTGTCACACAAGTGCTAGTCAAAATTCCATCTACTTCCGAGGGTTATGAATCTGTCCCTAGGGCCTAACGAATCGTGTCTTAATGAGGAAAAAGTAATCTCTACTGTTGTTTTATTAGATGTAACTATGGAATTCTAAAGTTTCACGCTCTCCCCTCCCTCATTCCAAAAAACCCCTCTATTTAATTAATATATGAATTTTTAATGTTATTTTTACCAATTGAATACCGACTAACATGAATTATGTACACAGATTAATTGAAATCAGTCATTATTATTACTCGTTCTGATTAATTATCCATCATTGAACACGGTTTATGTATGTTTAATAAGTAATATTGTATGATTGTACTGTTAAAATGTTGAGTATAGTGTATGTAATAATAAAGTATATTCATGGTAATAACAAAAGTACTTGTTGGCTTTTCATTTAGCTCTACATGACTATTTATAGAGAAAAATAATGCTCATTTTGAGGACATGATGACATAGTTGCAAGTGTCTATAGAAAAATTATTCTTGAATTAACAAAAAATATTTGAAGTTGAGATTTGTTGTTCATTCCGAGAATAAATTTGAGAAATTACATGAAATTATCCAAGAATCGCAATAAAAAACTACAATTTTCCGCAAACAACTGACAAACAATCAATTTTCTTCATGAATATTTTTTTTTAACTTAAAAAAATTGTTCGTTTTTTTTATTTAATTTTTCCGAAAATAAATTTTATGCAAAAAAACTAGGTTTTGAAAAATTTAAACAATCTCCATTATTCGTTTATGTTCTGTAGAATTTAAAATTAGCAGGATATTCTGAAGCGAATTTATTATAATTGAACAAAAAGAAAATCACTGGGCATTCCAATTCGTTGAGAAAAGACTCGGTTTAGTATATGCAATTCATTTTTTCCTCGCACCAAGGATGTTATTGAAGAGGTAAGTCTAACGGCAACTGCACTGACCTACTGAGTCCCCTCGGGTGAGTGGATACCCATTGCCACTCAGCCCGACTCACACAATCGCCCTTATACAAGTGAATAAAGCGAGAGCCGGAGTCCACCCACCCCAGACCATCCCGAAGTATAATGGAAACCGATATTATTTTGTCTCATTTCCCCCCACAATTAAACCCCAGTTTGCCAACGAAATTTCTTAAAAATTGAGGGCAATCGTTAAATTTGATAAATATTTCCCCGAAATGTAGTGGAATACACGGAGAAAATTATTTGTTGAATTTCAACCAATCAATAACAACAACAAAATTATTTGTTGAATTTTAACAACTCTTTCATTCAATTCAATAAATTAGAGGTTCATAAGTAGATGGTGAGGGCATTTATACATTTGGCAACAATCCCGCAATAATTTCTATGTTGATAATCGATCAACGTCTCGCCTAGAAGTTGGTTTCGCAATAATCTACAATTTGTTGTGAAATTTGATCGATCAAAAAAATTGACGAGCATTGATCGATAATTTTTTAAAATGGTTGTCAAATCAAATTGAAAAATCTTTTCTAAATTTTAATTAATTAGTTGTTAAATATCACCAAATAGTTATTGAAATTCACCAAACAATTCTCTCCGTGTATCAACCCAAAACATTCTCAACTGTCACATAGAAAATCAAGAATTTCGGTGTGAATAGTTCAAGACTAAAGGTATTCCCTCAACCCCAATTTCCCCAACAACTCAAAAATGTAAAAAAATGGCCGCATGGAACGCCAATTAAAAAATATTGAAAATACATTTTTTTAAATCTCTCAAATGTGAAAAACACCCAGAAAATTCAGTGGCATTCCAAATTCTAACTGAATAACCACAGCCCCTCAGACCTCCTCATACGCTCGCCCCAATCCATCAAATGGCTAAAGCGAGCGCCCGCAATCGGTCCACCCCAGGCCATCCCGAACTATAATGAAAACCGATATTGACATTGTCCCATTTCCCCCATAATCGAACTCCCGTTAGACCGAACTGGTTTAAACTGTTTCTCATTCAAGTCCCGAAACGCCAGGAAGTTGATAATTGCAGCGAACCCGACTGTGACAACTCATTTCTCCGAGAGAAATGACATTGTTCGTACCAAGAGAAAGACGTGCACGAAAGAACTTGTCGTCTATGGCCCATGACAGTGAAAATCCGCTGCCTCCACGTGGCTGAATGTAAATTGTTGCCATCGCTGAGATCAAAAGGAGCGGGTGCTTATGACGCAGGGGAAGGGGATTACACCTGTGAAGGTCAGACTTCAGTAACCGCGGGGCTACCGACACGCTCGCATCCAAGTTCCCTTGGAGTCAAGGTCAATGGCCATCACCAGAAAATCGCGGGATCGATCCGCTGGATCGATCAGTGTTACCTTAGTTGTTTTAATTTCGATAGTCGCGTGTGGAATTCCAAGCAGTTCTAGTCCGCTATCGGGAGTGAATTCGGTGGGAATCGAGGATAACAAGGATTCATCGACAATCGATGGGTAATTAGTAATTAGGGATGGCTTGATTGTCTGTTAATCTGGAGTAATTGATCGGGATTGATCGAGAGGCTATCGACCGAGTCGTTCCACTTTTCTATTGACATCGTTTCTCTGGCTACTCAATGTGTGAAGAACGCTCTCGCGTACACTTTGTATGGAAAATCGTGGAATTTTAATTTTCAGTGGGAATTCAATGGAATTCCAGTTTTTTGGGCGGCAGGAAAATTAAAATTCTAGAACTTGTTTGAATCTTCAGGCAAAACATGATTATTCAGTACGAAATTAAGTGGAATTCTCAATGAATTGAAAATTCTGGAATATATTTTCCGGATTTGTGTTAATTTTTATGGCATAATTGAACTGAAATGGATAATTTCTGGGGATGGTTCATCGAATTATGAATTCTTTAAGACAAAAGCCCTTGAAATTTGACAGCAACTATTGACTTGATAGTAATTTCCGCGAAATGGAGGGAGATTTCAGCCAAAAATTTCTCATCTGTCACACGGAGAATCAAGAATTTTTGCATGAATAAGTTAGAATTGTGGATAGGCTCTCAAACTAATTTCGTCGAAACTGAAAAATCTAACAAAACGTATTTTTGTGTGCAGCAAAAATTGAAAGAATTGAAAAATATTCTTCAGGCGTCTCAAATGTGAATAATTCGGGCAGAATTCAACGAAACTTCAAATTTTTCAGCACCAGGAAAACTAAAATTCTCCAACTTATTTCAATCTTCAGTCAAAACATGAATATTCCAAATGTACCAAATTACGCGGGATTCTCAAAGAATTGAAAATTCAACAATATAGTTCTCGGATTTATATTAATTCATGGAATAATTGAACTGAAATTTACAATTTCGCTTGATTTTTTTCATGAAATTCAAAATTTTTAATTACGAAAATTCATTAACTTTCAGTGGAATCATAATATAATAAAAAATTTCCAGAAATGTCATTCCCAGGAATTCCTGAAATTAAAAAAATTTCAACAACTCCAAAAAATGTTTAACAATGAAAAACAAAAATTTATCCATTGGGAATGTCTTTCAATTTAAATTTCGGAATATAAAATTATTGGATCTCTAAAAATCATGCGAAAAGTCTGTCGTGAATAGGTAAACCCGTGCATTTTTTTAGAAAACATTTTTTTTGTCAAATCGCTTTCACAAATTGTTGGGAAGCGATTTAACCAAAAAACGCATTTCCGAAAAAAATGTACTCATCCTAGTTTACCAATCCACCACCACCACTTTGATTGATTCTTCTTCGAAAGAGGAAAGAGATTGTATAATTCAGCAGCGAAGCGATAAACCGGGTTAACTCGATTTCGACTTTTGGCCAGTTTTTGACGAATATTTCGGAATCTAAGAGAGATAACAAAATTTGTCTTACGACCTTTTTTGTAACCTTTAATTGGCTCTACAAGAAAGGTTATGATAAAAAATTTTCTATCTCTTTTAGATTCCGAGATATTCGTCAAACACTGACCAATAGTCAAAATCGGTTTAATCCGGTTTACCGCTTCGCTACTGAATTCGCATAATTTATCCTCAGATCCCGCGATACCGAATCAATCCCGCTCAATGGATACAGCCCGAGACGAATCGACAAGTCCCCGTTCCGGAGGAGACAGCTTCCCTGGTTCTCCAACTGCCCTCACCCCCGGGGATTCTCCCTCTCGAACCTCTTCGAGACAGTCATCGACGTAGTCTCCGACGGTTTCAGTTCCCTCGTGAACAACGTCATAGGAGCAGAGCCGAAGACCGGAAAAGCTGCGACGAGCAGAGTCAGTTACAAGGGTCACCAATTACTGCGGATTCACCCGATCACTCAACGACAGGTCGACGAGTTGCGTGAGATGAGGGATTCTGAAGTTGAGGAGATCAAGTTCTGGACACAGCCGGCCGAGAACAAGTCAACGGACATCGTCGTGTCCCCCGATATCCTCGACGACGTGCGGGACTACCTGAGGGACAAGAAGATTGACTTCAAGGTTCTCATTCCCGATCTGCAGAAGACCATCGCCTACCAGAATCCTAAGATGTCGAAGGAGCAGAGGGACGACCTTGTCACGGTGCAGGGACACTCCATGACTTGGAAACGATACCATCGATTCGGCGGTAAGGCGAATTAAAACCGAAGATCTATTCCTTCTTGAGGGAAATTGAAAACAACTGGTGGAATTCCAGTCTTCAATGAATATCTTGGAATTTAAGAGAGATAGCAAATTTTTTGTTAAAAACATTTTTGTAGAGCCGATTGAGGCCTACAACAAATATTATTACGAAAATTTCGCTATCTCCCTTAGATTCGGAAATATTCCTCAAAAACTCAACTGGGAGATGAGTCGACTTAAACCGTTTTACCACTTCGCTACTGAATTAAAGATTTGAGACTGTAAATTATACAAGACAAATTTTAATGAATTGAAACAATTTGTTGTTTTTTTGTTGGAGACAATTTTTAATGAATGTTCTCGGAACTGAGGGGAAGCGACAATTTTTTTACAGAGAAGTTAACGAGGTCTTAATTAAAAATTCAAGATTATATTTACCTGAATTTTTCCGATGTCTATTGATTTTCATGGAATAATTGAATAGAAATCGACAGTTTCCATTGGTTTTCTCATCGAAGAATGAATTTTTAATGAAGAAATTCCTTGAAATTTCAGTGTAATTGAATTACAATAAAAATTTCCAAGTGCATTCCATTTAAAAATGTTTAACAGCCAAACTATTTTTTTTATAATGAAATTATTTTCCAAAATGAGTTCAATTAAGTCTCGAATTCCCCTCCAACTAGAAATTGAAGAATATATTTACCCAAATTTTTCTGTTTTCTATTAATTTTCATGGAATAATTGAATTGAATAATTAAAAATTACAGTCTCCATTGGTTTTCTTATCAAATAGTGAATTTTCAATGACAAAATTCCTTGAAATTTCACTGAAACTAAAATGTATTAAAATAATTGTAGTAATTGTATTATATGTATGTTTTTTTTAATTTATTTGTCATGTTTCTTTGTAAATTTCCAAAAGTATTTCGGCTAAAAATTTGCAACAGCATAACAAATTTGTTTTATCCTGAAATTATTGTCCGGAATGGGTTAATCTAATTCTTCAATTCCCCTCGAACCAGAAATAATGAAATACCTGGAATACCTCGCATTCACCTACCCAACGCTCGTGGAACTCGAGACAATTGGCCACAGTTTCGAGGGTCAGCCCCTGAAAGTGGTAAAGGTCTCGACAGGACGAGGTAAATCGGGTGCTGCTAAGCCAGCCGTTTGGATCGACGCAGGTAACGAGTCCATTCCCAGAATAATAAAAATCCTTGAAATTGCCCATAACGCCTCATCGCGCATGAACAAGTGGTTGCGTCCAGTCACGTCTGACTCGACAATTTCGAAGACTCCGTTTCTCCGTTTGAACTTTGATCAGACACGCACGATAAAATTTCGTAGAACAACCTAACGAGTTCGATAGCAAATTCTATTGTATTTCTGTTGAAGTTCTATAAGTTTTTAGAAAAATAATTACTAAATTTAATTATTAAAAAAATTAATAGATTCAATTATTAGGAAAATAATTATAGATTTAATAATTAATAATTTAATAGAAAATGTGCAATGAATACTATTTCAAAGAAACTATTTTATAGATTAGTTTATGGGAAAAATCAGTAGAATTTCATCTTTCTATACATATTTTCTAAAGACATTTTCTATAGGAATTCCGCGACATGAATTTTTTAAGTGTTTTCAACTCTATTTTTTTCTTTCTGTTAAACAAATTTTTAAAACAGAAGTTTGAGGGCTCCATTTCTCGATTTAAACTGCGATTTTCCACGTACGACAAAATTTCATAGAACAAAACCTAACGAATACGATACAAAATTCGATTGCGTTTCTGTTGAACTTCTACTGAAAATTTCATTAGTTTTTGGCGGACGCTATTGAAGAGTTCCACAGCTTTCCTGCGCGTTCTTTAACAATAGAAAATATCCAATAGAAACTATTTTATGGAAAAAATCAGTAGAATTCCATCTTTCCATACAACTTTTTCTGTAGGAATTCCTCAACATGAATTTTCAAACTGTTTTTAATTCCATTTTCCTTCTCTTTTTATTAACAAAATAAAAAAATATAAAATGTGAGCCACGAAATTTCTGTAGAATATTTTTCATTTAACATTAATATTGAAAAAAAAACGCGTAGAAAAACAGCGTAATTTTTACAGTTCAAGAAATCCAATAGAATTTTCTCTCGAATTCCGGCGGTTTTCCATGAAATTTTTTCATTCGTGCACATCACCCAGACAGGCTGAAAACAGTCTTCATGTTGATCAGGAATGCACGCCAGAGAGTGGATAGGCCCGGCAGTGGCGACCTACATCCTGAGCCAGTTGGTGGAGAAGAACTCGACGTATGCGAAACTTCTCGACACAACGGACTGGCTGATTCTTCCACTAGCCAATCCAGATGGCTACGAGTACAGCCACACTGGGGACAGATTGTGGAGGAAAACCCGGAGCAGTCATGCGGACGATAACGAGACGAGGTAATTAAATCCCCTTATCACTGGACGCACATTAGTCAATACTGTTATCAATGTGAATGCATTTGGATTAAATTAATCGATCATTATCGATGGAATTTATGGGATTGATTGATAGTCGGTACACACCAGCGAGTCTATTCCACTTTGTGACGCACTACACGCAGTGGCTGTGGGGCAAGTGCGAGGGCGTCGATCCCAATCGCAACTTCGACTATCACTGGGGCGAGGATAGGAATTACAGGCGAGGGGGTGCTAGCAGTGATCCTTGCCACGAGACCTACGAGGGCCCTCGGGCCTTCTCCGAGCCGGAGACCAAAGCCATGGCCGATTACATCATGGCTAATCGTCATAACATTAAGTATGTCAAGCCCTTATGAAGTGATTGTCAACGTTTCCCTTTGAATTCAAAGAGAATTCAGTAGCGAAGTGGTAAAACGATATAAGTCACTTTTGACTGTTGATCAGTTTTCAATGAATATCTCGGAATCTAAGCGAGATAGCGAAATTGTTGTTATAACCTTTTTCGTAGAGCCGATTGAAAGCCGCAACAAATGTGGTTACGAAAATTTCGCTATCTCCTTTAGATTCGGAAATATTCCTCAAAAACTCAACTGGGGGATAAGTTGACTTGAACCGCTTTACCACTTCGCTAATGAATTGGAATTTAGAGAGAAAAAATCCCGTACCGCCCCGCCGGGATTCGAATCCGGGTTTTGCAGGTCTACGCCGGGCACTCGCACTTATGAAGTGATTGTCAACATTTCCCTTTGAATTCAAAGAGAATTCAGTAGCGAAGTGGTAAAACGATATAAGTCAATTTTGACTGTTGATCAGTTTTCAATGAATATCTCGGAATCTAAGCGAGATAGCGAAATTGTTGTTATAGCCTTTTTTGTAGAGCCAATTGAGTACTACAACAAATGAAATCACAAAAATTTCGCTATCTTCCTTAGATTCGGAAATATTCCTCAAAAACTCAACTAGGGGATAAGTTGACTTAAACCGCTTTACCACTTCGCTAATGAATTGGAATTTAGAGAGAAAAAATCCCGTACCGCCCAGCCGGGATTCGAATCCGGGTTTCGCAGGTATGCGCCGGGCACTCGCACTTATGAAGTGATTATCAACATTTCCCTTTGAATTCAAAGAGAATTCAGTAGCGAAGTGGTAAAACGATATAAGTCAATTTTGACTGTTGATCAGTTTTCAATGAATATCTCGGAATCTAAGCGAGATAGCCAAATTGTTGTTATAACCTTTTTTATAGAGCCGATTGAGAGCCGCAATAAATGTATTTACAAAAATTTCGCTATCTCCCTTAGATTCGGAAATATTCCTCAAAAACTCAACTGGGGGATAAGCTGACTTGAACCGCTTTACCACTTCGCTAATGAATTGGAATTTAGAGAGAAAACATCCCGTACCGCCCAGCCGGGATTCGAATCCGGGTTTCGCAGGTATAGAAATATGCAAATTCGCCACACAACATCGCCTGACCACCTTTAACCATTAAATAAATTCAAAGAGAATTAGAATTTGGAGTTTAGGACCATTGGAAATGGTCCTAAACACTTTCGGTCTTGGGTTTTTCGAGGGAGTTAACATTTCTGATTGACTTCAATATTTTTCCTTGGATTAGAAATAAAGCTCTTAGACACATTGGATTTTTTTTTCGAGAAATGTGAGATTCTAAGATCACTTTTGAGGGATTTAGAACCTCTGACCCGCGCAATTCTCGTAGTTAGAAAAAAATTTGAATTTCTTGGAAGGAAAAGGTGAAATTTTTAATTTCACGGAAAATTCAATGGAATTCAAAAATTTTGAGCAGAAAGTAGATAGGAAGTCCCCAACTTATTTAAATTTTCCACCAAAATATGAATATTTAGTGACACATTCCGATGAATTTTCAATTAACTAAAAATTCAAAGATATATCATAAATTATGTCAAACCCTTAACAAACAATTCAATGGAGGTATTTCCCCTTCGACTTAGAATACAATTCTTAGAGATATTAAATTTTAAAACGAAAGCTTTAGACCCTCGTGACCCTCACAATGCTCGCACACTTGAAAAAAAAAACTGAAATTCCAAATTTTACGGAAAATCCAATGGAATTCGATAATTTTTTAGCAAACAAAAGCCAAAAATTCCCTCTGAAAGACAATACTAATATCCTCCATCCTCATTCACCGAAATAATTTCCAGACTCTACTTGACTCTCCACTCATACAATCAGATGTGGCTGGTGCCCTGGGGCCACACTCACACGAAACCCACGGATTACGCTGACCTCGCCAAAATAGCACGAAAAGCTGCGAAAGCTATTGCCAAGGTACACGGCACTGCGTACAAAGTCGGATCGTCAGCAGATTTGCTTTACCCCACGACAGGTAATTCCCCTTGATAAATTGACACCATTACACCGTGCGAGTTTCATATTTTCCTATTACCACTCACGGATATTTTATTTCATCGATGAAAAATGAATAAAAAACTGAAATGAGAAGGAAATCGATAGAACATTCAGTTGACCTCTCGGAATTGAATGCCATCAAAAAAAAGATCACAATCGCTTTCTTCTACCGCTTCGCGTACGTTAAATCAATGAACACAAATCTGAGCATTTAATAAGCCCAACGGAAATCTCCAGATACCATTATCAGTGAAATGCATTGATTTAAATACTCGGAATCGAGACGATTGCAAAATTCATTAAGCCTCTTGTTTATTTTGCTCGTTATCAGGCGCATCGGACGATTGGGCGAAAGGAGTTGCGGGTATCAAATACTCATACACCCTGGAGCTCAGGGATCGAGGAACTTATGGGTTTCTGCTGCCAGCCACTCAGATAATCCCCACGGCTCGAGAGACCTGGGCTGGGGTCAGAGCCATCGCTCGCATGGTCTCCAATGACACCTGAGATCGCTATCCATTCGTTAATAACTTTAGGTCAATTGATTGAACCGTGGATATCCCACCTGGACATACCTCATCTCCAAGAAGTGCTCGATTCGTGAAGAGTCTTATGTTTGGATTATAACGCGCGCGAAAAAATTTCGGAGAAAAATGTTGGAAATTCGATAGAAAATTCTGTCGGATTTCTGGTGAATTTCTGATGAAAATTATCCTTCACTACACATTCTTTTTAAAATAGAAAACAATAATAAGAATTCCTCCTGATGAATTTTTCACGTTATTTTGTAGAGAAAAATGAAAGGGAAAACTTCTTATACATTTTAAGTCTGGGAATTTGTATAGAAAATATTTCAATAGAATAAGTTGTATAAAAAATCAGATGCTGTCGGTGAAAAAACGATAAAAAGTTCAATAGAAATTCAACAGAAATAGTTTTTCTATGAAATTTTTCTCGCTTTTTGGTGCTTTAAGGCATTTTTGGTGTAAGTGATTGTAATCACTGGTATTTATTCTGGATTGGTGAATCAATTCAAGGAAATCATTTGAATTGTTTAAAGCTTGAGACTGTACATAATCAATAAACTTTAATTGTTAGATTTTATGACGTTTTTGTGTCCTTTCTCCCGTTGTTATTATCTGGGCTTGAAACTGAATGGAATATCAAAGTTCATTAATGCAAGGTATCACTATCTTCTGAATAAAAAAACCGTAGAGGTGACTAATAGAAATTATTTTATATAAAAAATAGATGGAATTTCATCTTTTTACGCAACTTTTTCCACTGAACATTTCTAACGGAAAAAATATGCAAGTAAGTTCCGCAATTTTCCAATACAATCGGCTAAAAAAAAAATTAAAACTCCAATAAAAATCCAACAGGAATAGTTTTGCTATGAAATTTTTAACGCAGTTTTGAGGAAAATGATTGTAATCACTGGTATTTATTCTGGATTGATTAATCAATTCGAGGCAATCATTTGAATTGCTTGAGACTTGAGACTGTACATAATCAATAAACTTTAATTGTTAGATTTTATGACGTTATTTTATGTCTTTTCTCCCGTTGTTATTGTCTGGCTTTACATCTGAATACAATTTCAAAGTTCATTAATGCAATGCTTTACTATCTTCTGCATCAAAATAATGATAGAGGTGGCTGATCTGATCGCATTGATTGCATTTCGGAAAGGCCCACTGTCTTATCATGTGCGACTGATATGATGGTGGTACATAATGATCATAGAGCACGGAAGCGAGTCACACGCCTTCGAAATGCTGTACCAGTGTTTGATCGCTGCTTTCTTCGTTGCACAAGGTGAGTTCTTCAACATTTTCGAATTTAATTTATAGGTACATGTAGATTTTTTATGTTGTCACATTCGAATGAAAATGAAAAATTTCAGACAATTGAGATTTTTGTTTAATAATAATTCAAATTTTTTCATTCACTGGGAAAGTTCAAGAAACAATCCTTTGAACTTTTACCCAAACCAGTCATTTTTTAGGAAAAAAATTCATTGGAATTTCAAAAAAAAAAATCACAAAAAAAAACAAAAATCACAAATGAATCCTAATCCTAATAATAATAATAATAATAATAATAATAATAATAATAATAATAATAATAATAATAATAATAATAATAATAATAATAATAATAATAATAATTGATGATTTTGGTAGTTCTAAATTCACCAATGAATTTCAATGAATTGGAATTCATTGAAATTTTTTTTTGGAATTTATTTTTTGTTATTTCATATGCATTTTTTGTTTTACATTTTTATAATTTCTCCTGGAAAATTAGAGCCGAAATTTTTATGAGCAAAGCATTCGGGCCTTCGATTGTCGAAAAATACTGCAGATAATGAGAAAAATAATTGATTGACTGAGGATTAGTTTAATTTATTCAATTTTAATTTATTCAAGGGTTCGCCCTCGACCCGCGCATCACCAACGGAGAGACTGCTGTCCCCTACAAGTACCCATACCAGGTATCTGTCCAATGGGGACTGCCACCTTTAATTAAATACCGTCACATCTGTGGGGGCTCCATCATCCACCCCAGATGGATCCTGACCGCTGGCCACTGCATCACCGAAATCCCCAAGATTGGACGGTTGCAGGTCAGCGCTGGGAAGCACATTATCAACAAGGATGAGCCTGGACAGGAGAACCGCGTCGTCACCCTCAGAATGGCCCATCCCAACTACCCAGGGTGAGAAAACATCTTGTCTGACTAGTTCGTGAATTATCCCCTTAACGAGTGGCGCCACGAGAAAACATTAGTGCGCATTTTTTATGGGAATTTTTCCGCCGAGTACATTAATTCGTGAGATAATTACGAGATTCTGTAGGGAAATAGACATGACAGATTATTTTTTTAAATTATCTCCGAGTTTAAGAGAAATAATAACATTTTGGTAAAAAGAAGAATCAAATTTTCAGAAAAAGTTCTTCTCATTTCATTTTATTTCATTACTGTCGCTACAGTGGAAGGTCAATTATAGAATGAAATTTGTGATGACGATTTGTTTAATAATGCACTAAATTATTGACTAATACGATTAATTTATTTAAGGGGGGAAGTGCTCATTACTTCATTCCTCATACTTTTTTAATTTTATTTTTAGTGTGTCATCCCAAAGTTGAGTTGAGACGTCTCGTTCTCCCATTCTAGTTAATTAACATTTCTCCAGCCTAAAAATTAATCGCGTGAATTATCCCCTTAACGAGTGGCGCCACGAGAAAACATTAGTGCGCACTTTTTATGGGAATTTTTCCGCCGAGTACATTAATTCGTGAGATAATTACGAGATTCTGTAGGGAAATAGACATGACAGATTATTTTTTAAAATTATCTCAGAGAAATAATAACATTTTGGTAAAGAGAAGAGTAAAATTTGCGAAAGAAGTTCTTCTCATTTGATTTTATTTCATTACTATCGTTATAAAATGAAGCCAATTACAGAACCCTGGTAAAACAGTTCGATTATTTCCGACTGGGTGATAAAAAATGAATCGGCATTAATGGTGTTTCTGTCTTTGCCCGTTAAATTCCGATTGGTTGGTAGGTCTCTACTACTTGGAGTTTGAGAAAATTATGAGAATTAATGGGAACGAGGGTATGTGGCCGTTATCGTCCGATTACTTTCCAAAAAAGTGGTTGATAGATCTCATATTCCGCACATAAACATTTAAATGAGTAATAAATATTAAAGATTCATATGAGCAGGTGAAGTTACCTGATTTTTCAGTATCAAAATGGAGATAAATATCATGTAAATTTCGTGTTGTTAAAAATGTGAATTTTTTTTTATTTGAAATTTCAATTTCATTCTTTAAATATTCCCCCAGAGGTATTGCCCAACACGACATTGGTCTCCTCCGTCTGAAGACCCCCCTGACCTACAACAGTCACGTCCAGCCGGTCGCCCTCCCCGCGCAGGCGAAGCAGCACACCGGCGAGACCGTCCTCACGGGCTGGGGTTCCGTCTCCACCGGAATAATTCCCAAGCTCCCCGCGGAACTACAGACCGTTCAGGTCCCCATCGTCGACTACGACGCCTGCCTGAAGTCCTTCAAGGAGGCCGCCGGCAAGGTCGAGCTCTTCGACACGCAAGTCTGCACTGGACCAGTCGGCGGAAACATTTCCGCCTGCTCCGGGGACTCGGGCGGTCCACTCGTTCAGTTCGACGCTGATGGCAAACCCGAACAAGTTGGAATCGTCTCCTGGGGGGTCTACCCATGCGGAGTCGCTGGAACCCCTTCTGTCTACACTCGCGTCTCCTCTTATGTCGATTGGATCAAGTCGACGGTCAACGTTTAATAGCGAAATGGATTTCTAATTAATTTTTGGGGAAGTAGGGTCAATAGATTTTTATTACTCTACTTCCTGTTTTTTATTTTGAAATAAAATTCCGACCTTTTTCTTTAATATGAGTAGTAGCAAAATTATTGATTACATTCCAAGATGAGTGAATTAAACGATGACAGTGAATAATTTGGGATCAAGCGACGAAAATATTTTGCAATAAAGTTTGGATTGTTTCCCTTAATATGATGCATCAGTAAAATCATTGATTACATTCGAAGATCAGTGAATTGAAAGTGAATTTTGTGTCTTACGTCGATTGGATCAAGTCGGAGGTCAACGTTTAATAGCGAAATGGATTTCTAATTAATTTTTGAGGAAGGTCAATAGATTTTTATTACTCTACTTCCTGTTTTTTATTTTGAAATAAAATTCCGATCTTTTTCTTTAATATGAGTAGTAGCAAAATTATTGATTGCATTCCAAGATGAGTGAATTAAACGATGACAGTGAATAATTTGGGATCAAGCGACGAAAATATTTTGCAATAAAGTTTGGATTGTTTCCCTTAATATGATGCATCAGTAAAATCATTGATTACATTCGAAGATCAGTGAATTAAATGTGAATTTTGTGGCTTATGTCGATCGGTCAAGTCGAAGGTCAACGTTTAATAGCGAAATGGATTTCTAATTAATTTTTGGGGAAGTAGGGTCAATAGATTTTTATTACTCTACTTCTTGTTTTTTATTTTGAAATAAAATTCCGATCTTTTTCTTTAATATGAGTAGTAGCAAAATTATTGATTACATTCCAAGGTGAGTGAATTAAACGATGAAAGTGAATAATTTGGGATCAATCGACGAAAATATTTTGCAATAAAGTTTCGATCATTTTCCTTAACATGGCGTATTAGTAAAATGATTGATACATTTCAAGATGAGTGAATTAAAAAATGAAAATTAATAAATTGGGACCAGAGATGTCCTACAAAAATTTAGAATCAATGTCATTCATTTTATTTTCCCGACGAAACCCCTCAAAACCATTGAGAATGAACAATCACTTGACTTCGCTCCAAAATCCGTTGTCACTGATCCACTGATCTACTGAATTATCATCAACCACTTTAAACTAAACTTTTACATTCCACGAAACGGGAATTCCTTCCACTATCTCTCATTTTTCCAACACCCCGATAAATAAATAAACCTATGGACTATCATCAATCACGATACCACGTGGAGATCGATCAATTACGGGACAAAAAGTCTGATCACACTTGTTGAGTGGAAAACAGAATCCTCCGCAAGTGGCTCAAGACTGCAAGCTATTGATAATAACCGATAAGCGGTGGAATAAAAGTCTCCTGGAAAAATCGATATTACTTTGTCAATTATTATCGATGAGTGCATCTGGGAAAAGTCATCGGAATTACGCGCTAGTTCTTGCTCTCATGCGTTTATCGTCGATCGGGTATATAATGTAGGGAAAGCCTGGAAAAATGATTAGTGATCGATCGACATGGCTTCTGAGGTCGTTTTCGGTGTGGCTCTGCTCCTGGCGGTTGGGCAGGCCGGTGAGTTCACCAAAAATTGATTGAAGTTGATCGGAATGAATAATGAATAATTAGAGAAAATCGATTCCGTTTTCATTCCTGAATTAAAAGAATTCCGCGAGATATTTTTTAAAGAGAAGCAATAATTTATTAGATGATTGCGGAGTGAATACAAATTGAATTTTAAAAAAATAATTCCAAACATAATTATTTTTGACTGTGAATTATGTTTGGAAATTTCTCTTTTGAAAATCGATTCCATTTTTATTTGTGAAATACAAGAATTCCGCGGGATATTTTTTAAAGAGAATAAATAATTTTTTAGATGATTGCGGAGTGAATACAAATTGAATTTTTAAAAAATTATTCCAAACATAATTTGTTTCGACTGTGAATTATGTTTGGAAATTTCTCTTTTGAAAATCGATTCCATTTTTATTTGTGAAATACAAGAATTCCGCGGGATATTTTTTAAAGAGAATAAATAATTTTTTAGATGATTGCGGAGTGAATACAAATTGAATTTTTAAAAAATTATTCCAAACATAATTTGTTTCGACTGTGAATTATGTTTGGAAATTTCTCTTTTGAAAATCGATTCCATTTTTATTTGTGAAATACAAGAATTCCGCGAGATATGTTTTAAAGAGAATGAATAATTTTTTAGATGATTGCGGAGTGAATACAAATTGAATTTAAAAAAAATAATTCCAAACATAATTCTTTTTGACTGTGAATTATGTTTGGAAATTTCTCTTTTGAAAATCGATTCCTTTTTCATTCGTGAAATACAAGAATTCCGCGAGATATTTTTTAAAGAGAATGAATAATTTTTTCGATGATTGCGGAGTGAATACGATTGAATTAAAAAAAAATAATTCCAAACATAATTCATTTCGACTGTGAATTACGTTTGGAAATTTCGCTTTTGAAAATCGATTTCTTTTCCATTCGTGAAATAAAAGAAGAAGAGTCATTAGACATCATCCCCAGAAGACAATCCCCAGACGATAATTTTTCCCCAACAGAACAAGGCCCGTTCCTGGGCCTGAGTGTCGACCCTCCCGGACTCCCTCGAATCGTCGGAGGAAGTGAAGCAGTCAAGGGAGCTTTTCCTCACCAAGCATCGCTGCAGTGGGGCCTGCCTCCACTGACACCCTACAGTCACTTCTGCGGGGGGTCGATTATCAACGATCGATGGGTCCTGACCGCTGCCCACTGCATCGCAGCTGTCCCCAGCTTTGGATCGTTCGTCGTGAAACTCGGAAAGCACTCATTGAAGGAGAAAGAAGCGGAGGAGCAAGTGATCGAGGTCGCTGCTTCATTCGTTCACAAGAACTACACAGGGTACATCATGAATGAATTTCTTAACTCGTCCAATTGAAACGGGGATGACCATCAAATAAAAACAACAGTAAAAATGAATTGTTTACTGTTCTGATCAATATTAGATTCTTCAATATTAAGGATGTTCGACACCCTTTTAGCCAAAATTGACGTTGTTTTCATTTTTCTGGCAAATTATCGATGGGAGTGACGTGAAAAAATATAACGATTTTGTGGTTTGTCATTCTTTAATGGCTCACGAAGTTGCGTAGTGGTGCGATAATTTTCATGCGTTTTTTCTACAGTTTTGTGATTCTTTTTAAAAGTTTAGAGAAAACGCAGGAAAATGTTCGCACCACCTTAAAATTTCGTCAGTCATTAAATAATGACAAAACGCAAAAACGTTATATTTTTTCACGTCAATTCCATCATAAGTTTGCCAGAAAAATTAAAAATACCTGAATTTTGGCAGAAAGGGTGTAGAACATCCTTAAGAGGATTTGAGCCTTAGGTTTATTGAAGTTCACACGTAATCCTCGAAATTTAAAAATAATGAAATAATTGATAATCTAAATTTCCGAGTGAAGATGAGTGGGATAATTGATAATATGGCACTCTCGATTGTCCATTGAGTGAATAATGCTACATTTCATAAAAAGAATTTTCGATTAACCACATATTCGTCAATCTTCATAATTCAATTATCACTCCGTTGGTCCGCACCAGCATAAATCGACATAATGATAAATTTGAATGATTAGATCGTGTACTTGAAGAAGTCCCATGAGATTTTTTATATTCAGTGTTACTTAATTATATATTGAAGCTCAAAGTTGCCATGTTTTTCTAAAAATTCGCTTTATACACAGTACACGGCCTGGAGTTCCGGAATAAAAATTTGAAAATCTAACTACTTATTATATTTTTAGCGGATATCTTCATTGATGACATTTTCAAATGTTTCAAGTTTTCAAATTTTTCTGAGGCTTGACTGCAGTGTGATTTAAAAAATCGGAAAAATTCCGGCGCCGCGCTCATAGCGCGACTAATGGAATTTTATTGATTGATTACACAATTCAGAATTTTAATATTTAATTACTAAATTAATCATCAATTAAAATATTACAGTTATTATTATTTTAATATGTAATTACTAAATTAATCATCATCAAACATTTAATTACTAAATTAATTATCAATTAAATATTTGTAGAGTGATATTAACGAATTGACGAATTCAAAATTTAACGCTAATTCTAATTTATGAATATGGTTATCTCTGAATTGAAAACAATTTCATCGTTTCATTCGTTTCGGACTGAAATGAGGATTGTCTTCACAGAGGAGTTGCTCCCTTCGACGTAGCTGTCGTGAAACTGAAGTCCGCGGTGGTCTTCAACAAGAGGGTTGCTGCGATCAACCTACCGAAGGCCGGAGCCCGCCCCTCTGGCAACGTCACCCTCTCGGGGTGGGGATCAACAGCCCCCAGTGGGTTGTCACTCCCTGCGAAGCTGCAAACAGTTGTTCTACCTGTTGTGGATTTAGCTACTTGTAGGAAGCAACTTGAGAAACTCGTGGGGCCTTCCCCTCTGCACGATAACAACGTTTGCACGGGACCGTTGAGTGGGGGAGTGTCTGCTTGCAGCGTAAGATTTTCTTCCAACTTAAGGGACTACTATGAGTTTTAACAGTTCACTGTTAAAAAATTACTCTTGAAATTTCAAATGAAAAAAATTGAAATTTTTAACAACACTAAGGCCCGGTTGCGCCAGCTCCGGGTAATGAAAACTTCAGATAAGACAAAATAGTATATTTCGTAACGAGTGCAAAAAAGTGTTTTTGCAAAAAAAAAACATTTTTTCACCAGTTACGAACAATATTTTTCATCGAAATGTGGCGGAAATCGGCACGCTCCGCGTGCCTAAAAGTCCACTTTTCGTCACAGCGTGATGAAATAGTATATGTCGTAACGAGTGCAAAATAGTATATTTCGTAACGAGTGCAAAAAAGTGTTTTTTGGCGAGTGGGAGGCCTTCGGCTCGTGATATAATCCCACGAGCTGAAAAACATTTTTTCACGAGTTACGAACAATATTTTTCATCACAATGTGGCGGAAATCGGCACGCTCCGCGTGCCTAAAAGTCCACTTTTCGTCACAGCGTGATGAAATAGTATATTTCGTAACGAGTGCAAAATAGTATATTTCGTAACGAGTGCAAAAAAGTGTTTTTTGGCGAGTGGGAGGCCTTCGGCTCGTGATATAATCCCACGAGCTGAAAAACATTTTTTCACGAGTTACGAACAATATTTTTCATCACAATGTGGCGGAAATCGGCACGCTCCGCGTGCCTAAAAGTCCACTTTTCGTCACAGCGTGATGAAATAGTATATTTCGTAACGAGTGCAAAATAGTATATTTCGTAACGAGTGCAAAAAAGTGTTTTTTGGCGAGTGGGAGGCCTTCGGCTCGTGATATAATCCCACGAGCTGAAAAACATTTTTTCACGAGTTACGAACAATATTTTTCATCACAATGTGGCGGAAATCGGCACGCTCCGCGTGCCTAAAAGTCCACTTTTCGTCACAGCGTGATGAAATAGTATATTTCGTAACGAGTGCAAAATAGTATATTTCGTAACGAGTGCAAAAAAGTGTTTTTTGGCGAGTGGGAGGCCTTCGGCTCGTGATATAATCCCACGAGCTGAAAAACATTTTTTCACGAGTTACGAACAATATTTTTCATCACAATGTGGCGGAAATTGGATTTTTAGGCACGCGGAGCGTGCCGAAAAGTTCACTTTTCGTCACAGCGTGATGAAAAGTAAACTTTTATGTTCGATGGATTATTTTACGCGGGAGAGTATCTCAAATTTATCCCAGAAACAAAAAATAAAATTTGATCCCAAGGTTAAATCAGTGTTAATTCAAATGGGGCTACAGGATAAATAAAAAATAATCCTTCGGGTCAAATATTGAAGTATTGTGACCCCTACGATATAATTGACCCCGATGATAAATTTTACTCTGGGGTTTATTTGGATAACAGGGCTTGGTGCAACCGGGTCTTAATTTACATGAAATTTATCTCCATTTTGTTACTAAAAACCAGGTGACTTGTTTGAATAATCAATGAAATTCTCATTTCCCGATTCACACGACAACGGAAATTATTAGAAATAACAAAAATTCAGGCAATTATTTTATGGAATTTTCAACTTATTGACAATTCAATTAAATTTAATATTCAATTTTCATAATGAATGGGAACTTTCATGAATAATATGATTTTAAATCAAATTAAACCCCACAACATTGAGAATTCAATTGCAATCGTTACGGGAAATTGAATGAATTTCTAATAATGTTACGGACTATTGGAATGAGATTTTTTATACACCGAAGATCGATTATAAATGTCTAAAAACGAATACTTAGTGCAAAAAAATTAATTGTTCACTGTTCGTTTGGCCCACAGACGCTTAAAATGCTAAAAATACTTGAGGGCCTCCAATTTTTGAGCTACAGAGGTTTTCTTTTCAAAATTTTGGACCAAAAATGTGCAATAAAAATTACGAATTAGCTTCGTTAATAAAAAATTCCACAATTTACATAAAATAGCCCGAGAAATGTTTAGGGATCAAGTCGCAATAACTTGGACATTGACGGAATTCTCTCTATTTCGAAATCATGAATATTTAAACAAAATCATGAGTTTCCATTTATCCTGCTGAATTTGATCGAAATGTTTACTAAAATTTTTTTTTTTCATTAGGGAGATTCTGGTGGTCCTTTGATCGCGAAAACAGGCGCGAGGTCCGAAGTCGTGGGAATCGTCTCCTGGGGGATAATGCCCTGCGGCAGTGTGGGGGCTCCATCAGTCTACGCTAGAGTATCAGCGTTCATCAGTTGGATCGAGGATACAATCGCCAAAAACTGAAGGAATTACGAATTACCTCATCGATCTCTATATTTTTATTCAATCTGACCCTGTAAATTGTTAAATTATTACCTTTGAAGTGGAATAAAACACCTCGACTGAATCCTCCACGCCGTGTTCGATGAGTTTGTAACCCAGAAAAAATTGCGGAGAGAAGATTGGCTTCAGATGATGTAGTTCAAGGCTGGAGGAATGCAGGACGGAAGGAATTAAGTTTTCACAATCGGAGAGAGAATTATTTTCAACTTCTCACTTCAATGGTCTTCTGGTTTTCTGGTACCAGAGGCTTTGGTTTGAAAATGATCCGTCCGTATAAAATAGAGAGGAAAAATGCAACATTTTTCAATTGTGGTTCATCATGGGCTGGGGAATCATCTCGTTTTTTGCAGTGTTTTTTATTATTCAAGAAACTGGTGGGTTTAATGTATTTCATGAAGTGAAAATTCTGCACGTGCAACAGAAAAAAAAAAAAATAGATGATAACTAAGTTACGATTAACTAAACATAATTTATCAATTGTTAATTGATTATTAATTCATTATTCTCAAAGTAATCACGGATTTATTTCGAAACAATCAGAGAGAGAATTATTTTCTACTTCTCATGTCAATGGTCTTCTGTTCGAAAGTGATGAAACAAAAATGAATGGGAAAAAATTAATGAATGGGCCATTATAAAAAATTATTTAATTAATTAATCATAAATTATCGACTGTTTATTTATTATTCTCGATAGAATCACGTCGATATTTCAAAGAAGACAAAATCTTCCTCGACGCTAGAATCATCGGAGGAGTGGAAGTCGTGAGGAACTCCTACCCCCATCAAGTATCTCTCCAATGGGGTTTTCTATCCTCGACAAGCACCAGACACTTCTGCGGAGGAATAATCATCAATCAATCGTGGATTCTCACAGCTGCCCACTGCATCGATGCCATCCCGGAGATAGGGGGACTAGTCGTGAGGGCTGGGAAACATGTTCTCAATCAAGTGGAGACTATGGAACAGTCCAGGAGAGTTGCTGCAGCTTATGCTCACGAGAATTTCATTGGGTGAATTTCACATTCAAATTTTCTAAATTGCTTTCATGCGATATTTTCTAAAATGGTCAACTTATCTCGTGAACAAGTGATTGTAGGACGAATCGTCATAAAACCTTTTTTGTGGGGAATTGAATTTTCGATAAAAAACGTTTTGTGGCATTTTCTCGTCAACCCAGTCGTTACCGAGATAAATCGGCATTTAAAAAGACAATTTCACAATTTTTTAATTAAGAAGTTTAAATTTAAATTTCATTGTGTGGAACTCCTAAATTTCCAATAAAAAATTACTCTTTACATTAATGTGAATTTATTCACAACTAACCTAACTGATCCCCCAATTAATTAATTAATTAATGTAAAGAGTATTTTTTTATTGGAAATTCGGGAGTTTCACACAATGAAATTTAAATTTTATTGCGTGAAACTCCTTAACAAAAATTTGGGAAATTGTCTTTTTAAATGTCGGTTTATCAACATTAAATAATAATAAAAAATAATGGTAATTAATTAATTAATTACTGCCCCATTCAATTGAATTGAGAATCAATTAATTCTGAATAGCACAAGAAGTGATTTTTTCTTGGAAATTTAATTCTTAAAAAATAAAATTTTAGTAATTAATTAACCTTTTTTATTTTAATTAATTAATCAACTGCTTGATTTTGAGAATGAATCTCTCTATTTCATAGAGACGTCGCTCCTTTCACAATTTTTTTATTAAGAAGTTTAAATTTAAATTTCATTGTGTGGAACTCCTAAATTTCCAATAAAAAATTACTCTTTACATTAATGTGAATTTATTCACAACTAACCTAACTGATCCCCCAATTAATTAATTAATTAATGTAAAGAGTATTTTTTTATTGGAAATTCGGGAGTTTCACACAATGAAATTTAAATTTTATTGCGTGAAACTCCTTAACAAAAATTTGGGAAATTGTCTTTTTAAATGTCGGTTTATCAACATTAAATAATAATAAAAAATAATGGTAATTAATTAATTAATTACTGCCCCATTCAATTGAATTGAGAATCAATTAATTCTGAATAGCACAAGAAGTGATTTTTTCTTGGAAATTTAATTCTTAAAAAATAAAATTTTAGTAATTAATTAACCTTTTTTATTTTAATTAATTAATCAACTGCTTGATTTTGAGAATGAATCTCTCTATTTCATAGCGACGTCGCTCCTTTCGACATAGGCCTCCTCCGACTGACAATGCCCTTGACCTGGACAACCGCAGTGCAGCCGATAAATCTCCCCCAACCAGGGGCGATCCCAACGGGAAACGTCACCGTCACAGGCTGGGGCGCGACGGACCCCAGCGGAGGAAATCTGGGGAACGTCCTCCTCTCTGTGGACATCCCTCTGATCTCCCTGAGGACCTGCAGGAGAGCTCTCATCCCATTCGGAGGAGCTGCGACCCTCCACGAGACTAATATTTGCAGTGGACCACTGACTGGAGGATTCTCCCCGTGCAACGTGAGTGCCTCCTCCACTCTTTCCCAATTCTCTCAAATTACCTCGGATTTTTAATGCAGGGGGACTCAGGGGGTCCGCTGATAAGGAGAAACGGTGCTAATTGGGAAGTGGTGGGGATTGTCTCCTGGGGAGTGATTCCCTGCGGACTGAGAGGTGCCCCTTCAGTCTACGTTCGAGTCTCAGCCTTCATCGACTGGATACAATCGATGATAACAAGGAATTCTCAATGAAAAATAAAAAATCTTTTCAAATGAATCGGACGTAACAGTAATTTATTTCATGATCATTTATCATACATCTCGTTTTTGCATTTTGTTTTTCCTCTTTCGCAGTTTCAATTACTATATCGACGAATGAAATGCGAATTCACTGACGGCGTAAACATAAACATTCGTGATGAACAAAATTGTTTATTTTAATTGTTCATTACCTGGGGTATTTGGATAACTGAAATAAACAATTTAGTTAATTATTAAAATTATTATTTATTTTTATTATCATTTTAATAATTCACAAGTACCTGGGGTACTTGGATAACTGGAATAAACAATTTTGTTCATCATTACCTCGAAGCGAATATGTTCATCTTTATGGACCTGTTAAATTTCAAACTATTATGGTAAATTAGAACAAGATTATGGTTGAATTAGAATAAAATATTTCGACGACTGTGCAACGAATATTTGCACTGGACCTCTGACCTATGAATTCTTCTCACACAACGTAAGTGTCTACTCCACTCTGTCCCAATTCTTTTCAATTATCTCGGATTTTTAATTCAGAGAGACTCAGGGGGTCCGCTAATAAGGAGAAGCGGTGCTAATTGAGAAGGGGTGGGGATCGTCTCATGGGGAGTGATTCCCTGCGGACTAAGAGGTGAAAAAACGATGAACAAACATCGGTTATTTAATAAAATGATGTTTTTTATCATTACGCAGGAAAAAAAAATTTTTTTTAACAATTTTTTCTTCTCGTTTCTATTGAAAAATATATATTTAAAAAATACAACCCGAGGAACTTAAGTTTCAATGACAAGTACTGCTGGAGAGTTAAATTTAGAATTTCGAAACAGGGTTGTTGATTAATTGAAAAAAGTATATTGAATATTATTATTCGTGGCTGGGCTTTAGCTGCAACAATTGTTAAAAATTTAAATTAAAAAAACAATAGACTGGATTTGTCCACTTACCATTTATAACGTAGATACCGTAAAAAATAATTAGTTCTGATTGCGGATAAATTATTTTTGTTCCGATCAATTAATAACATTATTATTCGATAAAAAAATGAAAAATTCTGTTTTTGATTAATCCACAAACATCGCCCATCCCTATTCGAGTCTCAGCCTCCACCAACTGGACACAATCAACGATAACAAGGAATACCCAATAAAAAATCAAAAACACTTTTTAAATGAATAGGACGTAACAATAATTTATTCTCATGATCATTTATCATACAACACGTTTTTGCATTTTGTTTTCCTCTTACGTGTACGAATTGAGGTATCGTTACTTCATAAACGCATCAATTACTATCTCGACAAAGTAAATGCGAATTCACCGACAGCATAAACATTTATAGCGTGAATTCCCAAGTATTTCAATAATTAAAATAATAAAATCCGTCTGCACTGACACTTTCAAATCGTCTTAACCCACAGCGTGAACTCAAGACAGAGAAAAAGAGCTAAAAAAAATACTAGATTCGAGACACCGTTTTCCATTGCACGCTCGCAACTTGGACATTTCCCACGTCTCATCACAATCTCTGAACAACCAGAGACGCGACAGACGACAATTAAATTAATAAACCTGAACTTCCATCGAATAAATTACCTAAGCCAACCAGCAAATGCTCTTATAGATAATAGTGCACAATTCATCAATTCACCTAATTAAATTACAAGTCTCAAATGATTCATGACGGAATTATCAGACTCCTTACCTAAATATCTCCGCCGTTAACAATTCCATCCACATGATTAATATTCAATCATAAACCCTCTAAATCTCCAAAGTATTCCGAACAAAACCAATCGTATAATTTGCTCTCAGTCACAGTATAAATACACTCGGTCCACTCGCTTGGCTATAGGTGGGTCTGAAAGGGTGGAAATAAAAAAAAAAATCAGGATGAGATATATCCAAAAATCTAATATCACCAAAAATCCACACATCAATAACAAAAAAGTCAACAAAAGCCGATTACTTTTGTTAATTTTTCTTTCACAACTGCCAACGAGCGTTTAATAAAAACGATGCCTCGACTATAATAACATTGGAACGGCATATTGTTACATTAATTATAATTAATTACTGGGACAATCGTCAAGTAATGATTCATTACGATTAAACAATCATCGTCATCATCCCTTCAGTTTTTAATTATTAATTTTTTTGTTCGGATAAAGTAAAAGAACTCCGCAAAAGCCTCGCTCCTAAGCAATATACACATCCTCATCACTTATTCGTCTCACTCACAGACATATTTCCGCGTGATTTGCAAGCAATAATCGACAATTTATTTGTTCTTCCTATGCAGTAAGTACTCCGCCCATTCATTTAGCAGACACTCGAGTGAATCAACGAGAGAGAGAGAGCTTAACTCGATATCGATTAACAATTGGCCACCATTATCTATTATTTATTCAACATCACCCATGAAATTGCAATTAACGTAATCCCCGTGCACGTCTAACTACATTACAAGTACATAATATACAGTGATGCTGGGTGTAATACTATGATTCTTTTTTTATTTGTGATTTGTGATCCATTCCCGGTTTACCATGTGTTCTGAGTATTCTAATGTCACTTCTTACAATAATTAGGCCGCTCGAAAGTCTACATATGCAGCACAACGCGCTGATACCGCTCCTCCGTAAGTGTATTTACTCGGATTATTTTGGGTAATTTAGCGATAAATGCGGGATGAGAGGGAGAGTATTAAAAATAAAGCTAAGGGAGTAATGTGGTGAGAATTTTACGTGTTTTATGGGGCAAATCAAGGGGGTAATCTTTCGAAATTCAGGAAGTCCTTGAGAAATGTAATTTTAATTTCACTTTTACGTTTTTTGTGTATTCTAATGGTAATTCTGCATCTCAATTATTTCACTCGTTCATTATATGATGTTATGTTCAAATGTTTGTCATGAAAATTGAATAAACGAGAGGAAAATAATCAGAAGCGTCTGATCCCTTAGTTGAGAATAAAGTGAGTTTGAATTAAATTTCGTTTTGAAAATTCATTTGGAAGGTCGAATTCCTCAATTTACTCCGAAGATTACGATTACGAACATTACATTCTATTGAATTATCAATAGATTGAGAGTCCTGAAAAATAGGTGACTAAGTTTTTACGTTATTCTATTAGAATAATGTAAAAATTAATGTAAATGTAATAAAATGAATAATGTAAATTGCATGTGATGAGTTTCGTTTTCATAAAGACCTGAAATTTCGAAATCCATCAAATATTCAGGAAATCAGCTAATTTTCCAACAACAAAATATCCAGAAATTTCATGTAAATTTGACATTCCTGAAAATTTTAAGCTCAAAGTATTATTGAATTCTCAAAAACCCTTCCGAAATCCGGAGCCTCACGCCAACAACTTGCAACTAAATAAATTTCCTTCGAATTTTCATAAAATGTCTTTAAATCTCAAAACTATTTCAGAACTCTCTTTTTTCCGAGTGATTACCCCCTGGATTGAGATGAAGGAAAATCTTCTGCGAAGTGATGACTCAATTTCTTCACATCAAATAAGTTTTTGCACAATATCTCGAAATCACTCAAAGATAGAAATTTTCCCTTGATCACTCGCTCAATGAGCGCGGCACCACTCGTTTTGTTTTTTTAAATATTTTAACGTGTTTCGCGACGTTTAAAAATTCTGAAAAAATTAGAGTTCCTAGTTCAATCCTTTCATTAAGCGTTGGCGTTGTCCGTTTTTCTCCCGCGAAATTTGTTTAGCTAAAAGAAGAAAAAAACGTCGAACGGATGGGAAGCGGCGTCGCGCCGTCCGGTGCGAGTGAGTCCTTGTCGACTCCTCGAGCGCCAATGTTGCTACATTCCCTGCCACACTTGAAATGCGCGCATAGCGGTAAGCGGCAAGGTGGCAACAACGCGCGGTTTAACCCAGCGTCGCGGGAGACGGATGAAGACTGGCGGCCGAGCGCGAGTGATCGAGGTTTAAATTCCGAGATATTCTCCAGAAACCCGTTTCGAAATAAAATCACTTGACCTCATCACAAATGAATCCGAATGAATACAACACAATGAAGGATTTTCTAATCTAACCATCACTCTCGCAAATCAGTAAAAAATATAACATCTCTGAACAATCAATTCCACGACCCACGACTAATGAACAAATCGAAATAAATTCACCTGTCAACGAGATATGTCTGGTAGACGTCTGCATAATTCCCTTGAATTGACATGATATAAACTTTCGATTAAAATGGCAAGACGGTAATCCCACAATTATTTGATTGACACATTATTGTAATCAGTTAAACGGGCATGAGTGTTTAATTCTCATTAATCATTAAAACTTTAATATCCTCGTTAATGGAGATTAATTCAACGTCGTCGAGGCTTCCTCGGCTTCCTGGCTCGCTCGGCCTCTAAATGAGACGAGCTGCTATCCTCCGAGCCGGATCCATTCTGCCAATCAGTTATCTCTGTTCCATCCAATTTCCCATGCGATCCACCGCTCTGTTTCTGTTTCTGTATTTTTTTTCGTTTTTTCTTTCATTTCATTTTTCATCTTTAGGTATTTATACTCAATCGTTATTTAGCTCTGACCCAACATTTACAGATTAAAGTAACAGCACAGAGAAAGCAAGCACATTGATGGTGAAAATTAATATGAATCAGCGGTTATGTGACTAATGCAATTGTAAAGTGGGCGGAAAAGGGAAAGAATTGACATTATTTCAGGATTATTTTTGACGAAATCTGAAGGAAAAATCAAAATTTTTTTTTAGAAAACTGAAATATATAAAATCGTTATAAAAATTTCAAAAAATTAAGTGATTTCACAAATTGCTTTATCGTTTGAAAAAATAGTCAAATTTCTCAGTTTCTTAGCTAAATATTTCTGAATCCGAAGGAGATGCGAAAATTTTCATAAAAACCTTTTTTGTAGCTCTTGAAATTGTCTATAAAAAAGGTTCATTCAAAAATTTCGCTATCTCTCCTAAATTCCGAGATAAATACGTCTAAATAAAAAGGAGGACCGAAAACCCTTAAACACTCTTCATTCTACCCCTGGAGATTCTCTAAAAAAAAATCTTCACAAAAATTTTGTAATTTCCCTTCAGTTCCGCGACATCCCTTTACTTATGCCCTTCTTCCCCCACGTTACAACCGAATAAAACCCCATGATTTAGTATTATGTCCCAAAATACGGACACCAATGCTCATCGTGAATCGAGTACTTTCATGCCAGTTTAACGTCCACGACATCGACAATTTGAGCAAAATAAAGACCTGAGAGTGAAGAAAAAAAAAATCTCCAAGCCTCAAAGGCGAAAGCAGTGAACCACAGACTCTCTATACAGTAATAAATGCGACACTAAGTACTGTTTCAACAGTCTGAGGATGAATTATCGACAATTCCCTCGAAATGTCACCCCCAGGGACTCCCATACACGAGTCACATTCATAAATGCCAGGAGACTTAACTATTACTCAATCATATCAATCATTGCTGAACAACATTTTGGTTTAAAACGTCTAGCGACAAACGTTTCATCATTTGTTTGATAGACGACCGCGAAAAGTGGCACATTTTTAATCCTGAATTACTGGGATTATAGTCATCAATCAGAGAATAATACGATATACAATAACATTGATTTATGCTTGAGTATATCCCGGAGTTACTTTTATCCAGGAGAATCAAATGGCTCCACTTGTAATAAGGCATTCTGGATCTTTCTATAATAGATGCATTCTCATCCACAATCCTATTAATCACTCGAATCATCTTGTCAAACGTCTTGTATAATACACGGACACGTTTATATATTTATAGTTACAGACACAGACAGAACGCAACGGTGAATTACAAATTCACTGCTTTCAATAAGTTACGTAAGAAATATCATATTTGCTCACAAATCTATTATGTACAATTACGTTTCTCTCATTTCTAGGCTTCAACTCGAAGGAAATTTCAAGAATAATTTTCATGTGACGAAAATTTGGAAGAGCCGAGCGATTTCTCTATGAAAATCTTCTGAATTTCCATTGCACTTTTTTCATGCGGTTGTCAATCGATATTTGACAGAGAAAAATGATATTCAATGATATTCATTCAAAATAGATATTCATTTTTCTATAAAAATGTGGAAATAAATTATATATTTTTTGGTTGGACATTTTGTAATGGAAAAATCCTCCAGAAACTTCTAAAGAATTTCAAAAGAATTATTTATATAAAAAAATTAATTGACGTTTTTTCATCGAATATCTATTGAAAAATGTTGAATGTTAGTGGAATTCCAATAAAAATCCAGTAGAATTCTTACGGAGAACGCTAGGATTTTCTATTCAATTCAAGACGAAACAATTAAATTTCCCATTGGAATGTCAATATCGGAATCATCGAAGAAACCACATGAACTTCCTACAAGCAACATAAACTCGAGTTTTGCGTGAAGTTTTTTTATTCTCGAATGCAAGAATCGAGTGAAAAATATTAGATATGCACATATTCATTATTTTGAGGAATAACAAATTATTTGTTCTTCAAAATAAAAGAAATCCTACCCAATGATTTTCATATTTCCTCATTTCCCGAATAAAAGAACTTCAACAGCCAAATGCTCTGTCCACTTTAAAATAAAAGTATCAATTCTAAACATTTTGAACATGGAATAACGCGATAGAATACAGCTCCATGTAACCAGTGATCTCGAATAATACGATAATGCCCGGAATAATCATGATCACGAGATTACAGATCCGATAATCGTTCAGTCGTTGTCGTTATAATTTAATCGGCCACAACATTGGCTTGAAATAATGGGGGATTAAAACGAATGGAATAACTTCAGAATACAGTAACAGTGAAAGGCTCGTATACACGTAGAATTTTGAACACAACGAAGGGGGCACAATCACACGCTCTTTCCACCTGTATTTACGACCCTCTCCGTCTTCAAATCATTCATATCCTCAAATCGGCCAGATTTCGGCGGAGATAATGCGAGAGCCGTTGTGCATTCCCCACTGTGGTGATTATTATTGACCAAGTGCAGTTCATTCTCGTTGCAGTATCTCCTAATTTGTGCATACACAAACATTTTGTTTTTTTCGTTCAGACGGTGGTACCCCAAATAGCGATATTTTTTTTTAATTGGTTAATTAATTCGGTTGTGGGAGAATGGGGAAACGATGAGGGAGAAATGTTATTTACGTTATTTTGAGGGTATCTTGGAAATTGATAAGTTTAGAGAGAAAGTATTTTTACTGTATTATCCCCGGGTTATTTTAATCAGTCTTTCATTGAAATTTTTTCTTTCATTTCATGAAATTCTAGTGGAATGTCAAAAATTTTGTGGAGGAATTCATCAATTCTGGGATATTTCTTGAAATGTCATATCAAGTTCATCATTTTATGCTGTAATTTTCGATACATTATATGGGAATTTTTTTCAAATGAGAATTCCACTGGAATTTCAAGAAATTCGGTCACTAAAAATTCACGATTTGACAGAACAATCAACGAAAACATTAAATTTCAGTTCAATTGCTCCACGAAAATAAATAGAAATCTGAAAAATCCGAATGAATATTTTTTTGAATTTTTAATGAAATAAAATTCTGCATAATTCAATACTAAATATACATATTCTAATTGAAAATTCACGGGAATAGTAAAATTCTCATCTTCCTTTCCCTAAAAATGTGAAATTCCATTGAATTTACTGAACCGTCCGTGAAATTTCAATTCTTTTTTAACATTCCATTCTGCGAAAATGTCTAATGATAATAGTTACATCCCAATCGATTCATTCATTCACATTTTCCGACACCAAGTTCGTTAAATTCTCTCCAAAATCTGAAATCTCAATCCGAAAACTTGAATTTATGCGAAAATTCTCACAAAATTTTCGAAAGTCTTTGACATCTCTTCCAAATTTCCGTTCGTATTTTTCTCTAAACCTCTCAATTTTCCAGCAATTTACAAAATAGTCTGCCCACCAATTTCTCTTCCACTCACTCTCCCATCCCCTCCACAACAGAATAATCCAAGTGTTACTCATAATCAACGGTTAATCACATAAACTTGTGAACAATTAAACAAGCAAAAAAAGCGTGACAATACCTCTTGTAACTGATCGAACAAAATGATTGAGAAATAAAACTCATACAATTTTCAGGTTTGCTCAGCAAGCGGCCACGGTGATAACGCATTAAAAAATCGTGATGTAGACCGAGCAAGGTAGATGCACTGATATTGTTGAATAGTGAAGAACGTAAAAATAAATTAACAGACTCTCAGCGAATGACTTGTGATGATTGTCTAGTGCATCTGCCATTTAACATTTTTCAAACATTTTTTTGGGGTTGAACTCACCATTTCCGTAGTAAGACTAGCAAGTGCCTCTTCAACAGTAGCCGCAACTCTTCCCCCAACGTCATTACGATGATTACCTTTCGTCGGTGTTGTTGGACAACCTAAAATCATTCCCCGCACTGTCTTTACTCGGATTTCGGTGGGTATGTGGCATCGGAGGGTTGAGGAAGGTGGGGGAACAAATGTTGGGGATGGTGAAGAGGCAGTTGTGAAGTGGTGGCATGTCCTTAAATATTAAATTATCTCGACAATGGGTTGCAATTAATTTAAATTAATTCAGTAGCGAAGTGGTAAAACGTCAATTTTGACTATTGACCAGTTTTCAATGAATATCTCGGAATCTAAGAGAGCTTTGATTGAGAGATTGAGAGCTACAGCAAATGTGATTAGGAAAATTTCGCTATCTCCCTTAGATTCGGAAGAATCCCCCAAAATTCAACTGGGAGATAAATCGACTTAAACCGTTTTACCACTTCGCTACTGAACTATTTTTTAATTTATTTAATTTTTTGCTGACAACTAATTTTCTACAAAAAAAACCTCAAAAGATTTTTTTTTAAATCATTAGTTCGAAGTGATTTTAGGTGTTATTAAGTATCAAATTATATTAAAAATTAGTGATTTCAAAATAAATAAGACATATTTTATGGAAATTCATTCTGAAATCATCAGTTTTTGAGTTAAATCCACAATGACAGACATTTTAAAAGTAAAATAAGTGTTTTCTCTTACAAATTTTGTTAATTATGAAATTCTGTCAAAAATAAATATTTTGAAGAGAAAATTTCAAAATAAGATTTCATTTAAATTTTTATTCTCCACCGGAAAGATCTGATTTCTCCTCTAGAACGTTTTTTTAGATAACTTCACAATTAGAAAAAAAATCAAAAGTAAAATTACAATTTGTTGTCTAAACCATTCAATAAAATGTAAAAAAAACATTTTTTTAAATTCAATTGCCTGCAAAAAAATCCTACCACTTCTTCCCAAAATCATGAATTTCCGAGATAATTCCAAAAACACCGAATGCCCCCATCATCCCCACTCCACAGCCACCTCCACCAATAAAGAAAGGCGTGTGTGCCTGCTGACGTAAACTGATGATCTAGCCCAGTATGAAAGCTCTGCTGAATTTAATTAGCATTACGACTGTCAAATTAAACGAATATTAGATATTTGAACGTTACAAGAACGATTTGAAGAGAAAACAACAGAAATTCCAATGAATCTGTGTCAAGGTGAATGTTGAAGCGTGATTCTGTTAGCGTGATGATGACTCTTGATGATAATAAAAAAAAAAAATCCACAAAAATAGAATTAAATAAAACGATTAAAACTGAAGACTGAACTTATCTCGAGGCTCGCCGGTCCTAAGCGACTGTAGACTTGAAAATTGAACAATCATGAGATATGGAATCTCCTCTGTATCACATGGATGTCAGTTGAAATTTAATGCTGATAATGCGTTTGAAAGATGATTAACTAGATTTATTAAAGTGCTACGTACGTTTGTAGTGTATGAATTTGTGATATTTATTGTCCGAATAATCCAAATAGTTTCATTATCTCTTGATTAACTAAACAGAGCTATTTATAATTTTAAAAAAACTCATTTATTGTTGAGTGTGTACAACCGATGAAATTATCACGAAAGAATTCGCTCAATTTAAACTCTCAGACATGAATAATCACAATTGGCCATAAATCCCAACGAATGCTTTCGCGTGACAGAAAAAATCCCTAAAATCTCCCTTAAGACATTAATCCTAGGATCAAGGGACGATTACAACAGCAGTCTTAACAACAGCATTCAGAATAAATTAAACAGCACTTTGTAATTCACAATTTGGCTCGAGTGGCTCGAACAATTGTTCAGAAGTCCAACAATAATCGTAGAAAAATACCAGACACGAATACCAGACTTCCTCTCTCCCAGTTTTTCTCGAATGATGAAGATACAGTTGTTAATGACAATAATGCAAGATAATATGTTGAACATCTCGGTGGACTGGAAGTATCCCTTCAGGACTCGAAGTACAGGTTGAGAGCTATAACGAACTTACCTATGTCACCACTGCTCGAGCTCTCAGTGAAGGACGGGGTACCCTCTGTCCATGTGGGGGTTGATCCCTCGGCACTACCTGCTGGTGGCGTCCAGGTGAGTCCGCCACCCCCTCGACTGCTACCTCCACTCTCGACGCTCAAGGACGATTTTGTCTCACGACCACCACTGCCACCACTTCCGCTGCTCTCGAGATGAACATCTGATATACTTTGAGAAAATAGGGAGTACATTAGAGATTCATTGGCATTGTTTTGTCATTTGGAGGAGGGGTTGCACTCTATTTTTACATCCACTTTTTTTTATGTCTTGAGACGCATTGTTAACAATTTATGGCTGAAATTTCCGGATTTCAAGAAGTTTTGCCATCGAAAATTCAAAATTTTATGGAAACATCAATGGAAATTAGAAATTTTAGTTGAATTATTCTATGAAAATTGATGGAAATCAGGAAAATTCTAGTGAATATTCTTGAATCTTCAATTCTCTGATAAATCAGGGAATTTTTATTGAAAGTTCAAGTCAAGGGGTTTCACTCAATTTTTACATCCACTTGTTTTTGTTTTTTAGATGTCTTGTGGGATACGTTGTTAAAAATTTAGAGCTGAAATTTCCGGTGCAGTTGTGGATGATTTTCATTGAGTTGTAGTTCCACTGGAATTTTAAGGAATTTCGTCATTGAAAATTTACACTTTGATGGATAATTCAATGAAAAGTAAATTTCAGTTCAATTGTTTTATGAAAATTCATGTAAATCAACGAAATACACGTAAATATATCTTTGAATTTTCAATTTATTGGAAAATCTTTGAAATTTGTAACTGCATTTTCACATTTCGCTAAAAAATTTAGAATTTAATTTAATTTTCAATAAAATCTGTAATTTCATAATGAAATCTGCAATTTCTACTGCAAAAAAAATTGGAATTCCATTAAATTTTCTGTGAAATCTTAAATTTCTTCATTTCTTCCCCCTAAACCAAAATCATAACACTTCCCCAAAAATTGATCGTCACCTATTCTCAAAATGTCAATTTTTTTCTAACCCCTTGAAAATCCTATTCTCCGATACACCCTCACATACCTGACAGAGTCGTGATACGTCTTGGTACTGAGCGTGACATGATGAACAGTTTTGTTCTGCTTGACATGAGTGACAGTCGTCTGTAGACCACCCGAGGCCAGTGTCTGATCGTTGGATCTCACAGCATCATCAAAAGGTGGGGGTGGGGTGGAGCAGGTTGATGGGAGGGTGCCACCTACGAAAAAGCGCCCTACAATTAGCCCTAGATCAACAGCAGCACACAGTGACACGAACAAATTCAATAATCCACACTGTCAAATCAACAATATCCAGGGAAAACTCAATCTAATCCAAAGTGCTGACTATTTCGTTGGGACATTTGCTGACAAGTTCATCACTCTCCCATTCTCCATCGTTCAAATAATTAAAGTAAAGATCTGTGCAAGATTGGTGGGACAGAAGAATCTTTCTACATAAAAACCACAAAACTAGCAACGGTAAACATCAACAGACTAGCATGCACAATAGTGGACAGCAATCAACGATGAAATGACAGATTGAGGAATAAATCAGTAGTGAAGTGGCAAAACCGTCGGACAAATGGTCTCATTGTCATTTCGAACTAACAATTTCATTCTATCATTTCAAACTAAACATCATCATTTGATAAACTCAAATTCCCTTGATCAAAGCAACTTCTCCCTCCATTTTACTCACTTCACTCCTGAAACAAAAATCCCCACTCTAAACTAAAGAATTGTCTGATAAATGATGAGTGAAAGTCATTCATAGCCATGCAGGAAGGAAGTGTTTCTCGACGCGGGACTCTTCTCCCTCCCCTGATCCTTCAGATAACTCAGATACTGATCATCCGAGAGATGAGGCTTGCAGGTGTCTGGAAGTCTCTCCCCATCAAGCCTGACATTCGGAGATGCGACTCTCAGACTAGTCATACTCGAAGAGAACCCTCTGTTGTCCATGGCAGATAAATTCTGCCTCCCAAATTTCCCTTCACGACGAACATTGATGCCGTTGGAGCTCTGGGTGACGACGGCCCTGCGAGCGAGCGAGTTGTTCCTCAGATTCGTCAAGGAATCAACGACCTGCTTTCTCAAAGAAGGCTTCGGCGCAATCCTCTTCTTCCTCTTCTTCATCCTGTAGGACTTGATCTTCACTTTCGTTGGATTCTCCTCCAGTGGCTTTCGCGAACGCTCACCGAAGCTCGTCATCAGGCTCAACTGCTTCATGAAGGTGGGGTTCCTCGGAGGCTTCTGCGTCTTGGCCTCCTCAGCTGTTGTCTTCAACCTTTTCGACTCGCTTGACTTCCTCCTGAGCCTCTCGGCGTACGTCTCCGAGTGCTTCTTATCCTTCCTCGACATTTTGTAGTGATCGTCGCGATGGGGCTTCAGGAACTGCGTGAATCTGTTGACGTTCTCTGCAGAACTCATCGTCCTTTCGTCCTTAGGAAGCGAGAGCTGTTGATTTGGCTTTGGTGCTCTTCCTTTTCGTCTCTCGGGTCTTATAGGGCAGGGGCTCGTCTTTATGACGTAGGAGTCATTGAGCTTCTCCACACAGACAAACTCCTCCTCCTCCAGGAGATAGGGGTCCGGATGTAAGTATCCAAGAGCTAGGAACTGCGCGTCGGGACGCTGACTAGAGTGGAATGAATTGGGTACATGCAACGGCGATCTTGGTGGCTGGTGAATGCCATGTGGATCAATGGTCTTAGGTTCATGCAAACTATACGCGACATTGACATCACCTCGACCGGATGTCGACGATGATGATGACACGTTGCCGCGCTGTACTTCGTCGATACTCGCGCGTTTACCAGTGCCACGGGGTGGAACTGGCGGTGGAATCTTTCCTGATGGCACCAGATTTGGATTCGGTGGACTGGCTGCTGATCGGCCTTTGAGGACTGCCGGGTAACTCGCACGGACTTGGGACGAGTTGACGGATAGTGGAGGTGGGCCTGTGGTTATTCCACCGCTTGTCGAGGTCGCGAGAACCGTTGTGGGGACGTTGACGGGGGTGGAGGTCGCTATTGGCACTGAACTCGGCGAGATTATTGGACCGGTGGTCACCGGTGGAACACCCTCGGGACTTGTTGGGCTCACTGTTTCCGGGGGGTGGGGGAGAGTGAGAGAGACAGATTTTTATGAGTGATATTAGTCATGAGGGGGGACTATTTACAGCGGATGGGACTGAGGTGGCTTCATTTTTTAGGTCGCACGAGACTCACACGGAAAAATTTATATTTTGGAAAATATATTTAAAAATATCTTGAATTCGCCCAATTTATATAAAAAAATATATATAAAATATGTTTTATATATATTTACGAGTAAAAAAAAAATTAAATATATGTTTTATGTGTATTTTTTATGCATTCTTTATAAATATGTAAAATACATGGAATTGGCCCCTATTATATATATTTTTTATATATTTGTTGATGGGGGGTCAGAGGAGACTTCTTGGTCGGAACAAACGGGAATTTTGGGGGACTTTCTCAGCTTCGAAGGAATAGTTCTCTGGTCCAGAGATGGTCATGAATATTAATTTCTTCAATATTAAAAGGATTTTCCGACTTACGAAAATCAAGGTTTAAATATGCTAATAGAAATTTAAAAATAGTAAAATAATTAAGAACCTAAATTTCCAATTGATGATGAATTGAATATTTAAAAATGTGGAACTATAAATTTTCTGTCAAGTAGATAATACTCAATTTCTTGAAAGGGATTTCCGATTATCCGAATAATTGTCAATCTCTACCTTGGTAGAGTCTCGTGCACACCCATTTAATGATAATTGAGAGGTACTTTTCTTGGAATATTTCAAAAACTATTGGTTTTAAGAAAAAATGTTAGGAGAGATTTTTGTGGGGAATTTCATGAGCCGCAAAAAAGATTTTCTGATGTTTTTTCATAAATCCACTAGTTTCGCAGATATTCGCGCAAAACTCATGCATCGAAATACGATAAAAATTTATCTGACATTATCGCTCTGTGGACATCTCGAGAACTAACTGATTTCCGAAAAAAAGTCAGAGAACACTTTTCGTGGAGAATTTGAGGGGCTGCAAAACATGTCCTCTAAAGTTTTTCGATAAACCCACTATTTTCAGAGATATTCGCAAAAAAACCGATTCATCTTCAACTAAAACATCATAAATTTGAAATTCGACAATAATATTATCAACAGATTTATAAAAAAACGTCAAAGGGCCTTTTCGCATTCCCCAAAACTCTCCCCAGAAAATTTCCCACAATATTTTCAATGAAAAAACATCAGGATTCAGCAGCAGCTCATATCCAAACAAGCCACTGCATCAAATAAAATGACGAATGAGTTGCAGATGACTCACCAGCTTTCGTGGGTGATGTTGCATGCATCGTACTTCCAACCGCCGTCACCACTAAACCATCACACAATACCCAATTACCATATCAAATAATCTTTACATAGTAAAATTGGATTTTTCATCGAGTGACAGAACGGCAAGTAAATTGATGCTTGAGCAATTGAGACAGTTTAAAGCTCCTGGATTGTCTTGCAAGTGGGACTGGGATATGCCGAGGTGGTCGCAATGGGTGATACATTAACGGCACATTTATTTCGAATGCATTTGGATCTTCGCTTGCCTTTTTATGAAAGAAAAAATGAACCGTGGGGTGGTTTTTCATGAATTGAGAAGATAATTTGTATTCCGTGGAAGGGGTGCTCGCTATCGAGAGTGATAAAACCAATAATTGACTCACCAGTTGAATCAAAGTCACCCTCCAGTGGCCTCAGGGGCCTCGTAATGCTTTTTCTCTTCGATGGGGAATGTTTCAGAGCTGTAACACAAACACAAAAATGTCGTAATGCCTCTTCAATGAATTATCATCAACAATCGCGTGTTATGCAGTAGCTCTCCATTAATTTACTCAAGTATATTATTCAATCGATCTAGCTCAAATTTTTAGTGATAATAAAACAATCAAGCTGAAAACATCGAGTAAAAGCTTCATTTCTGAGACAAAATAAGTTATTCAATTCCTCTGAAAAGCGCTTTTCTCGCAAATTCACTTACAATCGTCTGATGTACCTAGAATTCATCCGACAAAATCCTAATACTGTATATAAATCATTGTATACTTCACAGTTGGGTCCTAGGCTAAACTAGTCGCCTTTCCTCTTCCCAAAAACAGGATAAAACGCGAAAAATGGGTGAAATAAAATTCACGAATGGAATCCACAGATCATTCATGTCTACAGTCCATGCATGATCCATCAACATCTTCACAATTCATCGAATGATCTTAAAAAACTCAAAATACAATGGGAAAAAGGAAAAATCCAGCGGATTACAGCGCAGAAAAATAAAATGAGAAACGTAAAATTGAAAATAAAGTATCAAACGTCAGTGGGTGATTACCAAGTGCAGGAAGTAACGAACGATAATAAGCGAAACACAAATGGGGAATAAGTCATGCAAATTGAAACGCCATACGTCAACACACTGATAAGACAGTGGAAAAATACAATAAATGGATTAAAATTTTAAAAAACAGCACATGAAATTCACACGGACGGACAGAATGAGAGAGACAGATAGAGTTTACCTATGTAGCTGGTGACGAGGTTACGGAATTTGCGATGATTCCCCTTAATCTCAGGCAGGTCCACTGTGTTTTTATTCGATTATAAATCGAATTATTTTGATCGAGGCAGGTTGATATCAGGTCAGAGGGTTGACACGGAAAATGCACGGACACAGAAACATCAAATATATTTAGGCTAATGTCTTTAAATTTTAATACCCAACACTCATAATCGAGCTAATTATCAAATGAAAAAAAATATATATTAAACCGTCGGTCACACAGGGAGAAATAAAGATTGAGGATCCATTGAGCAATCCAGTAAACGCCAAATTGTCTTTTGGTTTTTGGTTCATTTTTTTTTTCAACTGTCCAGCCTAGGTACACTCGCAAGTTTTACCCACGTCAGAACGATAAATAAAAAAAAAAATGTAAAGTAAAATTAGTGGTTCTTATGGAAGGATAGTAGTGATAGTTAGATTGTCTGGGTAAAGAACAAATGATATGAGGTTGTAAATAGCGAAATAGTGTTTTATTGTAAAATATATAAGTATTTACATTGGTGTCCACTTTCAGTAACCAGTTGATTATTATTTATTTTTCATGATAAAAAAATAAATTTCCTATCTTCTAATCTATCTTTTCATACTTTCTCTCTATAAACCTTCAACTTATCAACAATTTCTGCCAGTCATTCCTCTGTTATTTTCTTACTATGCATTGATACAATGTTCGAGGGTCAAACTGCACTATAAAAATATTTGTGCTATCGTCGTATACTTTTGGCTCAATTTGTTTTCACTCTGTAATACCCAGGCTACGTCTGTGGACACCAATAGACTGTGCAAATTAATTTAAATACCAAATCACACTCGTGGCAAAAAAAATTGGAACAAAAAAAATATCAACTTTGGAATTGCTTCTGGAATATAACCAATAATTTCTGAATGATAATTTTAAAAAATATCATTTGGGGGGCAATAGCCCAGTCCTAGCAATTAGTTCCACTAATAAATCGTGAATTGACCCCAAGCACTTAATTTTTATAATGCATCTACATTACTCAATTCGTTAATGACTCTGCTCATCCAAGTGGAACATTTAGTCTTTTATTATATACTTTGAGCAATAATTGAATCAACTTTCAGTCGAATGTCACAATTGGCAGGTTACATGCTTTCACAAATTACCTCTTGTTTCAATTAATCTCCACAATGCTGAATTTATCATCTAGCTTAAAGGCTTACTGCTTCACGTCAATAACTCTGGCTATTTTTTCATTTTATTCGGAGAAAAAAAAAACAGGGCAAAAAATTTAACTTCGACTCTTTTCCAAATCTTTATAACAAGAAAAAAAATGCATTACAATTTTGTTCAATTAGAAATTCGATGAATTACTAAATTAAATGAAGGAAAGAGTCGAAAGTATCCTCAGCCCCATTTTCTGGTATTTTAATACTGGATAATATCTCAAAGGTGAATAAAAAAAATAATAATTGAACGATAGAATGTAACAACTTTGCGAGATTGTACCGACTGTTATGAATAATGATCTAGGAATGTGCCTTATTGAGCGCTAGCATCGAAGTCAGATTCGTTAGGAGGGGCTGATTCGGATGGTACTTACGTGATGGTATCTTCTTGAATACAGTCTTTGCCATGAAGTCCTGGAAGCGCTGGGCGTAAAAGCCTGGTCGATGTACCGACACAGTGTCCTTGAACAAATAGTAAAAATCAGTTGCACATTCAATGAAAGAGGAGCAAAATGGTGGCATTGGTCTGTTTGATACAATACCCCATCGTGTATCATGGATTTCCACGTATGCTCGAGTTTCTTCTTCAATCGATAGCTCTGAAGGATGTCAATTATACCGAGGAATAGCAAGAGACGCTCGCCTCGTGCATTCCTCGCTGGAATACCCCCAGGACTGCTAGGAACAAAAATGAGATAATGATAATTATTAATGACGAAGTACAGAAATTATTCTGGTTACTGTGGGGCTGTTACACTGTTAGAAGTTGGGTGAAATTTAGAATGAAGAGGTATTGGAATTTTCAATGTGAATTTTCAATTCTGCTTGAGATCGAATCGTTCATGGAATTTAGGGTTTATCTTGGAAATTCAATACAATTGAATTTTTTGTGTTAGAGCGAGAATTTTTCAACTCAATTTCAGCGAATTTTCCAAAAATTAACTAGTCTCCAGTGATAAAATATTCATGTTAATTAGTCATTGTTAAAAATTTCAATATTTTTTGTTGAAATTTCAGAACTAATTTTTCAACAGAGCAATTGCTGCATTTGAATTTTTAATTAAGAGAATTTGAATTTTATATGTTAATAAAATTGAATTTTTTATGTTGGGCAATCACTCATATTTCGACGACACATAGAACTCTTGAATAAATTGTGAAAATTAAACATCACTTTCACTTTTACTTGAAATTTCAGTAGTAATTTTCTAACAGTGTTTTTTAAAGGAATGATTAACTAGTGAATACTCACGGTACGTCATCTTCCTCATCTATCGGTTCACTCTCAGCCTGGATGCTCTCCATGGCAGTGCTGTGGGCAACCAGCCTTTGCCGATTAATACTACGTGATCTGTTGAGGGCTGTCGCACCTATCCTATCCTCGCGATCTTTTTCACGTTCCACTTGGACAAAACTACCACTCTCATAACCAGCTTCTCCTGGCTCTTCTTCGACTGTTGTCGATAGCCTCGGTTCCTGCATAATAAAAATAACAACAATTTTATTAACTACAGAGAAGCTTTCTTTACATTTTTAGAAAAAAAAAACTAGTAGTTTTGAAGATTTTTGAAGAATAATTTGTATGGAATTTGCTTCAGTAATGGTTACTTATCGAATTATCTCAGTAAGGAATAATTTTACAAAATGAATAATGAATGAAAATAATGAAAAAATAATATCCAAAGATTTTTACAGAATAATCTGTATAGAAATTTTTTTTGCACCTGTTGGTCTTATTTATTTAGTAAATTTTGTTGAGAATGAGTGCCTCCCGAGGAAAATGTCAAGGGATTTTTGTCGGAATTTTAATTACCTAACGATCGCGTTTTTCTCTAAATTCATTATTTTCAAAAATATTAGAAAATTAATTTGAATGTTAATTTTTACTTTCAGTTATTGAACTCGTAACAGATATTTTGTTATCAGGCATAAAAAACATCGTTTAATATTTTCCAATTCATTAAATAAATTTCCTCAAATTATCATTAATTACCGTTTTCTCTCTCGCAGCCTGATCCAAATTATGAATTCCAACCAATAACGAATAATCCATAATCTTGAAGCTCTCGAGCACACGACAATCCCTCTGAATAGTCTTGACAAGAGCACCATAAGTGTCAGCCTCCAGAAAAATTCCCTCAGGATGATGTTCCATGAAATCCAGGTCTTTGTAAGTCGGTGATTTCTTGGATCTTTCACTCCTCGACGCCTGCATTACCAAGTCAAAGCAATTATTACTTCTACAATTCCCGAGTGAGACGCCTGCATGCATACATCATTTTAAATTAATTCAAGCACTCACTTTTCTTTTGTACGTCGATCCCTTCAAATCATACTTCTGATGCAACTTAACTGCCGAGGGCAGGAGATTATTCATAGCAATCAATCTAACATTCTTGCTGTTGCAACGGTAGCAGTACAATCCGAAGAACTTTGGTAACAGGGTTCGTGGATTTTGATTGAGGTTCATGTAATAACCAGGTAATAGGGTCTGAAGAAATTCTCCCTCTTTATGCTGCACAGTCTTTATTATAAATTCGTCATCCTCTGTTAAATAAAAGATACTTCCACTGGCACCGGGATTCGATAACTCCCGAAGGGGTGAACTACACATAGACATCTAAACGAAAAATCAATCAAAAGTTCAATTAAAAACATTTAAATCAATTAAAATGAAGAAAATGAACAAGTAAATCAAAAAGACAGATTATTATCACGAATATCTAAAAAACTATTGGTTTTAGGAGAATTAGTCATAGGAAATTTTTTTTAGAGAATTAAATTCTCCACAAAAAGTGTCTTATGGCGAATTATCGTAAACCCACTCATTACGGAGATATTCACGAACCAACGAAACTATATTTTTTTTACTTTTTATTTCTCATCGTTTTGTGTGGCAAATATGAGTTAGATTGTTGATATTAATTAATGCAATGATGTTTATCGTGAAAACTCACCAAAAAATCATCCGGCTGGATGCCAAAAAGATCCCTAAAGTATCTAAATGCAATTGGAGCGTAATTTTTAAACTTGAACTCGGAAAAATGATGGGCTGGCGTGTGATTGGATCCTTCGCTTGGGAAATTCGTGGTCTCAACAGTCATAAAATCCTGCATCAACAAATCCCTCTCAGGTTTACTAGCTAATCCACCAACAGCGTGCTGGATTCCCAGTTGTATCGAGCCCATAATCTGAGTCGTTTGAATCTAAAGGAAGAAAAAAAATCCATTCATCTGTCAATTTAAGACTCATATTAATTGAATATTTTTCAAATTCCAAGTCTATCGTGATACGTGTCTTCGTCATGTGCGTTTGCGTCACTGGGGGGGTATCTTACAACGGACGATCGAAACTTAGGCACGCGAGAGAATACGCGGAACAATCCCCCTGGGGATGGGGGACACAACAACCAGTCGTAAATTGCAGAGTGTTGTTTGTGGAATTCTTGGGGTATTGATCATGTTGTTCAGTGCTGGACATGAAATTCGGATGAATGTCAAGGGCTGAGTGACAGTGAAATGTCTTTTTGTGAATGGCTTCAGATTCTTATTTCAATGCAGACGAAACGGTTTAACTATTTAACATTTATCAAATTATTGAAGTTTGTTATTGAATTTTTTTAGAAATTTTTTTCTGATAAATTGATAAATCTGATCTGATAAATTTTCATAAATCGCTTTCGTTCGATTATATCGACTAGATAATCGCATCTATTGGGGAGTTTAATCTCTTAAACATTTAGAAAAATTTACAAAATTACAATTAGTTAATTCTTTAAATCAATTAATTAATTGTAATTAATTCTTTATTATTTACCAAATTTTGTGCTGAACATGAAATTTGAACGAATATTAAGGATTGAGTAGCAAATGAAATTTGCCAAAAACTATCAAGTCATTTCAGTTTGTCAATGAATTTTTTTAGAATCTTTTTTTGTGATCAATTGATAAATCTGATCTGATAAATTTAGATAATCAAATCTACTTCGGAGTTCGATCTTCTAATCATTGGTTATTTTTAGAACTAGGATGAACTTGAATTTCGGATTGATAAAACGATTTTTAAGTCTTTTCGTTCATTCGCTTTATTAAATCCATAAAAATTATAGGAAAACTTGTTCGTCGAAAAAATGAAAAATACTCCACAAATTTTGTGGAATTCAAAAAGAATTTTTTATCTGCAATAAAATCATCAACAAAAAAACTTACTTGAAAAAATCTAAATCATGTATTTACAAATTATCGACTGGATAATAACACCCAATCTGCAATACAATTCTTTAAATACTTGACTGTTATTTCCAAAGCTTTTGAATTATTTACCAAATGTAGTGCTGAACAATTCGGCCGAAAATAAACTGTGGACTATCCATAAAACGATCGTTAAGTTTCTTTATTCGTAAACCTTCATTAGTCTCATTAGGTTCATGAAGATAATCACGAAAATTCCTTTGGACTACAAAAAATACTCCAAAAATTATAAGCAGTTTACTTTTTGAAAACTATTGGATCAATCAAAAAACCTGAAACCTCGCGGTATTTTATCCTCACGAAATTCTCGCAAAGATGGAATTTCCCCCGAATAAGGAGAATACGTAAAAATAAATAATTCGTAAAATTCCTGACCTTTTTGTAGGTGATTTCACCACCCACGCCAACCCTCCTGTGTCCAATTTTCCTCTCCCTCTCGGACTTTCCCCTGGAAATTCCCGAGGGTGTCTTCGGTCCGCCACTTCCATGTTGTGCAGCTGAACTCTAAAATCCAAACGACAATTAAATTACTCTCACCATCAAACGATCACCAACTCTCTTTTTGTTAATTGTTATACTTGATTACACTGGCTAAACTAGAACTGCTGCTAGTGGTGCTGGGGGACTCAGTCTTGACCCACATCACGCTCGACTAAATATCCATAAAATCTCGTAAACTCAAACTGTTCTATTCTCGAATGGTTCTCTTTATTTATAAATAATGATCTGAATGAAATGAAGATAATGGATAAAGTGATCCAAGTTTACGCATAAACTCTCGACAGATAACTCTGACGTTATCTCACGAGAAATGTGGAATGCATTGGTTAAATGCACCTAGTGGAATGAAAATCACGGAAAATATCAGGGGAATTTATAAATACTCACGTCAAAGGTAACCCTCTCACCAGTTGTTGACTTATCTGTGGAGAAAAAAATTCAATTGAAGTCTGTTATTCAGTACATCGGTGACATAAATTGAATCACACGAGACCCATCAAACTTTCAATCAATAGAGTTGCTCCGAAATGAGGCATACCGACACGTGGAATGAATCTGATATAAATTCATCAAAGCGGAACTTTCCCGAATAAATTAATTTATTGGAGACAATTTTCGGGGGACGTTTTTATTGAGGATGAAACTAGTTTCCGGAAGTGGGAGAAAACTGTTTTAAAAAATACGATGTTAGAAATTTTCTGAAACTTCACTTGCAGCTGATTCGAAATTTTAATTTTGGGAGCGTGAATTTAATGTGAAATTAAATCGTTCATGGAATTTTCAACAAAGCTGAGTTTTTCATATTGTTTATATTTATCTTAATAATATTGTTGTGACTGACATTAATGGCGTTAATGATATTATTGTGAGATACTTTCAATTAATGATTAATTTCTTTTCTAATTTTATTAATTAAGGATGGGATTGTAGAAATTTGAGCAACAGCTGAATTTCCATTTTCAAGGTTTTCAATTTGAAATAAATTTGAGATCAAGTCGTTTATGAAATTTCTTATTCATCTCGGCAATTTCTTAAAATAATTTTTCACATTAGACGATCATTTATGTGTAAATGACAGCTTGAATTCGAAAATTTATCGTGAAAATTGATTTTTTAATGTCACATTAACTCGGAAACTGCAATTTCGTAGAATATTCCAAAAATCAACTGATTTTTCAGTGACAACAGGAAAAAATTTCAAGATTATTCGCACGAAATTCCAGGATTCATGACAGAAATTCCACGTAAATCAGTCATTTTTAAAAATTATAAAATTTTTTTCTTGAAATTTTTGCTTGCAATTTCAATTGCTCCATTTGAACATTCAATCTCGTTTACTTGAATCCAATTAGAGTGCTAATTGTTCATGAAACTTCTTGTTCATCGTAGAAATTCAACAAAATAGAGCATAGAATGTTTTATATTACATATTGATTGCTAATTAAATAACAAGTTGAATTTTCAAATCCATCGTGAAAATTGGAAATCCCATTGAATTAAATCTTCAATAGATTGACAATGCCGGACAATCGTTTCCTGCAGTCTCACAATTTTCAATGTCACGTGGACCTAAAAATGTCAATTTCATCAAACATTCAACAAATTAATTAATTTCCCAGTGACAACATGCCTGAAAATTCCACGCGAATGAATAGCACTTAAAACCCCATCCGATTTACTCCAAAATTCCCACATCAATTTCCGGCCAGTATAAAAACCCCGAGATAAATTCGTTAAACCACTGCCTCCAAACACTTCTAAGTATTCTGAATCACGACCAGATTTGATCAGCTGTCAAAGTTCACGCCCGCAGCGAGTCGACAGGAATTCGACGAAAAGTTGAATGAAGCAAGAAACGAGAATTAAATCCCCGAAATAAAACCAAAAATTCTAGGTCAAGAGACCGTGCGTCGATGAAAGTCGAACGAGGAAAAAAAAATAATCCAGCTATTTATTGACAGAGGATGGGGCCGAGATAAGCGGAATGAGTCAAACGCTCATTAATTCTAGGTTATGTATAATTCAAAATAATTACTGACAAAAAACATTGAATAAAAACTCACCGTCCTCATCGCCAGAGTCATTGAGCCTCGAGGACAAGTCATCACCCCTGTTTCCACCCCCAAAACTAGTCTCAACGACTTCAATCACATCCACATTGTCGCCCGAAGCCATTTTGTAACTTTAAAAAAATCGACTGCGAAATTCCTGACTCAGCCACGATCTTGACAGTTTGAGGGCCCGTAGTGCATGCGAATTGATTGCATTTTCACTCCCCCAATCATCACTATTATTGTACACTAAATCGCACACTAGAATCAGCTTGATTCATCGTTGAGTCACTCAACTGTGTTTATCCACAACTAACGAGAATACTTAATTGAGTGAGGAATGTTTTTGTTTAAATGATAAATGGTTGATGAAAAAAAAAACTGTAGACTGAGGGCCCAGTATTCCGGGGGGCCACGACACCCACTACCTCCAATCCAACCATACAACTACTCTCCTCCCTCTCGTCTCTATTGACCGGACGCCATGTTGGAGTCTTGGGTTGATGACACGATTGCCAATGCTGGGGAGAGAGAGTGGGGTAACTGGACAGAGTTGAAAATTCCTGGAAGTTCGCTCGTTCAGTAAGTTATCGATGACTTTTTTTTCTTCATTTTATTTTATTAATTTTTTGGTGAAAAGAATTTGTATCATGTTAACATTCATTTTGAATTGAAATGAATTTTTATGGTGTAAAATTCTGTTATTTGGGAAACTTTTAATTATTAATTGATTTTTAGTTTTTTTTTAATATTTAAAATTTTAGGATTTTTTTTATTGAAGTGACAGGTGAATTCAACTCTTCAATGTTGTCAGTTTGAATTCAATATCAGGATCATGATATTTCTTATTCACATTACAAATTCAACAAAATTGGGGTTTTTAATAGCTCGATATTTTTTTTCATTTTATGAATTTTTCGATAAAAATTTTTATTGGAAAATACTTTATTACGTGATGCTATTAATATTGTTATGTCAATATTCAATGTCAATTAAAAATTAAAACTACTATTATTCGTAACATAAAATATTACATTATTTCGAAAACTTTTAGTTGTTAATGGATTTTTTGTTATTTTTTAAAATTAAAAGAGAAATTAACTTATTTTTCAATAAAAAATTTAAGATCCAGATTTGCTACTCGAAGTTTCGGAATTGGCACGACAGTACCTGTGTTTGATTTCACTTATGTCAATATTGATTTAATCTATCAGAAAGAAGAAAATGAACAGATTATGGAACTTGAAAAATATTTATTCATATTAAAAACGCAACAATACATTATTTCTAGGCGTTACACCGCTGGAATATTGAGTCAGTATGGACCGAGTGACTTATGATGAACACATTGTAACAACTCAATTAGGGGAATGTGAGTACTCAAAGTCACTTGTCCTCTCAACGCAATATTTTATCATTACTAGCTATAAACTTGAAAGGACTGAAAAAATCGATTCATATAAGGATGACACGGATTGTTCGAAAACGAATATTCGACAATTGATCATTTTACTCATAATTCGTGAACTTCTAACTTGGCAGAAAATTAATTCAGTAGCAAATCGGTAAAACGGTTCAAGCCGACTTACACTATCGCTCAGTTTTCACTGAAAATCTCGGAATTTACGGCAGATAGCAAAATTTTTGTTATAACCTTTTTTGCAGCCCGCACTTCGCCCTTCAAAAAAGGTCATTACAAAAATTTTGCTATCTCCCTTAGATTCGGAGATATTTCTCAAATAACAGCACTCCACTGGTGAATTAGGAACAAGTAATTTATGAAAATAACTCGGACATAAGGCAAAAGACTCTTCAAGTCTTACAAATCTCAAAGATTCATTTTTAGAGAATGTATGTATGTATGTATGTATGTGTGGGTGTGTGCCCACGATTCCTTCATCATCTCTCGAGTATCAAAATGATACAGAAGAAAATCAACGATTCGATAATGAATCGATGAAGCGCAATCTCATGAAAAAAATCGAGTACTTGGACTTCAATTTTCCATAAATATCTCTGAATCTACCAGAGAGATCAAAATTAGTAGAAATAATTTTCGAACCTCATTCGACTCCAAAAAGCTTCTGCAAAAATTTCGCAGTCTCCCATAGAGTCAAAGACAATTGTGTGAATTAAATTCAATTGTCTAAAAATTGACCACCTAATGGACACCCGCACGTGTACACAAGGTAGTCACACTGTATTTTTACGTTTCAGACCATTCTACACATTTTCCAAGCAAAATTCAGTGGTGAAACGGTAAAACAATTCGCGTCGACTTTGGCTAGTAGTCAGTTTTAAGTGAATATCTCCGAATCTAAGAGAGATAGCAGAATTTTTGTTAAGACCTTTTTTGTAGCCCCCAATTCGTTCTTTATAAAAGGTCATAACGAAAATTTTGTTATCTCCCTTAGATTCGGAGATATTTTTCAAAAACTCAGCCTAGGTTTGAATCGACTTGACCAAGTTTACCACTGAATTCACTACTGCATCAGAAAAGCTAGTTATTTTTTAATTCGCCTCTTACATGGCTAAATTTTCTTTTTTTGTATTTTTTTACACAAATAGTGAATTTTTTTATATAAAAAAAAACGAAATCAGCTGTGTAGGAGTGTAATTCCAAAAAACTGGCTCGTAATTGTTGTTCCACACATTTTTCCGAAAATTGTGAAAAAAAAAAATCTTTTGTAGCTCAAAAATTGGATGCCCTGGACTGTTTCTAGCATTTTAAGCGTTTTCGGGCAAACGAACAATAAAAAAAAAATTTGTGCACCATTATTCGTTTTCAGATCTATGTAATCGATCGTCAACGTATGAAAAGTCTCACTCCAATAACCCACGACTTTTAAAACTCATATTAGTCTCCCCTCAATAAACTTGAGTTGGTGGATTGAAATTTCATCAACACGAAGATCCGTCTCTCCCATTCATTAGAAAAAAACAAATGTCTGTGCTTTCGATTTTGCATAAACATCCTTAACACCATAAGACTGAGAAAAAAACCCAGTAGGGAACAAAAATCTCACAAAACTCAGTCTTCCCGAAAAATCCCCTCAATTTCGTGTAGACGGTGCAGTCGAGGCCATCGACGACTGCCTGGACCACAAATGAGGGGCCTCCGGCCTCCACTGGTGATCGAGCCAGTCGTAGATGGCCTCGACAGCACCCTCTACCTCCTCAGACGAGCATCACGTAAATGGCACCGATGAGACGATGAAGAGCATCGACATGAGCCCCCTCGGAGTTATCCGCCATCCCCACCTCCGTGAACGAAAGCTTGGACTTGATTTTATAAGCCACGATGTATACAGCAGTCTGGACGACCTTCAGAGTGCGGGTCTCAAAGGTCACCCCCAGGATGTCAACGATTCGCTTGAGGATGACTTCAAGACTCATTTTCGTGAGTTTCTCAGTCATTTTTAAGGACTTGTAGTAGGCGAGGAAGGAAGCGACAACTTGAGGTTCGAAGGATGCCTTGAAGGCTTCGTGATAATCAGCTATGCAGATGTTCTTGGGGGTGTCGTTGGCCACTCCGAGACGTTTCTTCAGCGCTGGGTAAAGGGTCTTCGCTCTTTCGGTGGCTTTCGCCAGCTTCGGATCCTCCTGGATCTGCAGATCCTCGATGTTCACGACGAGTTCGTCAGCTGCTGGGAGGAGCTCTTGGATCGAGGCGGCCAAGGGCTCTATGTCGTTGGAAATTGTGTAGTTGGTCTTGAGGAGCTCACGCATTGCGTGTGCGGCTCGCTGCTTGGCCTCCTTTTTAGTGTGAGCTGCTCGCTTGACACTCAGAGTTGCTATTCTGCATTCTACGGTGAAGAGGGGCAGGTGGTTCAGCCCAATGCATTGAGTGTCGTAGTACACGGGTTGATGCATTTTTTTACTGGCGCACAATTCCTGGGGAAAGACGAGCAGACGGTCAGGGGCGGGGGGATGAGGTGGGAAAATTCTTCAGGAGTTTTCGCTGGGCCTTCATCTGTCATTTTGATGGGTTTACTGCTTTAGTTTTAATGTGGAGAAATGAGAAAAATTAGGGTTTGATCTTTTTAGTGATCTGAAAGAGACTTTGGGGATGATATCTTCAAGGGTATCCTCATGACGCAGTTCTTAACTGATTGACTCAAATTCACCGTCTTCGACGACGATATGGACGCAAATATAACTGAATGACCTTTTTGGAAATTTCTAGTTGTTGAGTTTTTGGAATTTTTCCCCCAAAATTGAGTGAGGTGAAAAATTTGTAATATTCAAGTGCGAAATAAACAATGCATACGATGAGAAAAATGATGAAATTTTTTTGAAAACATTCATCCTTGAATGATTTACCAAAAACCGAAAAACCAAAAAATGTAGATTTTCAAAAAGCCTCATTTAGTTATATTTATGCATATATTTTGTATGTGTAGAGCAAAATTTAAGTCAATCGATTGAGGATGGTGTACATGGACACTTTTGAAGATTTCATCGATGAAAAAATCAAAACGGGATTTTCCTAATTTTTTTTACATCAAATTTGAGGGAAAATGTTGAGATTTTTTGGCTATGACAAGTCCTGATAAGAATTCTGATATTTTCTTCTTTCTTCCGAGATATTGGCGAACAACTAAGATCTTTTTAAGAAGTATATTATCTTATCTAAATTCAAAGATATTCATCAAAGTCTGATCTTGAATTTTCGTTAATTTTGTTTCAGAATTTAATGAGTGAATTGTATTATCTTCCCAATTAATAAGTACTTTCAGAAGAAACTGTCGAAAGACAGTTTTTATAGTAGTTAATTTTCTTTGCTCCAAAAAAATCCTTTCTGTAGTTTTCCTCCCAGATTTTAGGGGATGAATTGTGCAATTAGCGTTAGTGCCACCACTTTACCACAGAATTTTGACATTATCTCCTCAATGTAATCCTATGAGAAATCATCACTAGATTCTCATTGTAGCCAACAATATTATCTCCAAAAAATGTGTTTAGAACATAGACATAGCATTTAATGCTCCTAGAAATAACAATTCTCCTCCCTCCCGAAATAATCAACCAGATTAATCAAAACATACGTTCAATTTTCCAATATGATTGATGGTAGCCTCAGGAGACCGAGTGATCGTCTCAGCTGAGAAGGGAATCCTCGGAGCTGGAGAGCTTGGAGCCGGGGACTCTATATTTTCATAAAAAATTTGACAGTTGTGCTTCTCTTTGATAAGTTTGATCATCTTCCCAGCTGCGCGGTGCTTGGCAGTCTTCTTGTTGGAAGCCTCTCCATCAGCTGACAGACCCATGCACTCGCACCTGATTTTGAAATTGGGAACTTCCCCATGTTCTATAGAAATTTCAGTGTAGCAAGGAGCAGCTGCACGCGTCTTTTGGAGGTACTCCTGGAGTGCTGAGATCGCGGTTTTTGTCATTCTGCAATAAAACGACGAAAAAAAGAACAATTATTTCAATGAGGGGAATAAAGAATTTTGGAATCTCACAATCGGTGACTCTTCAATTATTTTCGTTCATTGGTTTGGACGTTCCAACAACAGAAATCACTCACGTTTCATTTTTTTCAAGTCAAAGTGTCAATTTTACGCCGAATCGAGCATCAGATATTAAAGACAGGCATTCGTGACGAGAAATTAAGAATTTTTGGAGATTTAATTCCAAATACGGTTTGAAAATATTAAAATATGATTGGAAAATTCAGATAGGTTAGAAATACCGCTAGGAAAACTGACATTGGATGCAGAAAAATCTTTCAGACAAAATTTTGACACTGGAGTTTGTGACGAAATGTACAGAATTTTATTTGGTTTAATTCAAAATATCGTTAAAAAATTAGAATTGGATTGAAAAATTAAAAAAATAGAAATACATTGGACAACTCAGTGAAAAAAAATCGTAAATGAATTAAACTCCAAATATCGAATTCCGATAAAATTAAAAAATGTAGAATCAAAATTTATATTTTCACGAGAAACGTGGGATATAAAATGCTGGTGAAAATGTGAAACAAAAAATACTTTTGTAACATCCATGTAATGAAATGTATGAAATAAAATAAAATAAAAAACCTTGGCCAAAGCACTAGAAAAGGTACACTTTTGTACCAAACTGTTGCATCAATAAATAAAATTCCTCGATTAAACCCCCATTACATCACGAAAAGCCAGAATTGAGGTGAAATAATTGAAATAAAATAAAACCGAATTAAACAATGGAAAAAAAATTAGAGAAATTATCGAGTCGAGAAAAAAAAATTAGAAATGAATAATGCACTAACCTTATTCCTTATCAAATGACTCGCGAAATACAGGAGAAAACAAAAGCGGGACTGCGAAAAAAAAACTCAAGACACTGCCAGGTCCCTGATAAACACTTGTCCCGTGAGCTGAGTACATTCACAGGCTGACGCAACACTCCACTGACGAGAGGAGAATTTGGGCTTCTACTCCCTCCGGAGACGAGTCACTCCACGATCCAACTGAGCCCCCAGGCATGGCCCGCATGAAGTACGTGGCCTTTTCCCATTGCGCGAGTCCTTGATCATGTCTGCAAATACAGGGGAAGGCCACATCCCCGAGCAGTCGTCGTAGTGGAAATATTTTGATACCGAAATAGCGACTCCGAAAATGATGAATACAATCGGAACACCCGTTCACCGCAATTTATGAAAGGCTTGATATTCAAGGGTTCACTCCGGGTATTTTTGCATTCCGAAATATTTGAAAAATCGGTAGAATCTCTTCATTTTTGCCATTTTTTGGCCGACCACGTGCCACACAACTTCCATGATGTGCTGTAACGTGTGAGTATCCGAGTTTGCAGAGGAGGAAAACACTGGGAGGTGCAAAATGACCGTCAGTTTTGAGACCGCGTCATATGACCAAAAAATCGCCATGACACCCCGGGCGCTTATAAACAAATGTGCATATCTCCGGACGTAATCATCCAATTTGTAAGATTAAAAAAAGAAATTGTTCGTTGAATCATAAGGAACAAAATTGGAGGGAACTATTTTTTCGATAAATATCATGGTTTTCGCACAAAAGTCATTTTAGGGGAGGTGGGGGTAAAATGGACACTTTTGACTTTTTTAAAAATGTTAATGACAGGTTGAAATGGTGATGAAATTTAATAATTTTTTTTTCAATGCAAAGAACAATTCTTGCCCTTTGTGATGGGCCTAAAGTGAGCTCCATTGATAAATTTGTTTCTGAGTTATGAGTAATTAAAAAAAAGTCTAAAGTGTCCATTTTACCCCACCCGCCCCTATGCAAAAAAAAAATTCTGAAAAAATAAATGTAAAAAGCCCAAAAAAATTATTCTTCATTGATAATTTTTTACATGAATCCTAACTTTAATGAGTGTGAGAAATTAATCCATGAAAACCTCTCTCCGCTTATTGTTTTTTTTTTATAATAGAATCTAGAATAGTATATTTCGATACGAGTGCATAATAATATATTTTGCAATACCTGCCTCAAAAGTTCACTTTTCGAAAGCGTTTAGTGTGTGTAAAGTGGTTGTTTTACGCACCCCGTGCACAAAAGCATTTTACCCCCACTACGGTCCCGAACAGTGAACTCGGCAGGTATTACAAAAAATAGAATGTGTTACGCGTGCGTGCGAAAAAGTGGTTCTTTACGCACTTGTAACACAATATACTATTATGTTACTACTGCGTAAAGATTTGGTTTTTCGCCCGTGTAACACCTCCTATTTTTTGTGATATTGCATTCGTGCACGAGTGCGTAAAATTCAAGAGCGTGTGTAAAGAGAATTTCAAGAATATATTCATTTTACGCACACCGTGTGTCAAAGTTCACTTTACGCACAAGTGATGAAATAGCTATGACTGAAAACTTTTCTGACGAGTTTGAGGTGTGCAGACCGAGGCGAAGCCGAGGAATGCCATCTCCTGAATGTCATCATTTACCTCCCGAAGATATCGAATCCCGCAATTTCCAGCACCTAAAGGCGCGATTTCACGTCGCCTCGAACACCCCCGCATCTCCCCACCAGCTGGCGCTACCATTGAAAACCCCCCCACCGTTAAACTTTTACCACCGCGAATGCGCATCTGTCGGCATTCCATGCTCACTTTGATACAACAAACCTGCACCCGTACAGTTTTCGCTTTTGGAATTTCTCTACTCCGCGCCATGACGAATAATTCACAGTGGAGTAGGAGTATTGTGGCTGTGACAGGTCGATCGTCCAACAGCGAGATTACCTAATAATACACGATCAATAGAGAATATAAGAATTCCAACGATCCTAATGCCCATTACTGTACAATTAACTGTCAACAGTTGTGTTTACTCGTATCGATGATCACTCGTCAACTCGTGTTAATGCTTTTGACAGTCTGAGTGTATCCTCGATTTTTATTTATTTTTGTAACAAAGTGTTGAGATTTATCGTGAGTACGAGGAGAACTCTGGAGGTCAACGGAATAATTTATTCATTGGATAATCACCGGATAAATCACTCGCGATGATGGAGGTGAGTTGTTGTCGTGGGCCAGAGGGATATTTTCAGTGTCTTAACCTCATTCTCTCGTGTATACATTCGCTGGAGATGTTATCCTCAGTGAAATATCATTCATATCCACTTCTGTCATTACGTAATGTATTTTATCTCGTGGAGATGGTGAGGGCAGACTTCATTTGTCGTTAATTCGTGCAGATCGACGAGTGCTCAGCTGGGGGTGACTCTGGGGCTGAGGAAGAGGAGGATGACGAGTCCATTCGTGGATCGAGGACTGAGAGCACCACCACCAGCTCCAGTGGCGGCAGCTCGAGTTCAGAGAGTGCTGATGACACTGGGGATGAGGACAGTGGCTCTGAGACACACACTTCCGATGATGATGATGGGGATAATGACAACTCGGAAATACAGGATCAACGAGAGTGTGTGGACGAAGTTGTATGTTTGTTTTGGTTTGGTTTTTTTTTCGAGGGGAATTGATCGGTTTGGGGAAGTGCCTCATGGGGTTTTCGTTGCAGAGATGGGAGACGTGTGTTGCTGGTGGGAGCAAAGTGAAACTACCTCAGGATTTGTGTGAGCATCCCTCGATTCTCCATGAAATGCTGAATCCTAGCTTGTGGCAGGAGTGTTTGACGGAGGAGCAGAGATTATCACTTTCACAATATTTGCCACTTTTTCCCAAAGACTGTGATGCTGGGGGGGAACAGGAGAAATCGTTACAATTGCTTTTCCAAAGAGAGAACCAAAGGTAATTGAGGGGTTACAGGGAGTGGAAGTGTTGAAGCAGAATGAGGAAGTTCAGGAGGAAATTTTGTTGTCTGGGGAACGTGAGGATATTTTTGTGAGAATCTAGAAGATTGAAAGGTTCTCTAGTGCTGTTTGATTTCAAGATATTTTTTGAGTTCCGATTTTTCTAGGGAAATTTTCAATATTTTCGCAGAAGGAAAATGAGGATTCTACAAATTATTCAAGTTTTCAGTCAAACGTGAATAGTCAGTATTAAATTACGCTGAATTTTCCATTAATTGAATATTTAATAATATTTTCACCTGAATTTTCTAGTTCTTCACTCATTCCCGCGGAATAATTCAACTGAAATTTACAGTTTCCATTAATTTTCCATCAAATTGTTAAGTTCCACAGACAAAATCCCTTGTAATTTCATTAAAATTGCCCTTTGACAAAAATTATCAACAATTGTACCAAAAATATTAGTCATAAATTATCTCTCTCTCGAGGTTTCCAATAGTTGCTGAAAATTCATGACTATTTTTACCTGAATTTTCCTGATTTCTACGAATTCTCATGAAATAATTAATCTGAAATTAATTTCAACCAATTTCCATTAATTTTCCATCAAGTAGTAAATTTTAAATACAAAATCCTTTGAAATTTCATTAAAATTGTCACTTTATAAAAATTTTAAACAAGTGTAGCAGAAATATCATTGCAAAAATTATCTTTCTCTCCAGATTTGAAGTAGCAATTGAAATTTCATTTAATTTCCCCTAATTTCCACAAAACAATTGAACAGAAATTCCCAATTTTCGTTCATTTTCCACCAAATAATGAATTCCACATCAAAATCCCTTGAAAAGTCCTAAAAATGATCCCTTTATTAAAATTTCCCAGACGTGTCCCAATAAAAAAAAACAATCCACATCACTCCACAATTCTCCAAAGTGCTGTCTTCCCTCAGGTTTGGCGTAGCTCCACTGGACACATTCACAACTCACCTCTCCTCGGGTCACTACCGCCCGGACATCCGGCGGATGCGTCGCCTAGTCCGCAAAGCCCAGCAAAGAAGGCTTCTGTTCGACGAGCGAAAGCGAACGTACGAGCTAGCCGAGCAGCTCCTGAAGTCCCGCGAGAGTCTCCTAATAACCGCCTACAAACAAGGCTTCAGTCAGTCGGCCCAGCCCCCCTCAAAGCTGCACTGGCGCAAGCCAAAGCCCTCGATAATCGAGGAGAGAACGCAGTCTCGTTACCTGGAGGAACTCCAGGCCCTGAGAAACGAGTTGGGAACGGTGAGACTAGCAGACACAACCTCCGAGAACGAGGAGAATTACCCCCAGTACCAGCCCCCCTCGAAGCAAAAGAAGAAGAGAAAAGTACAAATGGGTCAGTCGTCGATCCGAACGAACCAGTTGTTCGAGGACGAGGACATAAGACCAGTCTTCTCGACCCTCCAGAGGCCCCAGTGCCAGCCAGCCCCGCCATTCCCCCCTCGTGAGCTCACAGAGGACAGCTACCGAGCCATGCTGATCGCCCACAAGAAACGAAGATCACGAGGTGACATTCACCCAGAGCTAAACACCCAGGGAATAGCCCTCTCAGACCTGAGCCAACGAGCTCAAACAGGCCAGAAGCACAAGCTCCCTGGAAACGCCGTCAAATCCACCTCCAAAAAACGAATAAAACTCGAGCCCCCACTGCCCCCCATTCCCCCGCTCCCCCCAATGCCCCTGAAGCCGACGATAAAAACGGAATTCGATGCAGATCACCTGGACGACAATTTCCGAAGCCTTCGCCAGGACCTGGACCTCCAGAGCTTCATATCAATAAAGCCAGAGCCCGCAGACACGTACGAAATGCCAGTGGTGAAGAAGAAGTCCAATCCCCCAGTACCAAAGCCCCCGAAGCCCCTGCCCCCAGTGATTCTCCCCCTAGAGGTGAAGAAGGAGATCGAGGAGTTCCCCGAGCCCGAGGAGAAGCCCGAGTTTATTCTCCCCGAGGAGCATCGAGTCGAGAGTGAGATGGAGGAGGAGTTGACAGAGAAGAAGGAGCTGGACCTCGAGAACATCGACATGCTGCAGATTCCCATTCAATTGGACGATGGAATGGACATTTTGGAGGATGTTAAATGCGAGAATGATCACTCGATAACGATGTCGGAGAGGGAGGTGTCTCTGGAGGAGCCTGAGGACATCACGATGAATGGGAGTGGGGACTTGATGCAGGAGACTCACGTGTGTTTCTTCTCCCTTTTGAGGGATGCTTTTATGTCCAAGGGGGAGTACAGGATGAGTATTCCAGAGGTGAAGGAGGCTGTCACTCTCTGGCAGAGCAATCCTATATCACCCCTGAACGACTGGTACTCGTTGGCCTCGTCCTGGGGGAATTTGGTGCCCTCAGCCCTCGGATTTCTCGCTGGTGAGCTGACTTATGCCCAAGAACTCGATCAGGAACGGGATCAGGAGTTTGTTCCTTATCTTGAGAATAAGGGGAGGGGGGTCTATGCGTGGATTGGAGCTGGCAGGGACTCGGACTCCAGGCTAACCATCCTCTGCACCAAGTTTCTACTGTACAAAGACTCACTGGGACCCCATGTGGTGCCCTGTCCTCTACCAGTGGCTCCAGTGAAATCTACCTCAGTGCAGTCTGTCTCGAGTGCCAATGGGATTCCTCTGCAGACGTTGAGCCCAGTTGTGGAATCGATATCTGCTGATGGGGCTGCACTCACTGCGATGATGGAGAGCGAACCACCGAAAGCGTTGTGCCCCACTGACTGGAAGGTCAGGCTGTCGACGCCTGAGGAGAGGGAGGAGTTCAGGAGGCAGGAGAGGCTGCGGTATGCTGCTCCTCACAAGGCGTTTACCTACAGGATGCATGGGTATGCCTCGGTGGTGGGCCCTGTCAAGGGGATTTATCAGCATAATCCTGGCGCTGGGCTCACCAAAGCTAGGGGACACTCGCTTCTTGTTCCTGATCGCCCTAATTTTGTCACCATTCTGGCACTTGTCAGGGATGCCACTGCTAGACTGCCTAATGGAGAGGGGACGAGGGCCGATATCTGTATGTTGTTGAAGGATTCACAGTACATCAAGGTACGAAATATGAGTTATTTTGGTTTTATTCAGTTTTTTTATTGAATTATTTTAAAGAAGAGTTCTTATCGTCATATTGGTTTAAAATGTTTAATAATTGATCGTTAATTGAGTTGTAAAATAATCTTTGAAGGACTTTTTTTTTCATACAATTTTTTTTATGTTCATTGCATTTTCATGATGAATAGTATCAGAGGTCAATTAATATTGTTTTTTTTTTTCACAAAGAATAATGATAATTTCGTAATTTAGAGACGACTGTTACAGGATTTTTCATTATTTCCTAATTTTATTTCCATGTTCATTACTTTTTCGTGATAAATAATAATATAATGGTAATACCAAGACAATTGGTAATGAATAAAACAACAAACTACTATTATTTTATAGTAATTGTTTCGAAATGTTTACCAATCAATCATTAATTTTTTTTTAAATATAATTGTATACAAAATCGACTCATTTCTGCAATTAATTTTAAAATTATTGCATTCAGAGATGATTTCTTCTCTCCATATTTTTATTATTTTTTCTTCATGTTCATTAGCACTTTATAATTAATAATATCCCCCAACAAATATCATTATTCTGATTACCCCAAAAAAATGAAAACACTATTATTTTGCTCACGAAAAAAAAACAATTATGTAAAAACGTTTAAATACTTCAAATGGAAACGAGTAATAGTAATTGTCTTTTTATCCAGGACCAGAGTGACCAAGTGGGTAACGACAAGGACAATTACCTGAACTCGGTGGTCTCAGGAGCCCTAGACCGTCTGCACTACGAGACTGACCCCTGCGTGAGGTACTACCCAAAGAAAAAAGAGTGGCTGTACCTCCACCGAGCCCGTTCAGAATCCGAATTTGAGATGTTCCACCAGCAGCTCCAGGGTGTTGTAAAAACGAAAAAGCACTCTGGTGGATCATCGAGGAATAAGTCGACCCAGTCGAGCCCGAAAATGGTGAACGGAAAGGAGCAGTCACCGTCGTGTGTCAGAGAGACAACTCCAAAGAAGGAGAGAAAATCGGCTGTTCAGACCCAGGGGACCAACAGGAAGGAGCAGAGGGTGGAGGAGAAGACTGTTGTGGACCAGTCTGTCTCCACTGAGCCCATTCCAGTCCCCACAGTTGCCCCAGCGCCTCCACCTGTGATAACAACAGCTCCAAGTGTTCCTGTTGTCACACCGAGTCTGCCCTCTCCTATATTATCAACTCCACTGCCACCGGTTGTTGAACGAGAGGCTGTGATGCCTGTGGAGATGAAGCCAGTGGCTGCTGTGGGTCCTTCATTGGGACCTCTGAAGAAAGTGGGCACCAGCATTGGAGGAAAACCTGTCACTGTTGTCAAGACAAATCCAGCCCAGAGTTTGTTGCAATCTAATCAGCATTTTCCACATCATCAGATACAGGTGTCGACGTCTGCTGGATTGCAGACAATCAGATTGTCTGGTCACTCGGTTCTCCACTCGGCTCAGCCTGTGGTGACGTCGGGAAGTGCTTTGACACCGACGAGTGTGGCTGCGATATTTCCCACTGCTAAGGTTCAGGGCCAGACTCAGCAGGCGGTGGTCAGCAATCAGGGGAAGAGTATCCTGCAGGCGTCGAGTGTTAAACAATCGTCTGGGCAGGTCACCCAGCCCCAGACCCAGCACGTTCTGCCGGGGAAGACACTTCTTGCTTCACAGATTAAATTGGTGAGCTCTGGACAGATCAAGTCGTTGCTGACTGGCCATGGCCTCCAGGGACAGACGATTTTCATCAAGCAGTCGTCACCAGGGACCAGTCACACTCCACATATTCAACATGTCCAGCAGATCAAGCAGCCTGCTGTCACTCAGCATCATCAGTCCCAGCCACAGACCATCTCCACACCTGGAATGCAGAGGATAATTGCGCAGATTGGGGGGAAACCTATTGCTGTGCAGATTCAACAGTCTCCGCATCAGCAGCAGACTCAGCAGCAGAAGATTCTTGCTAAAGTTTTGACTGGCGCTGGTGGGGGACAACTCATATCTGTTGAGAGCCTTCTTGCCCAGAAGGGACTCAAACTCGCTGCTACGACAACAGCCACTGGACAGGTTAATCGACAGGGTAAACAAGTCATCCAGACGCAGTATCAGGTGAGAAACGTTTTTAATGACGTCAGGGATTTGCGTCAGGGGGGAAAGTAACAGGATGGTGTTGAGTTCGAGGTGGTAAACACAATATTTAAATGAATTATTCAATAATATTTTGATTTGGTGGAGGACTGTTTGGGATTCGGGAGGGGGGGAGGGAGGAGGTGGTGTTGACATTTTGTCGAATGATGGATTATGATTAAGAAGTATATAAAATGGAATAATTCATTTTTTTTAAGAGGAAAGAGCAATAAATTGTTTTTTTTTTTTCATTATGTTCAATGTCTAATTATCGTCAGGATGAGGAGTTTTAGGAGGAAATATCGGGGGAATTTTTATTGCAAATTTTCCTTCGGCTAAAATGGCCTGATATTGACATTTCTCTCATTAAAAAAAAAATGCTGATTCAATGATGAAATAATTCCTCAGTGCATTGTCCAATGAAATTATTGAATTAAATTTATGATAAAAAATCTATAAACTCAAATGATTCAAATATATTGTTGTTTGAGAAAAAGAAAAAGTTCTGCATTCACCAGAGAAATTAAAAAGATGAATCAATTTTCACATCTTGTTGAACGTGAAATCGTCTCAATAAAATAAATTCTAATATTCTTAATAATCTCCGGTTCACAGGTGGTATCGCAGGCGCAGGCGTCTCCAGGTCAATCAAAGATAATCGCCAGTACTCAACAGGCTGGAACAGCTGGAGGTCAAACAGTGAGAATGGTGACAGCCCAGTTAGCAGGAAAGCCCATAGTCCTAGCCAGTGGTAACAAGAGTGTCGGTGTGGGTATAAGCAGTACAGGAGGAATGGTCCTGGGTAAACAGACAACAGCCCCACAACAGGGACAACAGCCCATTATTTTACCAAGTCAATTGCTCAACATCAAGACCCTCCATGGTCTCAAGGTGATCCAAACACCAACAGGACTGAAAACGGGGACTGCTGTCTACGCCAGGGTGATAGCACCCACGACAATAGCAGGGACACAAGCAACGAATACTCAGCAACAGAATCTCCAGCCACAGCCACCGAGAAATACCTTCAATACCCCCTGAATCCGTGGAATATCATTCTGGGGGCTTTTATCAATCGAAAAAAATGGAGGAGTGATTTTTAGGATCTGAACACTCAGTGAAAGTGTCAAAGGAACGATTTTAATATCGATAGTGTGAAATAAAGTGGAATAGACTTTTTTTTTTCTTCGTTCTGTCTTAAATATGAATAAATGACGATTTATTTACAAACGTGTGAATACGCTTTGTGAATACAAAATAATCGTCTCGTATCGGGAGACGATTTGCGCAATGTTATTTCAAAAAAAAAGTATAAATAAAAGTCTTACGTATAAGTAGTTAAATTAAATTAATAAAATGATGAGCTAAAAGAGATGATGAAACAACTTAAGTAAAATGTTTTTCTTGTGATTCTCAAAATACCAATGAATTTTTGTTTTTTTCATTCGTAGAAATACAGTTTATACAAAAGCTAATTTCACTAAATTTGTCCATGGAAAATTTTTGGAACAATTTTGGGGGCTTTAAATACATTAATCTATGTGACTGACATCCAGTGATAGGTGATTTTCTAGGCAGCCACAGCTACCGCGTCTTTGGTTTGTTGGTTTAAATTTAATTAGATTAATTTTTTTTTTGGAGTAACTCAGAATCTCTGGGATCCTCCAGGGGTGGGGAGGGTGGAAGGGTCCATTCATCTATCGAACTACCGAGTTTACGTACTCTCAACTTGGGTTATTTGTTTGATTTACGAAGAGGGGGTACAGCTCGTGTGCTAGTCTCTTCGGGCATCATCCAACAAATAAAAAGATTGAAAATTCTATCGAACTAACGAGTTTACGTACGTTGAATTCATTAGTAAGGGGGCAAGTGGCCTATTGAGGCGAGGATTTTTTGAGCTACGAAAGATGTTTTTTGATATTTCACGATAATTATTCCAATCGCTTCCATTCATCTCCAAAAAACTTGGAACTTTACAGCCATTCTGTGAATTTCTTTGGATTGATACATTTCTGTTACAGCCTTTAAATAACTGATGGGCTGAATATAGAATAAATAAATGCTCTGATGAAGAACACTTTGAGTGTTCGAAACGTTGGCAATTAGGGAAAGAATAGGTTTTCTCTGTATTCTTTCATTTCTTCGTTTATAATTAAAATTGCTGGTGATGATCGTTAATGGCTGGGAAGTTTGGAGTTTTCTTGGTATTTTTGTCCTAGAACCACTCGTTATCAAAATTAATCCACAATTCTCCAAGAATTGAATTTTTTAGTTCTTTTTTAAATAAAAAATTGAATCATTTCGACACGTTGAAGGAGATTTTTGTAGTGAATTTCATGAGCTACAGAAAACTCTCTATAATTTATTTTAGAACCACTCGTTACCAGAATCAACGAATGGGATTGAGTTTCGAACTGAATTGATAAAAAAATCACTTGTCATTTCTCGTCCATAAAAATGGATTATGATAGTCTGTGAAAACCCATGTTTTGTAGAATTTTATAAGAAATTTTGCAGACATTTTTAATAATAGTGTCTCTCAACTGCGAGGGTCCACAGTCTTTGTTGATAAAAAATTTAATAATCTCGATAATAAATGGTATTTTCTACAAGAAATAACTCGAAATTTCCATCCAGAACCTCTCATCACCACGATAAATCTACAACGAACGATAAAAAAATCAGTTCGTATTTACCGTTTATAAAAATGGATTATCATAGACTATGAAAACCCATTTTTGTAGAACTTATAATAAATTCCCTCACTTGCAAAAATCCAGTCTTCGTTGTTAAAAAATTGAAATATCTCGATAACAAATTGAATTTCCATCAAGAAATACCTCAAAATTTCGAATTAAATCGACAAAAAAAAATCATCTCTCATTTCTCGTTTATAAAAATGGATGAATAGAATATGAAAACCCATTTTTCCTGAATTTGCTCCCACACCAACTGATCGAGACAAATTCCTTCATTTCCAAAATTTCAATCAACTGAATAACGAGTAGTTCTCAAAAAAATATAAGAAGACATTTCAATGCTGAACGTCCTCAGCAGCAAAAAATCCTCGAATTCTGGAACCTAAAGACCACTTCACTAAAGAATTCCTCTCACCACTCCACACACCAATCGTCTCTATTACACTCATTAAACCACCACGCCGCCGGCTCGTGCCAACCAATTGTAAAAAAATTCCCCCAATGATCAGGGCACCGAGTTTCTAATGTCCTCAAAGATATCAATGATATTGTTGACACCAATGAGATACCCATCCTCGTGATTGCCAACTTCCCACTCAGCGTCGTGCCTTATTTTATGGAGATGCGAGGGTAGAGGTAGAGTCTTGGCAAAATCAATCATCCAGACACCAGCATTTTGTGCGTCATGAACGAACAGCAGACTCGACCCAACGACCTCGTGACTCGCGAAGAATGGCGATGCCTTGAGTGTCGCCCTGATGGCCTTGAGCCTCTGGAGATACTTTGGTACAGCGTGTGGATAATCCTCGACGAATTTTTTCAGTGCCTCAGTCACTTGCTCTCGTGTTCTAGTGGTTTTGAAGTCTTTGGAGGAGCCACCGTGGCTCAACTTTATCCCCTCGACCCTGAAGCCGAGGGTCGCTGTGCTGGATATTGTCTCGCGCCAAACCATGTACCTGGGCTTGGTCACACCCTGGAGACGACGCTCCTCGGGGCTCGGGGCCGAGGGGTCCACCTGGATCATCTTCTCGTACATGTCCTTCCGGAGTTTTGGGCGCTCCTTGGCTTTTGCCAGCTCTGACTCGAGGTACGTTCGCACTCCGACTTTGCAGTCCATGACGCAGGGCTGGTCGAAGTCCCCGAGGAGGTCCTGGAGCTGGAGGTAGGAGGCGACGATGGGACTCTGGGGGGAGTCCTCTGGGTCCTTGGGGGGCGCCTCGGGCTCCTGACTGCTCCGGTCCTCCTCGGACTCTCGAACGTCGAGGACACCCTTGAACTCGGGGACGTAGGGGCGGAGGACGTCGTGCATCAGGAGACGGAAGCAGGCCTCCTCTTGCGGGCAGAGCTTCTTCAGGATTGTGCCCGGGGTCGGACCCGCTCGGAAGTTACCTTGGTGACCGGCTAGTTGGACCTTCGGACGGGAGAAGGAGAAGATTAGAGAATGAGGGGGTGGGTTGCGGTGGAAATTGTCGATTGATACTGTTGTAAAAGAATTCGTAAAAGTTTGAGGGGGATAACTTGATTTTTAAGGATATCCAAGTACTTTGGATATTTTGTGAAACCCATTTGATATTGAGCTTCTGGGCTTCAGACAGCGGCGTAATCGTAATTGTTAAATAAAGTTGAATTTTGAATAAGTCAATTTTGAATTGGTAATAGGACTCATCAATTGTTAAATTACTCAATTAATCATCAATTTAATTGAAGATTAGAGAATGAGGGGGTGGATTGCGGTGGAAATTGTCGATTGATACTGTTGTAAGAGAATTCGTAAAAGTTTGAGGGGGATAACTTGATTTTTAAGGATATCCAAGTACTTTGGATATTTTGTGAAACCCATTTGATATTGAGCTTCTGGACTTCAGACAGCGGCGTAATCGTAATTGTTAAATAAAGTTGAATTTTGAATAAGTCAATTTTGAATTGGTAATAGGACTCATCAATTGTTAAATTACTCAATTAATCATCAATTTAATTGAAGATTAGAGAATGAGGGGGTGGGTTGCGGTGGAAATTGTCGATTGATACTGTTGTAAAAGAATTCGTAAAAGTTTGAGGGGGATAACTTGATTTTTAAGGATATTCAAGTACTTTGGGTATCTTTTTAACCCATTTGACATTAAGTTTCTGGACTTCAGACAGCGGCGTAATCGTAAATGTTAGATAAAGTTAAATTTTGAATAAGTCAATTTTGAGTCATTAATAGGACTCATTAATTGGTAAATTATTGAATTAATCATCAATTTAATATCGAAGTTCCGAATTATTTTATCAATCAATAATTGAGTTCGGAGGATTGACGAGTATTTGGCTAATGGAAAACCGTTTTTATGAAATTTAGAAATATTTGATCAATAGTCAATAGTTACAAATTTCCACTTACCCACGGATACCGATGTTTCTTATAAGTCTGGAAAAAGGGTGTCCACTGTACAATGTTCCTCAGTTTTCTCCACCCAGAGCTCTGCAACAAAACCCAAAAAACCAAAATTAGGCGCTTCTCAAAACCCAAAATTACTCCTCAAACTTTCAAACCCCAAAATACAAAATCAATAAAAACCCGCGGGTAAAAACAAGTTGATATCTCCATTTTTGCACAAGCTAAGTGTTTACAAAGTTTTTTTTATATAAAAAAACAGCAAATCGCGAATATCTCGAGAACTTTGTATGAACGGGTATAAATGTTTTGATTCATTTCGATAGAAGGCATCGAAACAAATATTTTAAAACCAAAAAAATCAAAATCGGTTCACTAGTTTTCCAGATATTTGGGGAAAACGATTTAAAAGCAAATCGCTCTTTCTTCAAAACTATGATATCGATCGAGCTGAAATTTTGCACAGAGTCAGTCCTCACTACGACCTACAATCCGACAAAATTTCAGATTTTTCAAAATTACTTTAGCCACTCAATTCCTCAATTTCCTAAAAATTGACCACCGAGAATGGCACGGTGGACGCGATCACAACAGCCATGACCGCCAACCTTCGTGTGTTTACGTTTCAGACTATTCCACATAATTTCCAATAAAAATCCTAGAATGCGAAAATCGCAGGATTGCAATGCTTCAATTCGTAATCAAAAAATCCTCAAACTCCTCCCAGCGAGCGATTTACCTTTGGCAAACAACAATCGCTACCGACGGCTATCGATTTCCCGTCCGACTGATCGGACTCCCACTCGGAGCTGAGGTCATCACCACTGGGTTCGCCCCACTCGATCGACGACGAAAACACCTGCGGCACATCCAAAAGTTGTGCGTACTGCCTGTACCCCGAGCACTTCCCCCAATCCCCATTCATCACGGATTGGGCCCCAAGAGAGGCCTTGGGCCTCTGCGCTTTCCCGATGGTCCCCTGAATCTTGTCCACCCGAGGATGAGGAATGGGCGAGGGACTCCTGGAGGACGACGAGTGCCTGTCAATAGTGATGGAGAGCCTCCTGGAGTTCCTCCTGACCCTCGGCCTGGCGATTCTCCTCTGCTTCATCATCCTCTTATCGCCGGCACTGTCATCCTCATGATGACTGCCGCAGTCGTTAAAACTGGCTTTCGTGCAGACGATAGTCGGAATGATCCTCTCAGTGTCCTGCATGATCTCTGTGCTTCCAAATTTTTTAACTAAAATCCTGACTAATCCGTCCAAGTCACCCGCATCCTCGACCCCTCGGCCAATGCGAGACGCCTCTCAGTCTAGATCTCCCTCTTCACTTCCTCTTCCCGCCACTTGTCCACGTTACGCTCACCAAGTCCCGCAACAACTCATCAATCCAATCCAAAAAAGTCGAGCTGATAAATCGCAAACGATTGCCGACGAAACTCCAAGTGTTCCACTTTAGATTCGACCTGTCTCGCCTCCAATAACCCGCGACTGCCTGTATTGCCCCGCTCGTACCGCCGTTATAAGCACGAAACACACTCAAGTTCGCGTGATGCCTTCGGTTATTACGTAAAACCGTGGAATCACACAAATACATCGGTATCAAAGTCAATGGGTTTGTAGTCGAGAAACTCCACATACACGAGCTAAAAAGGACTTTCCACCCAGCGATGATGAACTTCCAACTACCAGTGGACTGATGCGTACACGTTGTCATATACTCAGTGTCATTCCCCGTTAACTCGTGCCTCGCGATGACGCAGATAAGAGTGAGACGGAGTAAAGGGAATTTCTTTGGCATAATTCTCGTATTGCTGGGGAAAAACAGCTGTGTTGATGACGATTTACAAGGCATCTTGATGCCAGGAAATCAGTCCCTCTGTTCCACGAATATTGGAGATTGATACGTCACGGTTGAAGGTGGAAGTGTTATCAGCTGGGGATTTTTACGATAATTCGCGGGAGAGATAGGCAGGCGGGAGTTCTGGAATTTGTGGGGGTTTTTGGGGAACTGTTCTCGAGTGAGTTTAATCGTGAATCAAGAACACGGGGCATGGTGGGAATAAGGCGGTTGCGGGACGGCGGAAGGGTCATGAATTTGATAAATCGACGGAGTTGAGTTTTTTATTTCGAGGGACTGATGGGGTCTGACGGTTCCGGGGTTCACTGTTGGAAACTTCATGGAAAATATGATGGTAATTCTTATGAGAACGATGGTGAATCCGATTTAGAGTGAAAATTGTTATGAAGTCTCATGTTTTAGGGAGAAGGCCAGGAAATTAATGAGTTTTCGGTGGGAGTGAGCCGAAAATTTCACAATTTGACTGAATTTTCAATTTTTTCTTGAATTTTTCTGATTTTTCCTAATTTTCGCGGAATAATTGAACTGAAAAATCAAGTATTTTAGTGATTTTCGCATCATTCAAACAGAAAATCGATGGAATATTTGATTTTTTAATGACGAGATTTCCTGAAAATTCAGTGGAAATTAAACACGATAAAAATTTCCGGGATTTGACACCGAAAATTCAGACGAAAATTTTTAACAGTGTGCAATTTGTAAATAATAAAATTTAGTAGATTTATAGTGCGATGAAAGTGCCCAAGAAGTGTGCCGGAAATTTCCCCCAAAATTTTTTAACAGGGACATCAATTTAATTGGGACATCATGATGAAAATGGTTTACGTCACAGTATTTTACTGAATCAACAGAATAAGATTTTTTCGATGTCAATAACGTAATAAAAGGACTGATGAATTCATTCCTGTGATTCAGAAAAACTGACTTCGTAATTAATCAGAAATTTGATTATAGTCATTAAACGAACGAGATTCGGAGGTTTAAGTGCTTCATTTGGAGGTTCAACAATAATTATAATTGCTTCATTTGGAAGGCCACATTACTCGTGACTCAAAAACATCAGAATCAACGGAGAAATTTTTAAAAATCATGTACGCCACACTACTTTAATGAATCAACAGAACAAGATCTTTTCTATCCCAATAACGCAATAAATGGACTGATGAATTTATTCCGGTGATTCAAATTTTGAAACAATAGGAAAAAAAAACTGATTTCGACTTGAAATTAAAATAAGAATTTAGAAGAAATCTTACTTAATTTACGTTATTCAATGATTAAGGAGAGGAGGAGGCATATGTAGGTGTAAAACAAAGAAAACGTTTGTAACCCCAAAGAGATAAATGAATAAAAAATATTTGAAAAATTATTTCGTAATTAATCAGAAATTTGATTGCAATCATTGAATGGGCGAGATTCACAGTTTTAATTGCTTCATTTGGAGGTTTATGAAGGTTTATATTACTGGGCCAACATAACTCGTGAATCAAAAACATCAGAAGCAACTGGGACATCATGTTAAAATGGTGTATGTCACAGTATTTAAATGAGTCAACAGAATAAGCTTTTTCCAATGACAATAACGCAATTAATGGACTGATGATTCACTCCCGTGATTCATATTTTAAAACAATATAAAAAATACTGATTTCGTCACTAAGGGGAGACCGCGGTGAAATCTCAAAGCCTTCGTTGGCGCTGGGACGTACCAACCGAGCGGCTTATGATATATGAACATTTAAAAAAGTGAGAAAAATTACGACTACAATCGATTCGAAATATTGATGAAATTTTTCTTTCGTTTACTGCCTCCGCATTGATTTATCGATTTCACCGCGGTCTCCCTTTAATCAAAAACCTGATCAGTCATCAAATCGCAGAGATTCGGAGCTTTAATTGCTTCATTTCGGAGATTTACGAGGGTTTATATTATATTGCTCGGCCAACTTTGGTCGTGCGTCAAAGCCGTCAGAAACAACTGGGATGTTGGAAATAATATACATTGCAGAGTTATCTTTTTGATAAATCAACGAAAGAAGTCTTTCTCAATGTCAATAACTTCATAAATCAGTCGTTGAATTTATTCCCGTCGCTTATGTTTAAGAAAAAAACAATATAAAAAGTCTACTTGCCATCCAGAATAGACCTGATTATGTCCAGTTACAGTTCAATTAATAATTCAACAAGCAGCTTGTTTATAATAAAGCAATTGTCCACCTAACAGAAGCAGTTGGGAAATCATTTAGTAAATAATTTAAATTCAAGAGATATCTTTGGCAAATCAATAAATCGCGTTTCTTTCAATGTCAATAAATTCATAAATCAATCACTGAATTTATTCCCGTCGCATATATTAAGAAAAAAAACTAAATAAAAAGTCTACTCGCCATCCAGAATTGATCTGATTATGTCCAGTTACAGTTCAGTTAATAATTCAACAAGACGCCTGTTTCTTATAAGTGAATTGTTCATCTAACATTAGGAGCAACTGAGAAATTATTTAGAAAATAATTTAAATTCAAGAGAAAAATTCATCTTTGACTAATCAACAAAAGGCGTTTGTTCCAATGTCAATAACTCCATAAATGAATCGCTGAATTTATTCCCCTGCAATAAACCTGAATAAAAAACATGAAAAACAGTCAACAATAATGTACTTCACAATCGCCATGTCCATTAATCCACGAAATTAATTCCTCTCAATGTCAATAACGCAATGAATAAACTCGAGAATTTACTCCTGTTACAGAAATGTAAAAAAAATACATAAAAAGTCTACTCCCCACCGAGAATAAACCTGATTACGTCCAGTTATAGTTCAATTAATAACTCAACAACATGTCTCTTTCTAATAATGGACTTGTTAATCTAAAGAAGCAACTGGGAAATTATTTAATCAATAATTTAAATTCACGAGTTATCTTTTTGGCAAATCAACAAAAGGGGTCCTCTCAATGTCAATAACTCAATAAATCAATCGCTGAATTTATTCCTCGATAATAAACCTGATTATGAGGGACTGTGCACTGAGAAAAAAGATTACTTTACCAAGTAAATTTACTAACTACAAGAAAATCCACACATTGCAAATGCAAATATTTTTATAAATAAATATTAAATATTAAATTTTGTTTTTATATACATTTACTTGTGGCAAGTAAATTTACTTGAGAAAATTAATTTTTTTTCTCTTTACTTCTGAATAAAAAACATGAGAGTTAACAATAATTGACTTCACAATCGCTATTTCCATAAATCCGCAAAATAATTTTCTCTCAATGTGAATAAAAAAAATCTACATAAAAAAGTCTGCTCCCCATCGAGAATAAACCTGCTTACGCCCAATGACTGTTCAATTATTGACTCAACAAGATCCCTGTTTTTAATAACTGTATTTGGACATATTTTTCACTCGATTAATTTACCCACGCAAATCCGGCGTTCTCCAGACGAGTTGAGGACGCAGTTTACTGTGGATTTAGCCGGAGGCCCCGGCAATGTAAATGCGTCATTGGCGTGCGAGCGTAACTGCCTAATTAACCCAGGCCATGTAGATCACTCCATGTACATAAGCGTTTTATTAAACCGATGAGTGGTATTTTCACGCAATTCAAATTTTCTCTCCACTCTTTATCATTGCTGAAATATAAAACGGCTGTACATTGCTACATTCTCATGACGATTGACTTCACTCTATTCTTGGTCATTTTATTTTCAACGTTCAACGATTAAAAAAACGGCTCATTCACGCTCCTCCATGTGCTGAGTATATCGATTTGTGATAACGAAAAAATGCGTAATATTCGTTAATCGTTGTCTACGTCATCGCTAAGTATAATGGTTTTTCGGTAAAAATAACGACAGGCGATAAATGAAAAAAAAAATGGTAAAAAATAGTCGAGGCGCTGGGGACATTGAGTAATACGATCGACTTGGTGTGCGATTGTATCTGTGTGTACACACCTCGGATTTTTTTTCTCAATCTTCGATCGATTGATATCCGATAGAATTCATTGAGTGCGCACGAGGCCTCGATCCAACGTCGATAGTAACACAGACATTAGTCCCTTGTTATTTCCTCCTATTCAGCTCTGATATTAAGAACAGTCTTGTCAAGGTGATGTGTGAATATTTTCACTGATTACGACTGTTTAATTTCAGCTGCACGAGGAGTTTTATCTCCATTATTGTGCAAATCACCTCTCATTGTTTCACTTTTCACTCTTTTGTCATCGTTTATGGTCCATTAAACAGCGAGAGTTGCGCTGAGAGGACTGGAGGAAAATGGCGAATAGAAACAATTTTTTTAGAGAAAAAATGGAGATTTTTGTGGTTTTGACCAACTTTTTCTGTTCAGGTACTCTTGGGGAATTTCTCGACATGAATTTTCAAAGTTTTTTAAAATTCTATTTACCTAGTCTGCACTGAGAGAAAAATTACTTTTGAAAAAGATCATTTTCTTGATACGAGAAAATATTCTCTTGTCAATTTCTGGAATCGTGAAATCTCCTGGTAAATAATTTTGTGCTCACGCTGAGAAAAAGAAGACTTTTAACTGAATGAGATTCTCTTGTCCCGAGAAAATGGTCAACTGTTAGCGTAGGTCTTCCCATAAATTCATATAGTTTACGTTATTTTTTGTCTAAAGTTGGTTTTTCTGTCAGTGTGTTCATTAAAAAAAAACTTGGAAAATTTATGTCGAGGAATTTCCATAGGACTGGGCATGAATGAATTTAGTGGTTTATCATATTATTTACGATCGTTATGTATTTATTGATTTATAGAAAAAAGAGTTGTTCTCGTTGTTTCTAGATTGCAGGAAAAAATTGAATGTTTCTCAACAAACGCGTGAATAAAAAGTTCTTGTTCGCGATTTTTTTATTCAAGTAATCAAAAAAATTCTTAGACGTAATATTTATTGAAAAAAATGTATATATAGATTAATTTATTTATGTCTTTCAAGAATTAAGATACAAAAATATCTTGAAGAAGAAAAATTTTAAACTCAGATAAATTTGAAATATTCCCAAGTCTAGGATAAGTTTGGCAAAATATTGTTGACCAAAAATGTTTCATCTATTTTTGAATAGAAGAAATATGCCAATAGAAAAATTTGTTCCAAAAAATCGAATTCAATCAATTGTTTCCGCAGAATATTAAAAATAATTTCAAAAATACTGAACTTGCCCTCAAAACATTTAATTATTTAAAGACAGATCCTCAAACTATTTAAAATATATTCTCGATTTTTTCCGAACCATTTTTCTGGCTATTTTACATGAATCATGCAATTTTTTACATTTAAAAAACGAAACTAACTTGTAATTGCTATAAACAATTAATTTTTTGCACTAATTATTCGTTTCTAAATACATATAATCAATCTCCAATGTACTCCAATAGCCCGCGAATTTTAGAACTCATATTAGTCTCCCCTTAAAAATAATATCAAAAATACTGAACTTTTGGATATTCCAGGATCTGTTGAAACCAGTTTGCACTCGCAATCTCTTTTTACCCTCCCTCTTAATTAAATTAGATAAACCTGCACGGAGGAATTCTTCGAGGCAGCTGTGGGCTGCATAAAAGTGCCGCTAATGGCGAGCATTCGAATGTGTGAGCACAACGAACGCAATTTCAAAATTTTCGCCTTAATGAATGATCCCTTCGGGCATTACCAGAAGTCGCTAGTCCACTCTGTTTCCTCCATCTATCCTTAACGATCAACGAAATACTGTTCACATACCAATTACCTCACCGCAGTAATCAACCCGGGAATCTCCTTGATTCGATAAGACCGGAATCTCAATGTGAAGCACCAGAATTACGACAATTAGCCAGATAGTTTGTTTCCCCAATGGCGTTAGGTAACACTGCAAACTCTTAAAGGACACATGACCACTGGCTAATTGAATCCCCGATTGAGAAATCACGTTCTTCGTCATGAAGAAGGAATCGCGGGATTGAAAAGTCGACGGAATTCCTTAGACAGAAAATGTTGTACCACCGAAAAATCATTAATTCCGTGAAATACGTCAATCAATCCCTTGAAGCGTCGAGTTAGCCAAGCGACGAAGGCCAGTCTCAATTTTTTCCCTCACTTTTTCCTTCATCGACATCAATCAAACATTCTGCATTAGCCGACCATTGGGACCAATCATGTCAGTGAGATAATCCTAGTGAAAAAATATCCCCTCCCCCCAAGGCTATTTCCAATCTGATTAAATGTACATGTAGAATAATGTTAGGAACACATTTAATTTCAGCGACAGGTGACTGATAATGTAGAGGAGAGTGATATTTTAATTTTATTTGAAGGGGAAAATCGGTTAATTTCAGGTTTTAGAATTCCATGAAATTTGCAAATTTTTGAACAGAAGGGAAAAGAGAATTTCCCAACTTACTTGAATTTTCAATCAACAGGTGGAAATTGCGTACTAAACTCCGCTCAATTTTCAATTAAGTGAAAATTCAGGATATTTCAATTTTTAATGGAATTTGTGGCACGAAAAATACAAAAAAATCATTTCCATACAATAGGCCGTCGCCCGATGGCCTTCAGCCATTCAGGAATGTATTTACCTGCATTCTCTGGATTTCTATTATTTTTCATAGAATAACAGAAATAAAATTTACATTTTGCATTTATTTTTCCATAGAATTTTGAATTTTCAAGGACGAAAATCCTTGACATTTCAGTGGAACTATAATGGAATAAAAATGTTAAAATTTCCGGCATTATTAGATAAAAATAGAAAAAAAAACGTTAATGTCAGATTTCACTAAAAATTCAAGAATATATTTACAACACTCTCTTGATTTCTATTAATTTTGATAAAATAATTAAACTGAAATTTACAGTTTGCATTGATTTTTCCATAAAATTTTGCATTTTCAATTGTGAAAATTCTTGAAATTTCACTGGAAATTCTATCACTATAATGTGATAGAAATGTAAAAATTACCTGCACTATTAGATAAAAATTAAAATTTCATGAACAGCTGATTAATAATTTTCATGAGAGTAGCATTGAATTCGATTTATGTGAAAAAAACAAGTAATTTCAGATTTCCCTGAAAATTCAACAGAATACCAAATTTTCGAACTCCAAAAAATGAGAATTTTCCAACTTCTTTGAATTCTCAACCAAAACATTAATTCCAGGTGACGCTGAATTTCCAATTCAATCGAAAATTCAAGACTATAGTTACCTGACTCTTCCCGACCTCAATTAAATTTTCCATAGAATTTTCAATTTTCAATAACGAAAATCCTCGAAATCGGAACTCTACGATAAAAATTTCCACCAGCTGCACCGGAAATTGCAGCAAAAAAATTATCACCAGTGAATCCCATTTGTTTCCCTCGTGCCATTATCTGAAATATTCCAGTGATGTCTCGAGTAAATAAAAATGTCTCTGTGTAAATAGCCGTTCCCTCACGTCGGTCCATGGAATTTTTTCTTCCCCCCGTTCGTAAGTCAACCTCGTGTTTGATCTCTGATTTAGCCGAGTGGAAAGTTTTGAGCTCCCAATTTGCGCCCACTTGGCACGTGAAAAATACCATGCTAACAACAGTAAATCGTAATGATTGTTTTACCTTCTTGCGACCGGTGACGGGCGCCTGGCGCTGATGTTTATCGACGATACCGAGGAGACAATCATCGCACTTGCAGTACCGATTGCCCCCCGAATCCCCAGATTGTGCTGAGCTGAATGTACTGGCGCTCGTTTGACTGTCCATCGAGTCCGTCCTGAGGAGTGACGATTTTTTTGAGATCCTATCAGCGATATCAGGCTGATTATCATCAGCGATACTGTGTCTCTCCATTTTAGCGAGCAGCAACTGCTCCATGAGATTTAACGTCGGTGACGTTGGTGTTGTTGGCTGGGAGACAACGCGCGTGCATCGCGGAGATCCTGATGGCTTCTCGTTATCATTCATTTTGAATAAGCGATGAATGGAATACAATGAAATACGTAGTAACTAGTCACTGGGAAGTCTTCTGATAATTTCCAGGAGATGCGGTGACACCAACTCTCAACTCTGATTCACATTTCCCAGTCTGGTGGTGTGAATCAGACACCAGTGGATATTAGTAATTGCCCTGGACAATGCACCTGGACAACGATAGTGTCAAAGTACACAATTGATGCAGAAAAAAATTGTGATAACTGGTGGCACAAGTGCTTTGTAAATAAACGCTGTTTACATCCAGTGAGTTATGACGGGCTTCATGATTTCCAACGCATTAACACGTTTCTGTACGTGACTATGGCTGATTCTTCCTCGTTTTACGCGGCACGGGGGGAGACGACTCATCCGTGCTCAGAATTTGTGATTATGGGGGAGAGGAAGGGGAATGAGTAACTGGTTTGAAGATAGTCAACGGCTTTTCCCAGGAGCACACGATGTTTTAAGTAAGTTTTGACTGCAACTGGTGGGATTCGATATTACTCCCCTGTGTCAGTAAAGACATGTAATGGCTATTAAATTGAATCGTGCATCCGGCAGCTGGATTTTTTGCATTCATGAAGAGGCTTCGACTCTAGCAACTTTTATTTCAGAATCTCGAGGAGATTTATCTACTTTATGATGAGGTCCTCCAGGGATTCTTCATGTTAAGACCCTAACGATGAAGAAGGTCGGGGATGCACGAGACAGCATGGCAGTTGGTTAATGAATCGCGAGTATTCCAGATGTTTAGTGCACTTCCGCCTGAACAATTTCCTCCTTCAGAGTGATTTGCAAATAAAACTTTCACAAAATCACTGATTCAGTAAAATCAAATTGGCTCAATGGTTTTTCCCAGGAGCACACGATGTTTGAAGTAAGCTTCGACCACAAATAGTGGGATTCGATATTGCTCCCCTGGGTCAGTACAGGCATGTAATGGCTATTAAATCGAAGCGCGCATCCGGCAGTTGGATTTTTTGCATTCATCAAGAGGCTTCGACTCTAGCAACTTTTATTTCAGAATCTCGAGGAGATTTATCTCCTTTATGATGAGGTCCTCCAGGGATTCTTCATGTAAAGACCCTAACGATGAAGAAGGTAGGGGATGCACGAGACAGCATGACAATTGATTAATGAATCGCGAGTATTCCAGATGTTTAGTGATGTAAATCCCCCGGAGTAAATCCGCACTTCCGCCTACACAATTTCCTCCTCCAGAATGATTTGCAAATAAAACTTTCACAACACCACCGTTTCAGCAAATCCAATTGTTGAAGGAGACTGAAGATAGATTTGTGGATTTGATGTTTTCACTGTGGCCACCTGGGTTCGACTGGACAGGGCAATTTATTTATCTTCTCATCTCAAAAGCATTTTTAACCTCATGGTGGAGTTGGGGGGATACGTGTGGGTGTGGAATATAACTCAGCGAGAGGAGGATTTCGACTGGAAATTTTTTTTCGTTCACCCAGGGAGTAGGGACAACGCTGTGGCAATCGAGACGTATACGTATAATCAACGAGTGACTTGACTTGACTGAGAGATCGAACCAACTGTCGATGCACTTAATGTCCTGGGAACACCTTAAGCCGTTGCTTGCATTTACCCAAGAAAAATTGCTCAAGATTTTGCTGTTTCACATGCACCACACGTACTGCGATTCTTCTGCTATCATTATATTCTCATTTTCTCTTTGCTATTCTGGGCTTATTGTTCGACTTGTGCCAGCTGGAGTACTTCCAGGAATTTTCATTCATCGAAAATTATTCAGTCGTCATATTTCGCTTTATCTTGGAGAAAAGTGCAGTCTATTGCACATCCTCTTGTGCAATTTGTCTACTTTACGAATTGAAAAAGCATTGAGTCGTGAATATGATCTGAATATGGTCGTAATTTCCTTTATCTCGGAGAAAAGTACAGTGTATTGGATATCCTCTTGGGCAATTTGTCTATTTAATGAATTAAAAAGACATCGAGACATGAATGTGATCTCAATATTGTTCATATTTCGCTTTATCTCGGAGAAAAGGGCAGTCTATTGCACATCCTCTTGTGCAATTTGTCTACTTTACGAATTGAAAAAGCATTGAGTCGTGAATATGATCTGAATATGGTCGTATTTTCCTTTATCTCGGAGAAAAGTACAGTGTATTGGATATCCTCTTGGGCAATTTGTCTATTTAATGAATTAAAAAGACATCGAGACATGAATGTGATCTCAATATTGTTCATATTTCTCTTTATCTCGGAGAAAGGGGCAGTCTATTGCACATCCTCTTGTGCAATTTGTCTACTTTACGAATTGAAAAAGCATTAAGTCGTGAATATATTTGAATATGGTCGTATTTTTCTTTATCTCGGAGAAAAGTGCAGTGTATTGGACATCCTCTTGGGCAATTTGTCTATTTAATGAATTAAAAAGACATCGAGACATGAATGTGATCTTAATATTGTTCATATTTCTCTTTATCTCGGAGACAGGGGCAGTCTATTGCACATCCTCTTGTGCAATTTGTCTACTTTACGAATTGAAAAAGCATTGAGTCGTGAATATGATCTGAATATGGTCGTATTTTCCTTTATCTCGGAGAAAAGTGCAGTGTATTGGACATCCTCTTGGGCAATTTGTCTATTTAATGAATTAAAAAGACATCGAGACATGAATGTGATCTTAATATTGTTCATATTTCTCTTTATCTCGGAGACAGGGGCAGTCTATTGCACATCCTCTTGTGCAATTTGTCTACTTTACGAATTGAAAAAGCATTGAGTCGTGAATATGATTTGAATATGGTCGTATTTTCCTTTATCTCCGAGAAGAGGACAGTCTATTGCAGATCTTGTGAACTTTGTCTACTTTACGAATGAAAAAAACATTGAGACGTGAATGTGATGTACATGTTGGTCATATTCCTCCTTATCTCGGAGAAAAGTGCAGTCTATTACACATCTTCTTGCGCATCTTGTCTACTTTACGAATGAAAAAACCATGGAGACATAAATGTGATCTAAATATTGGTCATATTTATCTCTATTTTAGACCAGAGGAAGTCTATTGCACATCCTCTTGTGTAATTCGTCCACTTCACGAATGAAAAAACATCGAGACATGAATATGATCTGAATATGGTCATATTGTCCTTTATCTCGGAGAAAAGTGCGGTCTATCGTACATCCTCTTGTGCAATTCCTCCAGTTTACGAATGAAAAAAACATCGGGACATGAATATGATCTGAATATCGTCATATTTTCCTTTATCTCGGAGAAAAGTGCAGTCTATTGCACATCCTCTTGCGCATCTTGTCTACTTTACGAATGAAAAAAACATCGAGACATGCGTGCGATCTAAATTTAGGTATTGTAACGCGAGACTCATCGTTCGATGCCACCGTCTCTGACGCCGAGTGACGATGCGCTTTCACGAGGGGAAAAAGAGAAAAGTATAATTATGTACCGTTTTAACAATTTCTCCCCTCTTCCGCTTTCGCATTTTCATCTCAACGCGCTCAACTACAAGCCCCTGGGGCAATGGGCACTTTTTTTTATGGGGGATTGAATCATTGGTTGCAAAATAAAAATCGGAATAATTGATACTAATCTCAAACGTGACTCGTGTTACTGAGTTTTGGCCGGATACCGACAAATTGATTTCGATTTCTCAGATACTCGGGATGTGTGAGTTACCCAACGTTATTGAATTTATTGTGTTCTCTTGGGCCCTGCCCACTGGCGAGAACAGTGTTTAACACGATCCAGTCGTGTACGTTTTTTTCTCCTCCAGTGGCGGAAATAATTAGTGGGTAATGACTGCTGAATGGAGTTATTGAATGAGATAAATGGGGACGGGGCATATATGGTGATATCTTGAGGGGACGTTCTTTAAGAATGTTTATCAAAAATCTCAAGCGCTCAAAATTTTTTCAATTTTTTCTCAAATGTACTGTTGTGGTAGAAAATTAGTCTTTACATTTCACACGTGAAACAATTTCATGGGAAAAATTGGTGAATTCGCTGGAAAATTCTATTGGATTTCTATTGAACTTCTGTTTGGAATTTTTGTTAGTTTCTGAAATTTTATCAATTTTATTAGTTTCTCACTGCACTTTTTTTTTGAAATCCGTAGAATTTTATCTTTATATACAATTTTTTCTATTGAGACAGTTTCTGTAGGAGTTGTTCGACATGCATTGTCTGAGGTTTTTTATTGAACAAATCATTCAAAAAAACTTGGAAATTTTGAGCCGAAAAATTTCTGTAGGAAATATATTAATAGAAAGTTGTAGACAATCGATTTCGATTGATTTTTTGGACATTTCTATTGATAAAAACGCGCAAATAAAAGTTTGATAAAAATCTTGAAATTTAAAACAGCGATAAATTCACGTGAAATGCCAATTTTACGGTCCAATGAAAATTCAAGTTCTTATTGATATATCAATGATCGTTCGACACGAAAAACTCAATTTCGCTGAATTTCCAAGCCGAATAAAAAATCTTATGAATGATTCAACCTTAAGGATATCCAAGTACTTTGGCTGTGTTTTCTCCAATAAAATGCATTTCTACTTTCGTAGTCAAACATCAGAGCTTTCATTTGAGCCCCACATCCCCCCAAGTTTTCGGACATTTAACAACAATTCTATTAATTAAAGAATAAAAATCATTTGTTTTAACAGAAATCGATTTCATGCCTAAAGAATAAAGTTTCCGAAAGTCTAAACAATTTCAATTATTTATTTATGCACAACGAATGTTTAAAAAAATAATAACTCTCTCCAAAATGTGATTTCAATGACCCTGAATATTCATGATCTCTTTCAAGATTTCCTCACGCAATTTTATCGACAAATTTAACAAAACTGCAAAAACTCTTGAATATCCTTCAATTGACTTCAAATCGACAAAGCAAAAAATTGAAATGCAATTATTTTAACTAAAAAAAATTCAACAGTGCAATAAACAGAATTATCATCCTGACGTTGATGAAAATTCCTATAAAAATGGACAAACATCCTTAACAGATCATCGTCGACACGCATGAAGTAATAATTATCACCGATGGAGTTTAACAAAGAAAATTGTTCCGCAGCCATCCGCAAGATGGCAACTGGTGTCCACCAGACTGGTGAATGTCCGCGAGCTCGCTCACCTCGCGGATCCTTTTTTACATTTTTTGAGGAAAAGATTTGCTCACCTGTGGCCTCTTTAATGGCTGCAGTTCGGTGACCTCGAAGTCATCACCACTGAGACTGGAATTCGTGGAACAATCAGATATCTTTCGCACTGGTGGTAGCTCGAGGAGCTCGACGTTGGTCCTAGTGTCTTCAGGATTGATGTCACCCTTGGGATACCCTGGGGCTGATGATTCCGATCTCAATGAGTATGGGCCTGGTGTTGCCAGACACGAGTTCCTCCTACTGGGGTTACCATTAACACCCCTGCAACAAAATCGTAACGAATCTCTAATTTGCAAATTGCATTTAATCATTTCATTTATGATTTTTTTATTATCTCCTTCCTGCCAATCCACTCTATCGTTTCTATTCATTATTTTTCCTTATTTTGACACGTGGCTTTGTATTTCCTTTAACGCCCCCTTTTTATCTAATAAACTCTAATTATTTAATTGGAACGAGATGAGGTTTCAATTAATTCAGGGCGTTTATTTAGAACTGCAAGCATGACAAAATTTTTTTTTTTTAACTGATGAAGTTATTTTCTTCATTTTGATGAAAATTTTAATTACCAATTCACGTAGATTATTCAGAAATAAAATAGACAATGTGACATTAACGCCACTATAAAAATATTCTGACGAATCTCCAATTTTCGAAATTGCATTCTATAATTCATGCATTATTTGCTTCCCTCTAATACTCTCATTGTTTCTATTCATTCTTTTTAATTCGACCTGTTTATTTGTATTTCTAAACTCCTCGTTTTCATTTAATAAACTCTAATTAATTCAAATTCACGTGGTCACAAGATGACAGATTTCAATTAATTCAAGTTATTCATTTAGAACTGCAAGCATGAAAGATTTTTTTTTTTCAACCGATGAATAATTCTCTTTTATGATCATAACAATTCAAATGACAATCCAAATATATTCTTCAGGAATAAAGTAGATAATGGGCACCAAATCTATTGTTTATTTCATTTCGTCAAAGCTATTACAAATAAATCCTCGTAATCATGAAAAAATAAAAGACTTAAAAGGAATTCAGAGCAGAAAATCTAAAAAAATTAGGGATAAAGTGTTCTCACCTGTTGTTGATGCTGGAACTGGGCAAACATGTGCAGCAAGAGTCTGAATGTCGCCTCTGTCCACCGACCTGGAGGTGGCTATGAACAGGGGAATTTAAGTCTTGAAATTCACTAATATCATCGCAGTCTAAGCATGAGCAACTGCTGGCCTGACTCGGTGAGCCCGACGTTCCCTCGAACTTCTCCAGTTCAAAATCACTCCTGTCGTATTTTTCATCGAGATAGGAGTAGTCTGAGTAGTCACTAACGACAACACTGGGTGTTCTCCAGTACCTGGGCCTCTCCTCGGTCGAGTCACACTCGCTGCGATCACCGATGATCAAGTTATCCCATCCTGTGGAAAATAACAGAGTAGAACAATGAATCACAACAAAATTAAATTGACGTCATGAATGACTGATTTTAGTTTTTTATGCTCAAGGAAAATTCTGTAATTTTTTAGATTAGTGGGGGAGAATGTAAAAACAACATTTCTGATAATTAAGGAAAATTAGTTGTGGTATGTTCAATGAAATGGGATAATCAAATTTTTTGCTTTTAAGCTTCTTGGAAATTTTGAGCAAGTGATAGTTTCACTGGAATTTCAAGGAATTTCCTCATTGAAAATTGAAAATTTTAGGGAAAAATCAAGGGAATGTGGGAATTTTAGTGCAATTATTCCAGGAAAATTAATACAAATCAAGAGAATTCAAGTAAATATATTAAATTTCCAATTTTGTTTTTTTAAGAATGATAAAGTAGAACTGAAATTCAAATTCTCGAAACTTTTTTGAGAATTTTCAAGGAATTTCGTCATTAAAAATACAATATGTTATAGAAAAATCAGTGAAAACTAAATTTTAGTGCAATTATTCAAAAAAAATGATTAGAAATAAGGAAAATTCAAGTAAGCTGCGGAATTTTTCGTTTTCCTGCTGCTAAAAAATTAGGGATTTCGTTGAGTTTTCAGTGAAACTTTAACTTTACTGATTGTTTTCCCCCTAAATCTAATTCAATGCCACAGAATTTTCTATCGAATTCGCCATTTTGTCTATTAAAAATATACAGCACTTCGGCTATTTCTTTTCCAGTCCTCTTCTACTTTTGTAAACGAACGAACATCAGAGCTTTCACTTGAGCTCCATTGGACCCCAAGTTTCTGGACACTTTACAATTATTTTATTCTTTAAACTTTACAGGTCTGAATTTGAACCTCGATATTGAACCGTTAAGCTGTGGGCGGAAGATTGACGAAATAATTCAAAAATTGCAATTCTTCCAAATTACGAGCTTTTTTTATAAATAATTTATAAGCAATCAATTTTCCACCAGGAAAATCATCTGTTGAGACACTTTTGACGTTTTTTAAAAATATTAGTGACGGGTTGAAATGTTGATGAAATTTAATCATTTTTTTTTTCAATACAAAGAATAATTCTTTCCCTTTGTGATGAGCCTAAACTGAGCTCTATTGACACATTTGTTTCTGAGTTATGAATAATTTTAAAAAAGTCTAAAGTGTCCATTTTACCCTACCCTCCCCTAAATGCACATTCTGAATTTCATAGTATAATTTCAATTATTTATTGCTAAGCAACGGCTGTTTTAAAAAACAATAATTCCATGCAAAATCTAACTTGAATGACGCTGAATATTCACGAATTTCCAAATTTCTCTTACATTATTAAATCGACAAATTTGATGATTGAAAATGATTGAATCTCTAGTGCAGTCAGTACCAAACTAAAGATTTGACTATCCTCAACTTTCTAACACCCAACTGAATTCAAATAGCCTTAACCCCCTCACCGAAGCCCAACCCCTACCAACAAAAACTAAAAACCCCCTGAACTTTTGCGTTCTCCCAAAAATCCCCTTCCCCAGTCGCCCTCACCTTTAATCTGATCATCGTCACTCAAGACAGCGCTGTCAGAGCTGCAGCACCTGGTGACCCTGATTTTCGACTGTCTCCTCTGCCACAGAGTGCCCTTCCCGAGCTCCTCCTCGCCATTTGACGAGTCAATACTCCAGCATCTGCCAACATTGTTCCTCCTGGCCTCGGCGTCAGCCTCAATGCCCTCATCGCTCTGCGGACTCCTACTGAGGCTCCTCGACACAGGCACCATCACAGTATTGAACTCGTCATACCTCTCATTGGCCTCAATCGACTCCACATCGCCATCAATGTGGTTCTTACCAGTCCCCTTCGCCTTCATATCAATCACAATAACACCTCGAGCATCTCCCCTCAGTCCAATTAACCAGAAAGCCCTGTGTCCCACGAATAAAACACCGAAAGAATCGACAACTGTCACTCCCTCATACCACTTGCACTGTTCCGACCACAATCCTCTCACTACCTCGATCTCTCCCTCGTTTCCGAACAATTCCGAGACACATTATCACCACCACAATCCCCACGATTACAAGAGACTCTGCAGCCGGTGGCAGCCATTGCCTCGCGCTCCTCTCAAAGGAGCGTCGCCGGGACAATTTGCCCACCCCCTCGGCCCCTCCAATTGCCGCCCGGACCTACACAACCATGCGCACAGCCACAGGGACCTGCCCAACCTGAATGCACTAACCTTCACGCCATTCACTCGCTCCCCCCCCCAGCGCGATTAAAAAAACAACGCGAAAGTCCACGTGAGCTGCACTCGATTCAGAAAAATTTGGGCAATGGGCTTGTATCGCTTGACCCGATGACGACGCCAAGTCTGGCACGCTCGTGGAGGCCCCGCGACACTCTGAGCCTCGAGGACTGGCGCTTGGGTAAATGACCAGATGGTGGGGGATGTAAACCACGAGTTTAACTCGGTCAGGTTGTGTGAATAAACACCCGTCTCCTTGCTCTGTTTCACTTTGTTGGCGGTGCTCTCGATTGACTTATCTGCTTCCTGAAAGGAATAGAAATGGGAAAAATTGAGGGGAATTGCTCGCGATTCACAGGGAAGTGTGGCGAATGGAGCTTTCCATTGTGGCGATGTGGAGTCGATTGAGGTTTCATGATAATTTAAAGTAGCTTTATGGTAAATTCAGAGATTATTGAAAACTGCAAAAAATTGCAGAAAATTGTTAGATTCGGAATTCTCATTTTTTTGTCAATTTAATTATCGTTTTGGTTTTTCAAAGAAGAAATGTTTCAAAATCAGGATTTAACCCAGTGTCTTATGGGAAAATCAACATTTCCATTGTAATCAAAGATTAAAATCTGATTTTTTTTCATTAGATGGGAAAAAATCAAGAATTTTTTTGACACCTCATAAAAAATAATCTACCGTTTTGCAAACAAGTTTTATTATTCATTTATAAGAGGGAAATGTTTGAGAGAATATCAGTATTTTGCGAAATTTAATTTAGATAGTACTGACTGGGTATGAATTTTTTCAAATTTTTTCCCAGCAATTTGGTTGGAAAATTAAAAAACTGAAAATATCCAGAAGTACAGCGTAGCCCGGCCGAATGGTAGGAAAAATGTAAAACCATAATTTCATCACAATGGGCCGTCGCTCGAGGGCATTAAACTAAGTGTTTACGTAGGGTCATTAGTTCTTTGGAATAGTTTTGATGATGTAGTCGGAGTCCAATGGGTTTTTATTACGATTGTTCCCAGGTCTTTCAATGTCATGACAAGAAATTCACCGTATTCATAAAATCCGAATAAAACTGAAACTGAAAAATTAATAATAATTCTTTTCAGTAAAATATAATAATAGTTTTTTTTTAATAAATTGCGAATACGCTGAATTTTTTGCAAATTGTTATAATGCCTAGTCTCTGCGATTAGAAAAGAACCGCAAAGTGCCCATTGTTTTAAACAAATGGAATTGTTTATCAAAGAATTGATAAAAATTCACGTTTTTTAAAAGATTTTTCACGATTTTTTTAGAACAAATCATGCTTCTCCAATAAAAAAGCGCTTCTGCGTTGTTTCCGTAATACGTATATTTTTTTAGTTTGTTTCAAGTTTGTAGAAATGGTTTCATTGAATATTTCTATCGAAAAAAATGCGCAGATAAGTTGCAGAATTTCTCAATGTAATCAACCAAAAACTAGTAAAAAGTTCCATAGAAAACGAATAGGAATTTTTCCGCGCGTGATAAAATGCTGATTAAATTAATGAGAGAATTGTTTACTGCTGGGTCAATAAATATTTTATTCGGGGGAATAATCGTAAGATTTTAATCATCGAATGGAATGTTATCCATGAGTATGCCAGTGAGCGGCAGAGGCGATATGCCTCTCTTTTCCAAATTTTCTCTCTCAATTTTTCGAAGTATTTTCACTCAATTCTTCATCTTTTTGCATTTGAAAAATCAAACGAAGAAACTTATAACATCAAAGCCGAGGAATTACTTTTAAAAAAATATCTCATCAGAATAAAGTTGTGTAGAAACACAAATTCTATTGATTTCTCCTGTAGAACATTTGCCAAGTTGCAGAATTCTTCGATAGAATCGACCCAAAACTAGTAGAAAGTTCCGTAGAAATCCAATAAAAAATTTTCCATGCGTGATAAATTGCGCGATAAATTCAGTACGCGAAGTGGTAGAACGGTACAAGTCAATTTCGACTACTGACCAGTTTGCAACGAATATCTCGGAATCTAACGGAGATAGCAAATTTTTTATTATAACCTTTTTTGTAGAGCAGATTGGGAGCTGCAACAAATGTAATTACGAAAATTTCGCTATCTCCCTCAAATTCGGAAGTATTCCTCAAAAACTCAACTGGGAGATGAGTCGACTTGAAGCGTTTTACCACTTCGCTACTGAATTGATTAAATTAATGAGGAAATTGTCCGTTGCTGGGTCAATAAATATTTTATTCGGGGGAATTATCGCGAGATTATGACCATCGAATGGAATCTTATCCATTCGTACGCCGAGTGAGCGGGCGAGGCGATATGCCCCGTGGCTTTTTCGAAAAAGCCGTATCGGTAAAGAGCCGCTCTTGCAACTTCTTGCCTCCTCTCCGATTGACGTCACAATGTGCGTCAGAGGGAGACCGAAGAAACAAGAAAGTTTCGATTGAATGATGGTGCCCCTGGGTAACCAGAGACAAGATACTTGAGCATAATCTACCCGACGTTTCATGTATCAATTCCCTGGTACATGTGAATGTATTTTCTGGCCTTTTATGAAGGCTTATTTGTGGTGCACTGGAATTGTGGGATGTCATTATCTCGTCAAGCGAAGGGCCACTTGAGCTCGTCATCTTTTTTTTTTCGTCGGATAAGTTTAGTTAAATGTTCTTCCTCTTTTCGGATTTGGGGGCATCATTTTCGAGGGGAAAAATCATGTTTAGTTGTGATTTAAAAGTGATGAAGGTTCCATGTCCCTGACGTATGACCCATCGCGGTCCTCTTCAGATTGTTGGTCTGTATGGATTGAGCATACTTTATTGGGATTGAATGAATCGGTTTATTGAAGCAGTTCCTTGATCTATCCAGCCAAGCGACAAGCCAATGAAACAAGCGATTCTTTCAGTCCGAAGTTCGAATAAAAGCTCTTTCAGGGAATTTTTTTAGTTCTACTACGTTATTTGACCCACACGAAAAAATTTATATTTTGAAAAATAGATTAAAAAATATCTTAAATTGGCCCAATTTAAATAAAAAAAACATATAAAATATGTTTTATATATTTTTTTGTATATTCTTTATAAATTGGAAGAATATATGGAATTGGCCCATATTATATATTTTTTTTATGGGAGAACCTTTAAAGAGTAGCGGAAAAACTTTCAATTGAAAATCCAATTGAAAATTTGAGAATATCTTCGCATGAATTTGTCTGATTTCTACCAATTTCGTGAAATACTTGAGCTGAATTTACAATTTCCATCAATTTTTCCATCATATTTTGAATTTTCAATTACGAAACTCCTTGAAATTTCAGTCAAAATTTTTTAATAGTGAAGAGAATGATTTTTCAATATTTATTTCTTTATTTGGATCGGTAAATAGTAAACTATTCATTCAGCATAATTGAAGCATTTGAATTAAAATAAATATATGAGTTTATTCATTTCCAACGAAAAAAATTGTGTTGAAATGAATATAAAAATTTCAAGTAAAGTTATTCGCAATTTTTTTCACATTAATATATCAATTTAATCTTTACCATAAGCACTTGAAGTAAGAAATGTCAGTAATGTTTACATCCGTTTGGAGACATTGTTAGGAATGATTATGGGGAGTGGCTAGAGCAGCAATTTCGATCCCGGAATGTGCGAGTAACAGTTTCAATTACAGTCACCTCTGACGTCGGCTGATTTCCATAAATACTAATTACGGCACATGTTCCCGTGAGATACCGATTACGGAAAATTAAGATTTAATTTAATTATTGTCATCGTGCGGCCGAACGACGCGATGAGAATGATTTAGATTTGCTTGCAAAAATTGAGGAAAGATGTTGACGAGATTCGTCGAACTTCACTCCGACGATCTCGAGTTATTGGACATTGGCGACACTCCATTTTGCCGCATCCTTGGTCATCATCATCTGTCTTTTGCGAGCTTCGCGCTGGTGATATAATTTATGCGGGTTTTGGACGATTCTTGCAGGAGTCTTTGACAATGTAAACAACAATACAGTTACGCGAGGTGTCTTGCGCTCTCGTGCACCTACAGAATGCAAAACAAATAAAACGGAGCGAGCCTGAATGCACTTGACATGCTATCTGTGTTATCGGGTTTTATTAATAATTATTACAGCCTTCGGTCACAATGTTTTGAATTTTTTAAAACAGGTATGCTTCGATAATTGATTGAATGAACTCTGAAATTATATTCAAGTTTCGTTCCTCTGTTTCCTATTGAAATCCTTGAAACAAATAGATGAATGTAAATAAAATTACTCTTGCCCTGCACTTGAAGCACAAATGACTAATAATGATAAACAAAATAAAGCGAGTGTGGATATAGGTAAAAAGTATCTATTTTACCACGTTCATTAATAATTATTAAATCCATTGGTCAAAATATTTTACAAATTCCTGAAATAGTGATCCAATAAATTTAAATAAACTCTTGAATTATTCAAATTTCTTTCCTCCAATTTTTTGTGGAATAATAAATATTTTTTTTGCAAAATCTTACGAATAACAGAATGAGATGTAAATATTTCTATCGATCCTTGAAATAACTAGTTCTATTCGCAAATAAACAAATGCAAATAAAATTAATCTTTCCCTGCACAAGTGACCAATAGTGATAAATAAAATAAAGCGAGTGTGGATGAAGCTTAAAAAGTATTTTTTTTACCGCGTTCATTAATAATTATTAAATCCATTGGTCAAAATATTTTACAAATTCCTGAAATAGTGATCCAATAAATTTAAATAAACTCTTGAATTATTCAAATTTCTTTCCTCCAATTTTTTGTGGAATAATAAATATTTTTTTTGTAAAATCTTACGAATAACAGAATGATATGTAAATATTTCTATCGATCCTTGAAATAACTAGTTCTATTCGCAAATAAACGAATGCAAATAAAATTAATCTTGTCCTGCACTTGAAGCACAAGTGACCAATCGTGATAAACAAACTAAAGCGAGTGTGGACGTAGTTTAAAAGTATTTGTGTTACCGCGTTCATAAATAATTACTACATCCATTGGTCATCCAATCCATTCCTGAAATTGCCATCCAATAAATTCAAATAAACTCTCGATTTATTCAAATTTCTTTCCTCAAATTTTTTGCGAAGTGCCACGAAAAACTCAACGATATGTAAATATGCCTATCGAAATCCTTGAAACAAATAGACATTCGTCTATCTCAATAAAATGAATCTTGCCCTCCACTTGCAACACAATTTACCAATAGTGATAAATAAAATAAAGTGAGTCAAACTATTATGACTACTGTGATAATTATGAGAGCGTATGTAAAGAGCCTAATCGGCTATATATGCATAAATAAATAATAAATATAAATAAATAAATAATAACAATAAAATAAGGTGAGTGTGGATGTAGCTTGAAAAGTATCTACTTTACCACATTCGTTACTAATTATTACAGTCATTGATGACAACATTTTTTTCAATTCCTGAAATAGTGATCCAATAAATTCAAAGAAACTCAAATTATTCAAATTCCTTTCTTCTAATTTTTTGTAAACTCCCGCGAATGACAATAATGTGTAAATATTCCCGTCGAGATCCTTGAACCAAAAAATCCCCTCCGCCCAATATCTAAAAGCTAATAAAATTAATCTTGCTCTGCACTCGAAACACAAGTGACCGCACTTCCCCCAACAACTGCTATCCATAAAACCCAGCTGTTCAATTCCCGATGCAACGATGCATCATCAAGCTTCTTCAGATGCAACGACGCATCATTAAACCTCTTCCGATGCATCCAAAAAACATGACCGAAGAGTAAACAGTGCTCGGCGGTGATCGAGATTTATCATTCAGCAAAATAGTAGCCCAGAAAAATCGACTAAAAAATATCACCGGCTGCATTGAACCTCCTCCAGTCCTTTTTCACCAAACGGCCTTGTGGGGACGCTTGGCACACGCGTCAACGTAGTAAATTCAACGCTATCTGGCCATTGAAAGTTGTTGAAAAAGATGTTTGAATAGAATGTTGTAAATTATCATTTTCTCACTGCTCTTTTTAACTCTGAAGTGGCTATTCTGATGCTGTCCCCAAGTGGAGGAGGTGTTTGTACAGTTTGCTGGGGGCTCATCCCAATGACAATAATCCAAGAAATTCGATAAATATGGAGCCACCGACAAGTTTGAACAGTTGTAAATGAAATACCGTGCATGACAGAGAGAAAAGGAAGGGAAATTGCTCTTGTGTTGCATATAGTACAGTTTTTTTGCTAATAAATTAGCAATGTGCTTCCGAATGGTTATTTTGCACGTCATTGCCTTCTATCATGTATAATTCACTGTTTATTTCATTCTATTGAATTTCAATTTCAAGATTTCTTTTCAAGTAATTTCGTCAGATTTTCAACTTAGTTGAATGTTATCATCATCATTATTCTTCTTATCCCTTTCTTCTATACAACCGATTGTTTTTTTATGGTTTTATCTCTCCCCTCAGCCCTTCGATAAAATGTTAATAGAAAAATTTTATTTATACGTACTTGAATGAATTTGAAATATCACATTTGAAGAAACCGTCAGAAAGCTCAAAGATATCTCCGGAATTCTGATTTTCAAAAAATACAAAATTTTTGCAAATTTTCAAATGAATCAAAGTAGCGATTACTGCTATCGCCTTCGTCCAAACATATTTTTTAAGCCATCATTCAATCAAATCAGGACATGTTTTTTAGTGATCGTGAAAAAAAATCGAAAATAAAAACAAATTATATATGAATTAAATTTTAATTAATGGCGGTCGATTCTAGGGCTCAACGATACCTAAATTTGAAAAAAAAGATTCATTAGCGATGAATTTTCAGCGGATCATTCAAATTCATTATTTTTCCTTCCTCACAATTAATCCTAAATTGCACACGAAAACCATTTTTTTCTAGTAATTAATTATAATTACTAGACAACTCAATGATAAAATTTTTGATAATGTTAAGATGAATTATTGCAAGAACGTAGTATTCAGTACCTTTCGATGATAATTCACCCAAAAATTGTCTAACCAAGTTCACAAAGAAAAAAAATTCTAGTTTTCAATCTAAATTTAAATTCAAAAACGAAACTTTCAACCATTCTGAGAATTTTTCCTGTTCTCAGCAGGACATGAAATTTATTATAATATTAATATAATTCTGTTACAATATTATTACAATTCTATTATAATATTAATTAATTAACGGCGATTGATAAGTCTCGACAACATCTACATTTGAAAAAAAAAATGTTTTTTTGGTCATAGAGGATCGATGTAAAAATAATGCTTCCCTTCGGAAGCAAAAATCAGAAACTTAAATTTGAACGGCTACAAAGCTTGCACGCGGAAGCAAAAAGCGACGAGAAACTGCACGCGTATCTCACGAGAACAAACCACACTACCGGAAGCGTATTAATTACGTGACTATTATTTCTCCTATCGTGTTCGTCATCCTATCACCCTGAAACAGCTGCCGGGGTGTGCGCTGCACATTCTATATTTAAATTTAAGTACAGCAGCTAGTGTTTCTAATGAAACTGATTGAATTCTGAGACCTTCAAACCCACTTGGCGGCGGGGGGGTATCACCCACACGCAGGTGATCTGCACCCAATCCTTTTTTCACTTCATTGTTTACTAGGAATAACCAAGGAAATTGAACCGTAAGGGCATTGCATAAGTCGTAGATACGTGTTTTGCCATTGTGTAACAGTTGCGGTCATAAACTCGAGTGAAACATCAACGGTGTTTATCACCTCCTGTAATTAACTAATTATATTTTTGCGTGATTGCGAAGTGAAATTGACGGCTGCGACGATGTCAGGATAATCCGGAGGGGCGATTGATGGTAGATTTGGGTAGTGTTAGGGAATTTTGGGGATTTTTCGGCGGATCATCAGTTCTAAGTCGTGTTGATGATTAATTCAGTAGCGAAGTGGTAAAACGGTTCAAGTCGACTCATCTCTCAGTTGAGTTCTTGAGGAATATTTCGGAATCTGAGGGAGATAGCGAAATTTTCGCAATGACATTTGTTGTAGGTCTTAATCGGCTCTACAAAAAAGGTTATAATAAAAAATTTGCTATCTCCCTTAGATTCGGAGATACTCATTGAAAACGGATCATTAGTCGAAATTGACTTGTTCCGTTTTGCCACTTCGCTACTGAATTAATAGTTAAATAATCGTCATTTAATTACTATTGATGACGGTATGATGTTTAGTCATCTGATATTAATTGTGATCGAATGGTATTGTCGTTTGTGATTTAATTACCATTAATATTAGATGTTCAGATATCAGTAGCGCAGCGGTAAAACGGTTTTCAATGAATATCTCGGAGTCTAAGGGAGATAGCGAAATTTTTGTTATGACCTTTTCGGTCGCCCTCAAGTCGCTCTACAAAAAAGGTTATTACAAAAATTTCGCTATTCTCCTCAGATTCGGAAATATTCCTTGAAAACTGATTTACTAATTAGTTCCATAGACTTCCCCACCGAATTGTGAAATTTCAGTGACGAAATTCCTAGAAAAAATTGATTAATCATGAGTCGCAAGTTAGAATTAATGACTGACCCAATAATCTCCCAGAATTTCGTAACATCACACGTATCTACGCACAAAAAAATTAATAGAAAAACCTAGCGAATTCGTTAGAAAATTCTAGTGGATTTTTATTGCATTTCCTATTAGTCTTTGGTCGATTCTACTGAAATGTTCAATAAAAAATATTCAATAGAAACAGTCAATAGAATTCGATTTTTCTATACAACTTATTTTCTTCAGATATTTCCTACAGAATTTCCTCAGCTCAAATTTTCTCAGATTTTCAAGTTTTTCATGCTATTTTTCTTTTCTTCTCATCAACAAAATCAAACAAAATCAAGAAAATTTCAGCCGGAGAAATTCAATAGAAAATAACTCCATACAATAAGTTGCACGGAAAAATCGAATTCTTTTGACTTTTTCTACAAAATATTTTCTATCGAACATTACAATAGAATTGGCTAGCGAAATCGCTAGGTATTCCCATTGAATTGTGTCCTCCGTCACCCACACAATTCTTTCCACGTGCCGTTCAAACCAGCCGCCGCCCCCCGAGATTTCCTCCTTTATCGACCGAGTTTCGCTCATTCGAATTCAACTGGGTCATTCGTTTGAATCTCAACAACTTTCGAAAACCCGATTAGTCCCATGAATTGAGGAAGGGAGCTGGAATGCCACTAATTGGGTTACCCAATGGCTCACCGAAACAAAAAAAGAAAAAACGAGAGTAGACCTAGTAAGGAAGACCACTGAGGACATTGTTTAAAAATGGAAACGGGTCAATGTCACCCTCAAGGCCAGAAAGCCTCTCGATTATTTTTTAACGTCCCCGATAAGTACGATTGAGCGTTATCATAAATATATAAGTTCCACCATTGATAGACCAGCATTTATCGTGTTTGAATAATTGCATGCGTCGGCCTGCGGGAAACAATGAAGTACTTTCGTGTTGTTTTTCATCGGTCACCCACTCACTAGTGCGATAATGCATGTTATCTGCTGGTGAGTGTAAGTTGCTTATGATGTGAATAACAATTGTCAATGCACTGGCTAATTCATTCTTACCTGAGAGCAGCTGTTGCCTCAGATTACGAAAAATTCAAATCCTTTGAAACCCTTGAAAAATTTTCCTGACGAATGAATTCACAAATTTATCGATCACCCGAGTGGAGCGAAATTAATTGGTCACTCGTGATCAATTGCGGACTGTTGAGGGATTAAATGGGAGACTGATTGATGCGAAAAGCCCGGGGATTATTACGGTATCACAGCCGTTGGCCGACTGAACCCGAGATTTGAACTTGACCACTTTAACCATTGGCCTGCGGTACGAGTGTTAACACCGAGAGAGGGAAACACACCGGCTTAACAAACCCATCAATGCCCCTCCTAGACGAGCAATAATCACTTGAGACTACACGAAAGGCAGTTGGATACCATTCCGATGAATAATAATCGTTGGGTCGTTTGTACTCGATGAGTTTGGCCTATGAGCACAAATATTATTCAGCCGTGAGGTGGTTTAACGCGCCACCCAGGTGGCAAATGCTGTTTCAAATATTTGATCTTGAGGATTATGATTCATTTGCCCTGGGGTATTTATAAAATTAGTGGGCTTGGGGGACCGCCTTGCGGCGGTCCATTTTTTTACGTTGAAATTGACGTTCTGGCGGTGCACGGGGAAAAATTTTTAGAATAAATTCGCGCGCTAGCGCTACACCACGTATGAAAAAATCGTTTACACTGAGAAAAAAATTTACTTGTGCCAAGGAATCATTTTCTTAGGAGAGGCATTAATTTTTTTCGGAGCGTATTTCTCCAGGCCAGTCGTTCCCAGGTGGTTCATGTCCATCAATTTTTTCAAATGTGACATTTTCCTACGTCAAATAATTCGGAATAATTCTAAATGTTCTAATTCTAAATTTAATTGTAATATTTGGAGATGGACCTGCACCACCTGGGAATGACTGGCCTGGACCAATACGCTACTACACTGTTAGAAAATTACACTTGACATTTCAAGTGAAAAAACTTGAAATTTTTAACAGCGATAAAGTTACATGAAATTTCTGTAGAATTCTTCATTGAGAAATCAGTTAATTTCTTGAATATTCAAGTAATTATCTGAAAAACCTTGAAAATGTTGAAAATTCAGACAATAACTTCAATGAATTTTTCAATGAATTTTTCAATGAATTTTTTTTTGTCTTCTACATTATTTTATGGGTTGTTAGGGGGCTGTCTCTTATACACATCTTTTAAGAATGTTTATCAAAAATCTCAAGCGCTCAAAATTTTTTCAATTTTTTCTCAAATGTACTGTTGTGGTAGAAAATTAGTCTTTACATTTCACACGTGAAACAATTTCATGGGAAAAATTGGTGAATTCGCTGGAAAATTCTATTGGATTTCTATTGAACTTCTGTTTGGAATTTTTGTTAGTTTCTGAAATTTTATCAATTTTATTAGTTTCTCACTGCACTTTTTTTTTGAAATCCGTAGAATTTTATCTTTATATACAATTTTTTCTATTGAGACAGTTTCTGTAGGAGTTGTTCGACATGCATTGTCTGAGGTTTTTTATTGAACAAATCATTCAAAAAAACTTGGAAATTTTGAGCCGAAAAATTTCTGTAGGAAATATATTAATAGAAAGTTGTAGACAATCGATTTCGATTGATTTTTTGGACATTTCTATTGATAAAAACGCGCAAATAAAAGTTTGATAAAAATCTTGAAATTTAAAACAGCGATAAATTCACGTGAAATGCCAATTTTACGGTCCAATGAAAATTCAAGTTCTTATTGATATATCAATGATCGTTCGACACGAAAAACTCAATTTCGCTGAATTTCCAA
>NW_021680373.1:1384637-1435753 GCF_001412515.2 Diachasma alloeum
GGGGGGGGGGGGGGGGGGGGGTCACATTCGCGGATGGGGAGATTCTGATGAGGTGGTTAAACAGGACACGATATTGCAGATGTCCTCTGAAGAAGTCTTACCAATCGAATTTTGTAGTGCAGCGGCACGTGGAGAGATGGCGGAATTATTTTCATTTCAAGCGGAATTACAAACTGAATCGAACTAGAGCACTAGGTTGTCAGATGGAAACTATTATTTATAAACAAATGACGATGGTTAATCACTTGTAATTCGTCAACAGATGAATGTAATGCATTTTTCACTATTTAAGGATGACTTAATTGATTAGAAATTTGAAAAAACTAACGACGTACTAATTTTTTTTATTCAGGCATGCATGACCTCTCGGCCTTTTACATAACTAACGACGTACTAATTAAGAATCAATGTTCAGTCGGCGAAAAAATTCGATGCTGCCGAAAGTCGACTTTCCCTCTGACAAAATCAGAAATCTGACCTTTGATGGAGGTGAAAAAAATTATTTTGAACGTGAAATACAAAAAAAAAATAAACAATTTCAATTGGAGTATGTTTCTAAGGACTCCCTCAAACCCTCAAAAAATTACCAATCCCCTCGGAAACTATTGGGGAACAAATAATTATCAATGCCCCTTTTTTACGTTTTCCTCGAAAATTTCCAGCCGTTTAGCTGCACCTGTTAATACAAATGAAATTCGAAGATATGGTGGAGGTCGAAGACCTCGAAAATATTTCCGAGGTCGACGACGTAACTATTTGAACTCGAGGTAAATCATTCATCTACTGCATTAACGAGTATTCCCAACTAGTTGTAAATGAATATTTCCAAAAAAATATCAATTCATGCTTCTCAATTCAAAAAATTGACTTCCAGCTTGATTTAAGACTCTCTGCGTTCAATCCACCGATTGAAATCAATTGCTGTATTTAATATTGATAGAGATAAGCTATCGAACAGTAAAAGATGATGAATACTTTTCTTTCCGTCTTCCCCAAAGAATCATTCAAAACATTTGGACTTGATAAAAAAGATAAATTTATTTCATTTCAATTCATTTCAATATTTATAAAACTTTATAGCAAAATATTCCCGAACAAGCATCAGACTTCTCCTCTTCCGAGTCGAAATAGTTGACTTGAAGCTCAATTTCCGACTCCGTACGTTCGATCCATCGATCCACATCAATTCCAGTGTCCAATGTCGATAGACACGAAGCTATCGAGGGGCGAGAGATGACAAAGGCCCCCTTTTTAATGTGTTCCTTCAGGAATTTCCAGACGTTCCTCTGCTCCTCTTCCGACAGATAAAATTCAAAAACATTGTGCAGGACCACGACGTCAGCCTCTCGCACCACGTCCCCAGCGTCTTCTATCCGTTTATTGATAATCTCAATGCGTTTATCCATCTTGTGTTTACGAACGACCTCGTTCTGCAGATCGCACCAATCCTTGTTCATTTCCACACCGATTATCTTGTCTGCGTCAGTGTAGACGTACGCCTGGGGGAAGAATAAATTCAGCTCTTGTGCTCATTGAATTTTTTAATGTGATTGATTGGAGATTGAATGGAATGGACAGTTGATTTACTCACGCCGTACAAGACTGCGCCCAGTCGTGAGCCAACGTCGAGGACGATCTTGCCGTCCAGGGTGGGCAGGAGGGTATTGAATATGTGGTACAACTCGTCGCGAGAGACTGAGTGGGATATGTATACTGAAAAGGCGATTATTATCTCCATAATTCTCATTCTCTTTGAATTATCTAACGGAAGACTAGTGTGAGTTTCAAACTCGCGAGCTATTGGAGTGAGATTTACAAAGGTTTTTTTTTTAATTTTTGAAAAAAATGTGTGGATAAGAATTACGAGTTTTTTTGAAATTCGACTCCTACACAGCTAATTTTTTTTTAATGTAAAATGGCCCGAAAAATGTATCTGAAAGAATCGAGAATATATTTTCAATAGTTTAAGGATAATTTTTTTGCCTATTTTACATAAATGGGGCGAATTTTTTACATTAAACAAAACCAAATTAATTGTGTAGGAATCGAATTTCAAAAAACAACTCGTAATTGTTACTGTACACATTTTTACAAAAATTTTAAAATTGGTATAAGTTTGAATACGTTGACTCATTTGGAAAAGCCAAATTTTTGCGATAAAAATCACTGATAGGATCATTCTAATTCCACAAAATCACAACTTTTTTCTCTTGTATACATAATCTGAATTCTCTTTGAATTTTTTTCTGTAATTTATCTTCTTCGAATATTGAGAGAATTTGCAAGTGTAACCCATTAAAAATACAGTAAATTGGAAATACCTCAAAGAATGTGAACTAAAAATATGAAAGAAAGAAAAAAATAATTTATAGAACGAGATATGTTGTGCTAAATAATCACGTGGATAGTGTAAAAACCCAAAATAAAGTTTCTGGTATATAAAAATCATGTAAAGAAAATATTTTACTGAGAGAGTCAATGTTCCTAGAGCCACAGTCCTTGCAATAATGCCTGGACAATTTTCCTTCCTTTACCAAATCATGGACATCGTCGTCGTTATATAGAAAGCCATCTACGTGCACTGTGATTTTGGGATCACAATCGCCGTTCTAAAATGAAATTCATGGCATTAGACTGATGATAAAATGTGAACAAAAAGAATCAATTTATTTTACACTCATTTTTGGAGGTCTCAATTTCCTTTACACAAAACAATCTTTACCCAAAAAATTAATGTCATTAAAATAACTACAAATGCGAATGACCGAAGGAATTGAGTGGTTTTGCTCAAATTTTTTGGATCTAAAAAATATGAAAGGCGTCGTTGAGACATTTTTTATATCTAAATTGTGTTGACACAAAAAATTCTTATGAATATTTAGTCCCATCAGGTTTGGAAGTTGAAAAATGAGAAACAAAATTGAAAACTTGAAGAATTCCTCATTAATCCGGTAAAAAGGAGGTAATTATGATTTTTTTTCTCAAAATCTCTATCAGATTTTGAAATATTGATTGAAAATAAATCATCAAAGACTTGAAATAATTACCGGACCCTTCGTCGGGATTTTTATCTCCTCTGAGGGTAGAACGGCGTCGAAAGGAACTTTCTCACGGATCTCCTTGACAATTTTGTTCAACGTCGCCACTGGATCGTCCAGCAAATGCTCGTCCTCGTCCTTGAAGTCGTCGTCTGTAATAGAAAGTTTTATTAGTTTTATCAGTGATTTTAAGAGAATCATTTGGGTAAGAAGGCAGGATAGTGTACCGAATCTCTAATTTCCCTAATTGCATTCGATCATTTACAAATTCTTTTCTTTCTGTTTCCTCTCGTTTTGACATTCTCTTTCCTCTCGTTTTGGCCCATCCTTTCATATTTTATCTTCGTCTCTTTTAATTTAACAAACCTTTTGCTATTTTAACCCACGTGCTCTTCAATATCAATGAAGAATTACCTGATTCGTCCCCAATTTTAATCGTCATCCACTCTTGAATCGCAAATGACAGCAGATGCTCACGATGAGATTTATTCAGACTCTCCATTATCTTCCAAAGTTGAGTTTTAGCATCTTGCAGAGATATTTCCTTATCTGACATGACTACAAGTGATCCCAACAGACTACACGTGGTTGATAACCTAAAACGTCTGCGCAATTTCCTCAATCAGAAATTCTCCTGATTTTCACAATTCCCAAGCAATGTTGAAGTCTAAAAAAATAGAAAAATTAATTTTGCAGTCAAAGTCGTCAATCATGTCTTAAAAATGCAAAAATACCACGTGAATAAATACTTTACCGCTGAGAAGTGATTTGTGGACAGTTGAACACTCATTGATGCACGTGCGCCTCGGAGAAATGCGCAGGCAACTACTGCGCATGCAAATTTCTTCGAATTCAAACACCTCCACATTACAGTCTTTATTTACAATCACATCTCTATTTTTATTTTTGAAAAAAATGAAAAAAAAAATTATTGATTTCATTGATTGAACAAAAGCCGTCAAAAAATATAATTCAAAACTCTCGAAAATATTTCTATTCATACATTGAGAGAAATTTTTTATTCAGATTCAATAAAGTTTATTTAAATCAAATGGTAGTAACAATTTTTCATTCAAACTTGCACTTAATTTTCATTTCTATTTTTCTTAGCTCAAATAAATAGCTTTTTCAAATAAAAATGAATGTTTTAAAAATTATTCGACTATTAAACTACGTTTCTTCATCGTTTCTCCTGATTTAGACTTTAACATTGATAACAAAGCAATAACATTGATGATAACATTTGAAACGAACTTATTAAGATGTGATAAAATCACTCACTTAGACCAAATAAATAGTTTATTAAATTCCAAAATTCTGAGGAATGCAGAAATTTCTTATTTTGGATAACAAAAACATTTTAATCGAAATAAATATGAGTTTACTAATTTCGAACAAAATTAATGTTGAAATGAATAGAAAAATTTCAACTGGTTCACGTCGGTTTAGCTCTTAGCTGAGTCTTCCAGGGATATCTCCGAATCTGAGGGAGATACCGAAATTATCATAGTTACCTTTTTTATAGCCCTCAATTCGCTCTTCAAAAGAGGTCATGACAAAAAACTTGCCATCCCCCTTAGATTTCGAGGTATTAATTGAAAACTGGCAAATAATCAAAACTGCCTTAAACGACTTTATCACTTCGCTACTGATTTCTCTGAATGCATTCGTTCGAATCGTTTCAACCACCTGGGACAATCAAAATGGCCAAAAAAATCCCAAATTATATTGAAATAGATTTTTATTTAAAAGCATCTCCACATCACATCGCACTAAACATTGGTCTAATAATTAAAATTACAATCCGTCTTCTGCACCTGAAAATATCGTTGAGATTGTGATGTTTCCAGGGACACCATCAGTGCTCCCCTCGACAAGCTACCCCATTTGATTAATATAATTCGGGTTGATCATTGAATCATCTTATAATAATCCCTTAAATCAATTTTCAGTGGTTTTAGATCACCCTACGTAATGACTAGGTTAGTAGAACATTTCATGCAATCATTTTATGTTTTCTCTCGAGTGACATTTTCAAAATCAATTGTATAAAAAACATGAAATTATTCATCTTGTCCGAACGTTTACCAACGAAATTCAACAAATCGTATATATAACAAATATTCAATTCACATTAATGCAATAGCATTCGCTTTGGCAGTTAATTTTTCATATTGATTTCAATAATATCAATTATCAGGAATTATTCATGTACCAATTGTGTAATTACTCGTAACTTATTCAGAATATGAATTATCGAGAAATAGAGAATACCAAGTGAATACAATATCTTGATTAATTACGATAATCTTAATCATAAATCGTAAATAGTTTGAAAATTCGTTAAATGATGACTGAAGCAGGGGAGACCGGGCAAAACCACAACTACTTATCAACATTTAATTGTTCATTTTTATTGCACGTGTTTGATAATTGCTTGGATTCACTGAATTTAGTCTTCAGGGTTTCATTATTCACTTCTCCCTGTTGTTGCCTCAATCTCCCCTACAATTCAATTCGTATTTCACCTGTTCTCACAATCCTATTACATTTTAATTCTTAGACACTCCAGAGTAACTGTTTAATTGATTAATTTCATCATTCGGACGTATCGACTGGAGGGAAGGGCCAGGGTTGTATTACTGAGGCCATCTCTCTCTGACACTTCGAAAAATTCTCACTTCAAACGGAGAGAAATTCTTTTGAATAATTAATCGTCAAAATTAATAGTGCCATTTTTAATTAAAAAAACGAAATTAACTGCGTGGGAAACAAACAATAAAGAATTAATTTTTTTGCAATAATTATTCGTTTTTAGAGATGTATAAGCGATCTTCAATGTATGAAAAATCTCACTACACTAGTACGCGACTTTTCTAAAAAAATTCCATATGAGAACGGGAAAAATTCACGTGCCGACACTAGAATTTTCCCAAAGAATTTCCCTCCGTGCGCCGATCAATTAAGTAAATTTGATTCTTACGTTAATACAGAAATATATTTATGTACATGTACGTATAAAGTATACATCTAGTTCAGTCCGGGAAAAAAACAACGTAATAATAAAAAACATATTCGTCGTGAAAAAAAGCGAAACAGAACACAGCGTCGGTTTTTCATCCAGGTGCGGTTAGTGGCGAATTTATTTTTCATCGAAGATGGGCAGAAATAAAAAAATGAAAAATTGCGACTGAGCTACCAGACAAGTCTAAGCACCGGAAAAATCATCACAAGCGGAGGACGAGTTGTTTTATGAATCTTATTGAATTATCGGAATATTTTTTGTTTCGAGGGGCTACTCACTCCTGACGGAATCATCATTGAAACCACGAATTCAACGAATGCAAATTTAGTACAACTTGATGTAATGTTCAGAAAATCATTGTTTTTCATGAATGATTAGAAAAGATTGGGGAAAAATAAATGCTTCTGTTATGAATTAAACTTTATTCATTGTGATTTCGATGACTTCAATGTCTCTGAAATCAGTGATTTCGAATTAATGGAATCATTGGAAGTCAACTGCAGTCATGAAATACTCAAATGGGGAATGGGTATTTCAATTCGGAGATGATTCTTTTGTATCAGGCCGGGTTGTAGCAAGCCCTCTTAAGTGTAATATAAGGGGCAGGCACTAAGGGTCAGAATATAAGGGTCAAAAAGTAGGTGAAAAAATGAGGGTCAGAATATAAAAGTAAAAAAAGTAGGTGTCAGGCAATGAGGGTCTAAATATAAGTCATATATTATGCTTGATCTCCGTTTTTAGCCCTTATATGACCCTCACTGCCTAACACCCACTTTTTTTACTTTTATATTCTGACCCTAATTTTTTATCCTAATATTCTGACCCTCTTTTGTTAACCCTAACATTCTGACCCTCATTCCTTCACCTTTACATTCAGGCCCTCAGTTTTTGACTCTAATATTCCGACCCTCATTTTTTAACCTCCACTTTTTGACCCTTATATTCTCACGCTTAGTGTCTGACCCTTATATTACACTTGAGAGCGCTTGGTACAACTCGGACTGATACGAAATAATCATCCTCGAATTGAAACACCCATCCCCCATTCGAGTATAAAATATACTTGAGTCAAGTATATTTTACTCTCGAATCAGGTTTATGCATATACTTGATTCTGGTATAAAATATACTCAATTCCAGTATGATCACGTGGACTTGATTTCGAAGTTATGATGTGAACTTAAATGTAAAGTATTATAAATCGTGGAGTGAATAGCCCCTCGTTTCGTTCAGTTGATCCAGCAATGAAGGGGTCGATATGTGGATTTCACTCTGAAGTCGTGTGAATTTCCCGTTTCCCCACTTCACCAATGAATTCCGAATTCTCGGGCCCTTTTTTACAAAGAAATTATCCGAGTTCAGATTAAGCCGTCGAAATAGTTAAGCTGCTCTCTCGATGATTGCCCTGAGCGAGAAAGAAACGGACTAAGATTTCCCCCCGCTCTCACTCGGAACAGACTGAATAATTCTTCATCAACGATCAACATTAGATTCTCTAAAGAAAAAACGATATATCATCTCACTATATTTCATTTCTCGTCGCTAGAGTTGATCTCTAGAAATGCAGGAAATGTAGTATTTCTTTTTCTCACGGTTTTTCACAGATAAGATTTTTAATCATCTCACAGTGAGAAAAATTTGAGGAAAGTCTGCGGTGGGATGGGAACGTGGAGGGAGGATTGGTCGACGTCAGCCAATTTCTCTTGAAACGCTGGGTCCTGGTCAGCAATGCAGGGATGCCCGAGTGATCGCCAGAAGAGGCAACGGCAATTCCTACATAATTGGATCATCTCGGCGTATTCCTCGCGAAGTCCAAAAGATCTTGATTTAAAAATAGATAAAATGAATTTAATTGAAAGAAAATGGGCTTCCAGTATTCGAGGGCTGTCTCAGAATCTCTCAGAGATAACGAATTTTTTCTGAGGGCTTTTCTGTGGCCCATAAAATTCTCAACAAAAGTGATGATCAATTAAATAGAAAAATAGTAAATTCTTTCAGTTCCATTATTGTTGCTCCGAATGAAAGCATTGCATTCGTCAAATCCGAAATTTCTAATTTTTTAGCAAAAATATATTGACTATGTTGTGATGAAAACAATTTCCCACGAGTTCTGAGGATATCCAAGTACTTTGGCTACTTTTTCTCCACTGAAGTGCTTTTCTACTTTTGCAATCGAACATTAGAACTTACATTTGAGCCCTAATTGACCCCAAGTGTCCGGACATTTTACAATGATTTTGTTATTTAAACTTTGCAAGTCTGAATTTAAATCTCGATATTGAACCGTTGGAAAACATTTTAAAAATCTAAAAAAAATCATAAAGTTTATTTTTAAAGGAAAATTGATAAAACAATTTGAATTAATTTAACGACAATCAATTTCCCCCCAAAAAAAACAATTGTTGGGAAACGTACATATGTATTCGTATTCAAAATTTTACTAGAAATCGATTTCATACCTAAAAAAAAGTAATATTTCCGTGCAAAAGGTAATTTGATTTTATTCAAATTTTATTCGCGCAATTTAATTGAAAATTAAATTTTCAATTGAACAAAATAAAAAATAAAATGAAATAATAACAATAATAATAATATAATAACAATATAAAATTTATATGTTATGCTTGTGAAATATGTACATAATATATGTATTTTCTTCAATATTAATTTTTTTTTCATTTTGTGCCTTCTTCGTCAAATTTTTCAATTAAATTGCGTGAGAATAATTTGATGATTGCAAATGGTTGAATCTATCGTATGGCAAATACTGCCCCAAACTGTAAAAAATGCTTGGATATCCCTAATATCTTATCAACCTGGAGAGAAACAGCAAAAGATCACATAAAATTCAGCCCAAAGATCTTCTGCCATATTCAATAAACCCTCAAGACACTGAAATTCAATAGCTTCAAGATTAAAAAACTGCTTTCTACCTCCGAGCTAATGTAAAAATAGTTTTCCAATCCTTCCCAGGATTATTCTGCATAGTAGTAGCAATCTGTTGCGAAGTGAAATGATACTGTGCAAGTTCTCTCCATATTCTCTGCTCCTGAGCGAGAACAGCGAGGTGCTCACAAGCCTCCGAAGACGCCTCAATGTCCCTCGGATCACTGAGACGCAGGAGTACCTCCCTGCGGCACTCCGCAGGTAGATCAGCCCACTGTGGATGCTGCTCCTCATCCGGCTACCCCATTCACAAAGCCCGAATTATTCCTCTCAATAAAACACTTTGACACGAGGGGGACACACTCACCCCCCCATTTTTACGAGTAATCCTCACCTGAGTTATCGTGATGGAAGACGCGATGTGGAGGATTCGGTCGAGTGCAGCTTTGTGCTTCTCCCAGAGGATGACTGAGCCGAGGGGTCGACCCCCCCAGCAGCATCCTGCACTGAAGGCACGTACGCGTTCAATCAGTCTACGGAGCTTTCCCGTTTGCTGTTGCGATAAGGAAACTGAAGACAGAGCGATTGGAATTAATCCTCTAAAGAAATCAATCTCGGGAGGAGTGAGCTTTACATGAGGAGTTTTTCGAAGATCGCGATTTCATTTTCTTATTATGTCTCGCAAATTTTGGTCAAGTCACATGTCCACTGAAATTTTAGGGAATTTTGTAATTATGAATTCACGATAGGGAACTTGCGTGATTTTTTTTACTTCTCAATCTCAAGTTTCGACCCTAAGTAAATTGTATTCATGTTTTGATTAAAAATTAAAGTGGATTGTGAAATCCTTGTCTTCTTGCTGTTCGAAATTTGGAATTTCATCGAATTCCTAGGGAAATGTCAAATTTAATGGATTTGTGATAATGAAACTGAAGCCAGAGCGATAGGAATTAATCCTCCAAAGAAATAAATCTCGGGGGAAGTGAGCTTTACATGAGGAGTTTTTCGAAGATCGCGATTTCATTTTCTTATCATGTCTCGCAAATTTTGGTCAAGTCACATGTCCACTAAAATTTTAGGGAATTTCGTAATTATGGATTCACGATAGGGAACTTGCGTGATTTTTTTTACTTCTCAATCTCAAGTTTCGACCCTAAATGATTAATTTTTCATTTAAATCAATGAAAATTGTCTATTTCAATTCAATTATTCCATGAAAATTGGAGTAATTTATATGGAGTAATTATATTCATGTTTTGATTAAAAATTAAAGTGGATTGTAAAATCCTTGTCTTCTTGCTGTTCGAAATTTGGAATTCCATCGAATTCCCAGGGAAATGTCAAATTTGATGGTTTATGTGATAAAGAAACTGAAGCCAGAGAGGACTTTTTCGAAGATCGCGATTTAATTCTCTTATCACGTCTCGCAAATTTTGGCCAAGTGACATGTCCGCTAAAATTTTAGGGAATTTCGTAAGTAAGAATTCAGAATAGGGAACTTGCGTGATTTTTTTTACTTTTCAATCTCAAGTTCCGCTTCCAAATGATTAAATTCTCATTTAAATCAATGAAAATTGTAAATTTCAATCCAATTATTCAATTATTCCACGAAAATTGGACTAAATTATATTCATATTTTGATTAAAAATTAAAGTGAATTATGAAATTCTTGTCTTGGAATCCTTGATCCGTAATATCTTTCGATCCGAGTGGGTAAAAGTGTCTTTTGAACCGTAGGTGTGGAGTGCTACCCTTTCAAGGGCCAAAGTTTTTTTTGACCAGTGGGAGGCCACAGAACTACATGACTGAGGGTCAAAGGGTGAAACGAAATATTCGTGACTTTAAATTATGGCCAACCTAGGTAGCTAATATGAATTTCAATTCAATTTCTTCGAGACAGCTCATGTGATAATTACGAGTGCTCAGGTATATAGACGGGACCACCCTTCCAGCTCCTCCCTTCAAGAGATACATAATTCTTAAAAATTATAATTTGTAAATTACAAATTAGATTCAAGAACGCACACGGCGCGGGCGTAAAATGTCGCTTTACGCACGAGTAATGAAAATAAGTTTTTGTAGTCCATGAATTTCTCTGCAAAAAATAAAAAATTGCGAACTTTCAAACCCCCTCACGTTCACAGATAGACCTTCCCAATTTCGCAGCTGTCTCCCCCGCCAGAAATTCGTGTTAATAAATTTACCTTCTAAAGCAACTTCCTCCAGCATATTAAACAGAACCCTCTGGGCGCAACCACTCAACCCCCCCATGGTGTGGCTGACCAACAGATCCAACAGTCTAACAATATAGTTAAACCGTCGACAATCGTGAACAGCTGACAGAAAGTCGAGTCTCTTGAGTGCATCGCTGAGTCCATTGAAACCCGCGATCTGCCAAAATTAGAAAGCCCTGGATGAAAAAACACAGCGCAAAGAGAAAGAATGCACCGAAGGGTGAGGGGGATCGCAATGCATGACAGACTAGAATAGGAATTTAAATCAATTATCCCTGAATCGGTGTGTTGACGCCAGTCCAAAAATCCTCACTTCCTGAGGAGCAAATGTGAGGGTCTAAATTTAGCCGGATTCAACACCGGAAGAGTCACTCACCTCGCGGGTACACTTCAGGGTTATATGACAGTGTGGTTGGACGGCATTTTCTGAAAAACGTAAAAACCACTCGTGAATATTTTCCCCCCCTCGCATTGGAGAGCTAAACTAATTACATTTTCCCATTTTTAGAATCACCTTTTTTCTTCTCCTTCTCCTTCTCCCGTTTGTCTCCCTCTTTCTCGGTTCTGAAAAAACGAGGGGGAACGACATTATCACTCATGCACTCCTGGGACTCACTTGGAAAATGCGAAAAAGACATTTCCACTTTAAACTTCTGACGTCGGAAAATGGAACATTGGCGAATGTCAATTTGGCCTTACGCAGTTGGATTTTTTCTCGTTAATTTGAGTAATGAAGGGCGTTGAATTTTCAAGGTCGTGAATTTTAATTTAATTTAAGGGTCTCCAAGTATCTTTTGCGGTTTGATACAGACTACACGGTAGATTCAACCATTTTCAATCATCGAATAATTTTTTTAGGCATGAAATCGAGTTCTGGTAAAATTCAGAATGCGAATAAATTTCTTGCGATTCCGGATAAATGACTTTTATGGTGGAAAATGGATTGTTTATCTATTATCTACAATTTTTTATTCATTTTATTAGTATTGATTGTTGAGGATATCCAAGTATCTTTTGCAGTTGGGCGCAGGCCACACTATAGATTCAACCCTTTTCAATAATCAAATTTATCAATTAAATTAGGTCAGAAAAATTTGAATAAAATCAATTACATTTTGTAGAAATTACTATTTTTTTAACATTCGTTGTTTATAAATAAATAATTGAAATTGTTTAAACGTTGGGAAAATTCATTGTTTATAAATTGCTTACAGAAAATGCTTGTAATTTCCAAAAATTGCCATTTTTTTTAATTATCTCATTAATTTTCTTCCAAAAGTAAACTTTCTAATTTTTTTTTCAGATTTAAAAAATGTTTTCTAACGGTTCAATGTCGAGATTCAAATTCAGACTTCTCAAGTTTAAACAATAAAATCATACACGGAGAAATTTTCTATAAAAATTCTAGTACGAGTACTGGAAAAAATTACAATCCACCGGCTGTGAAAAATTCTAGTGCTGTTACGGTAAAATTTCTGGAGATTTCTGTGAAATTTTCACAGAAATACGGGAAAAAATTGACGTTTTCCCAAAAAAATTTCTGGTGCCAGCACTAGAATTTTTTCCTGGCCGTCACTTTGCGCCTCTTTTCCCGACTAGAATTTTTCTAAAAAATTTCTCTGCGTGTACTAAAATGTCCGAAAACTTATGGTTCAATGGGGCTCAAATGAAAGCTCTGATGTTCGATTACAAAAGTAAAAAATCATTTCACTGGAGAAAAAAAAGCCAAACTACTTAGATATCCTTAAGTCTGAATCATTCATGGAGTTTGTTATTCATCTTGAAAATTCAAGTCGTTAAAAATGTAAATGAGAGAGCCGAGCAGACAGAGCATTCCAGTAATTTACAATCTCCTCTGTTTTCATTGCCCCGATCTCCCCTAATCGCTCCAAGTGATTTTGGTGAGAGATTGATGCTGCAATGCCACACCAAAAAGGTCACTCCCTCCTCTCCCCAACTCATTACAACTCGGTTTCCAGTTGTCACCGCCGCCCCCCTGGACCCCTCCCACGCCCTCGTTCGCGTTATCTCATTTTTTCTTCACTTTTCACGTGACTAAAACATGAAAAAATTGTAGAGTACGTCCTCAAGTCTCCTCATTATACCCCAGCAGTAAACAGACCGCGGAGACTTGCCACCAGGCCCTTCACTATCAAAGAGACAGCTTTCGTAAGAACTCATTTGGAAATATTTCCATTTCCACATGAAAATTTTAATTGCATGAAATTCTGATGTTACACACGTGTCCCGAGAAAACATGCGAGTTGTCGAGAGGTCGTACCCACCAGCAGACGCCGTTCCGTGTCAACGAAGACCTTGGGTTGATCCGATTATGCGTCGCTTACCCAGAGGAAAACCTCGACTCGTGTGCGTTTCATCCCGTGGAACGTTAATTCTTGCGGTTATTGCGCAACATATCATGACATCCCATTTCGTCTCGATTCAATGGCTCCTTTGGACTTGTAACAGCGAAGGGAACTGACGGGGGATTCATTTTTGTTTGATTGAAAAATATCCTTGGCCCAGGACACCCCAGTGACCCAGTTTTAGCCATTGGGTCAAACCGATATATGGGATTTCACTCAGCCCCTTTGCCTCACCCCCCGGGAACACAAATCCCTGGAGATTGGCAGGCTCGGGGCGAGGGTTTACCCTGTTACACGTGAACGTACGGCAATTACCAGGTGGACAAAGCCGTTTTTGTATTACACCATTAAATCATTAAAATTATTCACTGAAATTCTGGGAAGAGTCGGGGAAATTTGTGAGAAGCAACATTTCCACTGAAATTTCAGGGGACTTTGAAGGGGGAAATTCAGAATTTCATGGAGAACGGGGGAACTGTTGATTTCAGTTTAATTATTAGGGGGAAATTGATGAGAAATTCGGGACATGCGGAGAAATCTCTCCTGGATTTTTAGATGCCTCTGAAGTTTCAGGGAATTCTTTCAAATATTCCTGGAATTGCCTGAATAATTCAAGGATATTTGGGAGTGAATGTTCATTTTCACTTGATAATTCATGTAAGTTGCGGAATTTTCGTCTTCTTGCCGTTAAAAAATGGGACTTTGAATTTTCAGAGAAACTTGAAATTCCACTGATTTTCGTTCGTAATGACAAAAAATATTTTTTCTGGTTAAATCGAATGCAAAGCCGCTTTCCGGAAAATTTCGCCGAATTTTTAAACAGTGTACATTTCTTTACAGTTAAAAATTTATTAGATAAAGTGGTTTTTACACTTCTTGAATTTTTTTCTACTATTGTTTCACTAAAATTTCAAGGAATTTTGTCGTTGAAAATTCATAATTTCATGGAGGACGTGGGAACTGTGAATTTCAGTTTGATTGTTCCACGGAAATTAATTAAGAAATTAATTAATCAAGAAAAAAAGTCTCCAAAAAATGTTGCCTTCCCCCATTAATCCCGAGATGTTCTCCAAAAACCGCTCCATAAGTTTTCATTCTATCCTTCCATCCAAAAACTTCAAAAATCCGTCATGAAAGGGTCACGATCTCCCAAAAAAATCCCCGATTTCTCCAATGACGAGACAACAAGCGAATCTAAACTAGCCCCACTATTTCCCCCCAAGAAAGCATGACGATTCCACTCTCCATCAATTTTCCACCTGCCCACTCCTAAAAAACCTCTCCATACCAACAAATAAAGGAGTGAAAAAAATCGAGACAGTGGGGTAAAAAGGACCCTTCTGCCATTTTTCCCAATATTCACAGCTCAACTAAAAATTCATTGATTTCGTTTTATCGAGCTTCATTATTCAAAGAATGAAATAATTTTTTCCATCCAAATCCCATGGAAAAAAATTAATTAATAATTTAATGAATTAATAACAAAATGTTTAAAAATAAACTATTAACAATAATTTTTTTTATTAATTAATTTATGAATTCTTTCCCATGAAAATGGAAAATGGAATAATTTGTCTTCCATGAAAAATCCCACGAAAAAAAATTAAATAAAATTACCCCATTCCCCATAATACTAAATGACTCACCAACATTAAAAAAAAAAAAATCAAAGTTTCCATTTTGCCCCATTCACCCCTACACCTGCGATCGATCTCACACATCTCGGCCACAGACTGTATGCCATTGTCCCAGCGATTCAACCTGCACTTTGTTCAACAGTTTCCCCACCATATTGTGGCAAAATCAGGAAATAAAATTTAATGCTGCAAAAGCCCCGCAACATTCCCCGCTCCCCCTCAACCCCTCAACCCCAAAAAAACCTTAAAAATGTGAAAAAAAGCTAAAAAACACAAAATAAACTGCACTCCAAAATGATCTCAAATCACCGAATGTAAACATCGCCTGGTAAACAAAGATGTCGACTGGATCGATTCAACAGCTGTGTTTCCGCGAACAAAGACAAGTGTCTGGTTCACCCCGACTCCCCCAGGACCCCCCAACGCAGCGAATTCTCCCTGAAAATGGCGTCGTTAAATTCACTCACCGTATCAGCAATGACAGTGTCTTGTTATTCGCGCACTCCAGTATTTTCTTTTTCTCCCAGCCCTCGACAGTCTTCACCCACTCCTCTCCGGGACTCCTCCAGTCCTTCGAGATGAACGGCATGACCCTGAGTACCAGCTAAATATCTCGTTACTCTGGTTAATTTTCCCGAAGTGAGTTTTTTCAGGTGTTGACAATTGTCGGAAGATACAAACGGTGAAGAGGACTTCCGCGAGTCCCGAGTGTTTGGTATCCCCTCACTCGCGGGACTGCTGGCTACTGCCAGTTTATCCTCATGCGCATGGCTTTGTTTCCGTGACGTCACGAGGGCATCAGCTGGCCACTGCGACGTTCTCTTATACTGTCAGGCTGTCAACTGCATTACCATGAGAGCTAAGAGCGGGATTCGAGAAATTCAAAAAAGATGGAATTTTGAGATTTAATCGGGCTCCACCCGCAGGCGGTTATTTTTTAATAGAAAGATTTTTAAAAACTGCAAACAAATACTGTAGGATTTTTTCAAATACAATTATTGTCATTTTTTTTTTCACCATTCAATTGCCGTTTTCGTTTTTATAAATAATCCGGTGTTTGTGATACCTGCCTAAAAAGTATACTTTACGAAATGGTTTAGTGTGTGTAAAGCGCTTGTTTTCCGCACGGCGTGCGTAAAGTTCACTTACGTGCGCTCTTGAACTTTACGCACTCGTGCACAAAAACAACCATTTTGTCCCTACCGTTCCGAACAGTGAACTCGGCAGGTATCACAAAAAATAGGTGTGTACGAAAAAGTGGATCTTTATGCACTTGCAACACAATACACTATTACATCGAAGCGAGGGTAGAACCGCGGTTTATAGGACCTAAGACGTAAAATATTGTTCGACACCTGTTAAAATTCCATCTCACTCGTATCGAAATACCCTATTAAAATGGGATATTTGGATAAGAGTTCGGAAATAGTATAATGTTACTAGTAAATAAAATTGCACTTTTTCGTATCCTCGCATAACACACACGTAAAGTTTTACGCATTAGAATAGTATATTCCGATACAAGTGCGTAAAAGTGTTTTTTGACCCGGAGTGTGTGCAAAATTTCACTTTCCACACAAGTGATGTATAATAGAGTGTATTACACGTGCGTCCGAAAAACTGCCCCTTTACGCACTAGTACCACAGTCAACTAATTTAAATTAATTTTCATCGCAATGCGTGCGTAAAAAATCAATTGACACTACACCCAAACAAAATATACCCCTCGAGAAATCTTTTCCTGAAATTATTCCTGTCGGACGCAAGTTTTACGCATTAGAATAGTATATTTCGATACAAATGCGTAAAAATGTTTTTTGACCCAGAGTGTGTGCAAAATTTCACTTTCCACACAAGTGATGTATAATAGAGTGTATTACACGTGCGTCCGAAAAACTGCCCCTTTACGCACTAGTACCACAGTCAACTAATTTAAATTAATTTTCATCACAATGCGTGCGTAAAAAATCGATTGACACACACCCATCTTTTCCTGAAATTATTCCTGTTGGACGCACAGACATCCCTCGCTCCCCTCCGCGGGTAAAATCGCACTCCACCAGAGGTCTCTCAGCAGTTACCCCCGGAGTCTCCTCCCACCCCGAAACACAGTGCACCTCTGACAGATGTCGACGTGAACCATATTCCCCCCGTAGACGACGATCTACATCTCGCCGTCCCTGCCTCTCGTGTCCACCTCTCGCCGTGTTGTGTCGGGTCTCCTCGGACCAACCCTCACCCATTTGCTTCATTCTTAAAAAAAACCGCACATACCCAGTGAATTCACAATAAGTGGAAAATCCAAAGTGAGGAAGACATTCTGCGAGCAAGCAACCTATCGTCGCGCAGTGACTTGCGTCAGCTGGACAGTGAATTTGGGACAGCGGAACGAGACAACTCGTTGTTTTTTTTTACTCCTCTGGGCTTTGCACGCTGGATCACGAGTGTGTGTGTGTGTGTGTGTGTGCAGTTTGATGGCCGCGTCTCGACGCCTTATTTTATTATTCGCGTGAGAGAGCCGACAAAACACGGATTTAACCCCGCGAGGAGGTGAATCGCAACGTCCGGACGCGGGGGACATTGTGCCTTGACGTCGTTTGCAAAATCGTGGTCGAGGGGATTCAAGTGGAGAACAAGTGGATTATCTCTCGCTCGTGATTTCTTTTTTTCGCGTGGTATTTTCGGTGATCGAGAAAATCGCGGGGGCCGGGGGAGTGAGGGAGACAGGTCGATCGAAGGTGGGCGGGGCGGGGAGGACGGAAAGGTAAATTGAGAAGCCTCAGAATTTTTTTTTTCTCGAAAAATTCGACAACTCATTGCGCTCTGAGGCTCGTGGGAATGGGATTCAATTGAGCAACTACGTCATGAAACTGGTTTTTTAGTGGAGAATCTTGGAGGTAAACAATTTGCGCTGATTGTCAACGGAATACGTCGGCTTGAGAGCAATAGAGACGGTTACGGTTTGGCGTGACTGCAGAGGCCCGTTGATATTGTTATTCCTGTGTCGGCCCTGTGTGGAGGGTCATGGTGGGATAGATAGTTTTTGTAGTGTTTCGTAGGTGACGATTGAGGGAGAAATTTGTGCGGGAGGAGCGGGGGAGAGAGGACATGCTTGGTCAACACAAATGACGGAACGTAGTAGAGGCGGACAGGGGAGACTGTGGTTGCAGCTATCGCCAAGGCTGACCTAGCACAAAGGTATGGTTGAATTGTCTGGGGGGGTGTGATAAGGGACTGGGTTTTGTTGCAAGTTTTGGCGATAGGGACTGCGGGGGAGGAGCATTGTCGGGGTGACCCCGTTGGGGGAATGTTGGGAGTCGAGTTGTGGGAGGAATTGTTTTTAATAATACAAAAGGGGCCTGGGGAATTGGGCGAAAATAGGGGGGATGAGGTCATTTCTGGGGAACTCCAGTTTTTGAAATTTCGAGATTCGTTTTCAACTTTAAGATTATTTTGAGGAATTGATAACAGTTGAATTTCATTTTTGTTATTAAATTTTTATTTTTGTTTATTATTTAAATTATTCGTTTTTATTGTTAAACGAATAGGTCTAAACATTTTTTTAGGTGTAGTATTTTTTATTGTGTCCTTGAATAGATAAATCATAAATACATATGATTTATGATCTAACAGGGTCATCCCCCCAACAAGAGTGACCCTGTTAGGTAAATGTTGTTATTGAACTCGTGGGAGGAATTGTTTAAAATAATAGAATAGAGGGAATGGAGAATTGGGTGAAAATAGGGGAGATGAGGTCATTTCTGGGGAACTCCACTTTTTGAAATTTCGAGATTCGTTTTTAACTTTAAGATTATTTTGAGGAGTTGATAAGAGTTGAATTTTATTTTTATTATTAAATTTTTTTATTTTTTTTATTATTTAAATTATTCATTTTTATTATTAAACGAATAGGTCTAAACATTTTTTTAGGTGTAGTATTTTTTATTGTGTCCTTGAATAGATAAATCGTAATACATATGATTTATGATCTTACAGGGTCATCCCCCCAACAAGGGTGACCCTGTTAGGTAAATGTTGTTATTGAACTCGTGGGAGGAATTGTTTAAAATAATACAATAGAGGGAATGGAGAATTGGGTGAAAATAGGGGGGATGAGGTCATTTCTGGGGAACTCCAGTTTTTGAAATTTCGAGATTCGTTTTCAACTTTAAGATTATTTTGAGGAATTGATAACAGTTGAATTTCATTTTTGTTATTAAATTTTTATTTTTTTTTATCATTTAAATTATTCGTTTTTATTGTTAAACGAATAGGTCTAAACATTTTTTTAGGGGTAGTATTTTTTATGGTGTCCTTGAATAGATAAATCGTAAATACATATGATTTATGATCTAACAGGATCACCCTTGTTGGGGGGATGACCCTTTTAGGGAAATGTTGTTATTGAACTCGTGGGGGAATTGTTTAAAATAATGCAATAGAGGGAATGGAGAATTGGGTGAAAATAGGGGGGGTGAGGTCATTTCTGGGGAACTCCAGTTTTTAAAATTTCGATATTCGTTTTTAAATTTACGATTATTTTGAGGAATTGATGGAGTTGAATTTTATTTTTATTATTAAATTTCTGTTATTCATTTTTTTTATTATTTAAATTATTAATTTTTATTAATAATCGAATAGCTCTAGAAATTTTTTTAGATGTAGTATTTATCATTGTGCCCTTGAATAATCCCAAATTGAGGGGAGGGACGGCGTTGGGGTGACCCTGTTAAGGGGATGTTATTGAACTCGTGGGAGGAATCGTTTAAAATACTACAATAAGGGGAACAGGGTGTCAATGAGATGGATGAGGTGATTTTTGGTGAACTCCAATCTTTGAAATTCCGAGTTTTTTTTTTTTAATTTAAGATCATTTTGAGGAAGTAATGGCGTAGGAGGAAATAGTCAGTTTTTTAGTAAATGTCTTTCTCATTATTGAAGAAATAGTTCTGAATTTTTTTTACTTGTAGTAGTATTTTTTATTGTGCCCTTGAATACATTAATTTATAAATACAGGGACTAAGGGGAAGGGGTGACCCTGTTGGGGGAATGTTGTCATTGGACTTGTGGGAGGAATTATTTTAAATAATACAATAGGGGAATGGTGAATTGGGTGAAAATAGGATGGATGACATGATTTCTGGTCAACTCCAGTTTTTAGAATTCCAGCATTTTTCTTGAAATTCACTATTGTTACGAGGAATAGATAGAGTTGGGATGAATAGTCAATTTTTTTAGGAAAAAACTGTCGCCCCCCTATCGCACTCCAAGCTCCTCTCCAACACCTGATCAACCCACCCCGTAGCCCCACTTCCCCTTTAAATTCTCATTTCTCTTCCACCTGAATTTGTTTTCACCCAATCCCCCTCCCCCCCTTGAACCGATGTTAAAATGTCCCCCTCCCCACTCTAATTGGAATTTAATGGCGAAGAGAATAGATTGGTCCACTCGTGTTATAGTGGTCTCAAGGGGCGAACCCGCAAGTTGCACTCTAGCACGATCCTGTCTTTGAAATTAATTCCCCCTGGGCTCCTAACTAATCGAACATAAGGGGCGAGCGGGGGGCATGAAAATACCCTGAGCAAAAACAAGTCAATGCATCCTGAAATGCATGAAATACTGGGGTAGAAAGCACGTCGGAATTCAATCGATCTACTGTTCCATCCCTGATTTATTCCTCCGATGAGTGGAATTCTAACAATGCAGACGTGAAAACAGAGCAGAATACAATTCCATTCTGCTTTCATTACCGAAGGGATCACATTTTCCATCGCAATTACCTCCACTACCCTGGGAGTTTCTGCCGGAGAATGAGAGAAAAAATTGCGGTAAAAAACGAGATGAAATGGAGACGGGGCGGGGTGAGGGGGGGGGGGCAGTGGAATGGGTGAAAATCTCAAGACGGTCAATACTCTCGTAAAGCGATTTATTTCTCAGGAATTATATCCCGGCGTACAACGGAAGTTTTACGGAGGGTTATTATCGGATGTCAATTCATCTTGAATTAGCATTCCAGTGTGAATTAACCTTCGCCCGGTGCAATCCTGGATTTGCTGCATTGGCACATGTATATTTCTTCGGAAAATCTGCAGCGCTCGGTGAATTCCTTCCATTCACCCACTTCCCACTCCTCTCCCCCTCCCGGAGAATGAATCTCCGTCGTTATTTCCGTGCATTTTCCAATATCCGTAAACGAGTCAATCTGCATTTTAATTTCTTCCCTTGACACGACTTACCATCGATCCTCAATAAAGAATTTTTACCCCATTCCATCCAATTACGAATTCATCCCGGGCTGTGCCACTTCAATTGCATTTTTTTTTTACATATTTATATTCCCCGGTGACTAAATGAATTAATTAAATGTCAAGCTCTTGATCCAGAATTCAATGAATATGTCTGTAGTTGCGCGATGCATCGGCGATTGGGACACAGCAATTACGATGGAAAAATCGCTGGTCTTTATGACCTTGAGGAGACACTGGGTCGCGGTCACTTTGCTGTTGTCAAATTGGCCCGTCATGTTTTTACGGGCGAAAAAGTTGCGGTGAAGGTTATTGATAAGAGCAAATTGGATGAGGTGTCGAGGGCTCATCTCTTCCAGGAGGTAAATAAAATTGTTTTATTGGGTTTTTTTACTGGTGCAGAGGGATAAATTGATGGGATCATAGCTGTAATGCCATCAATTTGCCAGTAACTGTCCCTTTCTAATGGATGGGTTTTGAAATTTGCGAGTAGCTTTTGAAGTAGACGAATTTAGGGTGAAATTCTTAACTAGCTTGTGGTGTGAGTTCGTAGTGGGAATTTTCAGAGAAAATTTAAGGTTTCATCATATTGAATATTGAATATTGAGAATTGTAGAATAGTTCCTGAAATTTCCTGAAATTTCCCAACATGAGACCATAATGGCCCGAATTTTCATTGAATTCTCCTAAAATTGACGAAAATCATATAAACTAGTCATTATTTAACATCTCACGCATTTTGAATTCACATTTATCTTATTCTTAACTAGCTTCTGGTTTGAGTTCGTAGTGGGAATTTTCAGAGAAAATTTAAGGTTTCATCATATTGAATATTGAGAATTGTAGAATAGTTCCTGAAATTTCCTGAAATTTCCAAACATGAGACCATAATGGCCCGAATTTTCATTGAATTCTCCTAAAATTGACGAAAATCATATAAACTAGTCATTATTTAACATCTCACGCATTTTGAATTCACATTTATCGATATTAAATCAAATTCACGATAAAATTCTTTATGAATTTCTTCTCTCCCTTTAAATTCGATAATTTTCATAAAACTAGAATATTTCATCAGATTAAATATTGAATAAATTGAGAATAGCAGAAGAGCCGTTCGAATGGCCCCAATTGTCATCACGAAATGAACTGAAAATTCCCCTTCCCATTGAATTTCCCAAATATCGCTGGATTATTCCGGCCTAATACTCTTCACGATTTTCCTCCGAAAATTATGTCACGTTGAATAATTCAAGAATTTCACTTTAACATTCGCCCCAAATTTTCTATCACTCCAAGTACGACCTTAAAACAGCAAATAAAACATGAGCCCCTAAAAAAACCCATCAGGTAAGATGTATGAAGCTGGTGCAGCATCCCAACGTCGTTCGACTTTACGAAGTCATAGACACCCAGACAAAGCTCTACCTCATTCTGGAGTTAGGCGACGGTGGAGACCTTTACGACTACATCATGCGTCATGACAGCGGTCTAACCGAGGAGGTACGTATCTAACCAGGCGCCCTGACACAGTCATAAAGACACATATTCCCTTTATACACCCCCTATATATTATTTTTTTATACCTGTCATTTCAGCTTGCAAGAACGTACTTTAGGCAGATTGTGAGAGCTATCTCGTACTGCCACCGTCTTCACGTTGTACACAGGGATTTGAAGCCCGAGAATGTTGTATTCTTCGAGAAACTTGGTACAGTGAAACTCACGGATTTTGGCTTCAGTAATAGATTCTGCCCGGGACAAAAATTGGAGACATCGTGCGGTTCATTGGCTTACTCGGCACCGGAGATACTTCTGGGCGATAGTTATGATGCACCAGCAGTTGGTTAGTACTTCCTTTATGCTTTATTCATGAGGAGTAGAGTATTAAATTTTTTTTCAATAAAACGCTGTGAGGTTTTTATTCTTCATCTGTATTTTTTTAGCATTAAAATGCACTGTGTGATTTAAACACATTCATTTTACATTAAAACATTTTGAGAAACATGTCACACTGGATTTTAACATTGAAAAGCTTCTGAGATTATTGAAATGAAAATGAAAAAAATGGACAAGCAAAATTCCAGGGACGTGGGTTTTACTATAATATAATTTGAAAAATAATACTTTATTAATGTTCTACGTTTTCTTAATATTCTGATGGATTCATAATAAGGTTTTGGAGGATTTCATAGGATTTATGAATTATTTTTAGAGAAACTTGGATTTCACGAAGATTTTAGAGCATTTTTGGGATTTTTTCAACCGAAAAATCCCTGAAATGCTGAAAATCGAATTTAAGATGGCATTCTTCTCTAATAATTTTCCTCCATATTCAGGAATTCTTTTAGAAAATTAAACACTTCATCATATTGAATAAATTGAGAATTGCAGTATTGTCGCAAAAATTTTCACAATTGTCGAGGATTTTTATGGCAACATCAATTTTTTTTCCCTTTCGGTTTTTACGGTTTTCTTATTCCTTCATCCCGTTTTTCCACTTATTTGTTTTTTCCCAAATGCTCGTTCCAGCTTTTCCAAACAATGTTTCTTTCCTGAGGTGTTCCCGCGTGGTCACCCATCCATCTAGTGGCCACGCTCAGCGCTGCTTAGCTTCCCAAAGCTAAGCCTGCCCACCACCGCAGTGCGCTAGCACCGTAGGGCTGACAACACCAATTTAAAATTCAATTTCTCATTGAACTTCTCAAATATTACTGGATTATTCCATATAAAAACGTCTGACAAAAATCTCGCTTTTAAATCCGCCCCAAATTCTTCACCACATAAAACTTTAATTCAACCTGCTCCTCAATTTAATGAACAATTGGAATATTGAAACATTACCTCAATTATTCACACACGAATGTCACCCAATTTCTTGATGCAGACGTGTGGTCCCTGGGTGTCATCCTCTACATGCTAGTCTGTGGCCAGGCGCCATTTCAAGAAGCCAACGACAGTGAAACATTAACAATGATAATGGACTGCAAATATTCAATACCATCGCACGTGTCAGAGGAGTGCAAGAGACTGATAGCAAGAATGTTAGTGCGAGAGCCCGAGGGCAGAGCCACCCTCGAGGAAATAGCAGCCGATCCCTGGCTCGGCATATCAACTGACACTGATTCTGACAATGTTGAGGCACTACCCCTTGTATCGAGGCAGCAAGTATCCGAGGAGCATCACAATTTAATTATAACTAAAATGGTCAATGGTAATATTGCAACGAAAGAGGAGATACTTGATGCACTCGACAAAAACGAGTATAATCATATCACAGCAACGTATTTTCTACTCGCTGAACGTAAATTGCGTGCTCAAAGGCAGGAGCTTGTTACCAAGACTCGTCCTGAATTGTTGAACGTCAGCTCACGGTGAGTCCGAAAGAAGATAACATTCTTTAACAATTATGAAGAATTATTTCCTCTTTGCTTTGATCGTTAATGAGGAGATATTAAATAATTTCAATCAATTCTCAGTATTTACCCGGAGAAATGATGCATTTGGATCAAATTATTCGGATTTTTCTACTCATTTCAACAATTTATCAACTTCCCGATTTATCGGCTAGTTATTTTGATGAGATTGTTTTTACTGGGTGGAATGAATAATTCATTTACTCTGAAGGAATATTTTATTAGAACCTGATGAACGATTACTTCGAGCCATATAAAGCATTATTACTTGTTGATGAATTCGGTCTTGCTGTTTGGAGAGTGATTCCATTTCTAAGTAATAGTCTCTATTTCGATCAAGGATCTTTGGAGAACTATATATTATAAAACCTTTGCAGTGATTCATAAAACACTATATAATACACTATCTCTTCAACTTCACTTCAACAATAACTGCAGAACAGTCGCTTGAATTTCCACAATTGTCGAGTATTTTCATCACGCCATCAACTTAAAATTCAACTCCCTATCGAATTTCTGAAATATTGATGGTTCATTTCCTGTTGAATAATTCACGAATTTCGCTCTAAAATTTGTCCCAAATCTTCTGTCCCTCCGCGTACCACTTTAAAACCGCAAATAAAAAATGAGATAATAGTCGAACAATGACATTCCTCACTAATGTCAAAAACTCTCGAATAAACTGAGAGAACTCTCGAATAAGTTCATAATTACCGACCGGTCGCTTGATTCTCCCAAACAAAAACAAAGTCCCAACAGAGCCCCAGCCGAAGTCAACCATCCATTGATAATTTCGACCCCCATTAATTTTCTTTACAGCAGAACCCACGATTTCAACGTAAACGATCTCCGAGTCGATCAAAACTCCCTAGGCAGTGTAAATCAGTCACTCCTGACAGTCCCCCGGACCCCAGGAGACCTACCCCAGGTAACTAGCGATACGAACATATACCACCGCTATCATCGCGCCTAGCCTCAAGCAAATCAACCAAAGACTGTACAAAAAATTACACTGTACAAAACTGTGCCTGATAATAACCTCATGAAATTGTAAATGAATTGAATAAATCCCCGAATAAAAGTCCCCAAGGTGTCGAGAGCCCAAGGAGTTGTCCCCCTTGCATGCAAAGCCTCCTCAATAAAAAAAAAGACACTCTCTTCGTTTCCAGAACGTTCGCACCCGCAAATGCAGTATCGTCCAGGAAGAGGAGGACGAGGACGACGTGTCCTCGTGTTCAGGTCGTGACGACCACGCCAGTAATTCAGCACTGAGCGCCTTCAATCGTCGAGGCTCACGGTCGGAGGGAAAGCTCTCGCACCTCCTGCAGGAGCGTTTGTCCCAACTCCCAGAGAAACACGTGCTGAAGCCACCAGTGCGTCCCCTCCAGGAGACAAAAGCCTCGCCGAGTCACACATTCACAGTTGTCAGAGTAGACGACACGAAGGAGACCCCAAGACCGTGGCGAGGGCTCACTGAGCCAGATGGAAGGCCCAAGTCCCTGACGGAGTGCATTAAATCAGGCAACAAGTGGCGAATCGAGCGACCCACGACCGAAAGCCCCAAGAAATCGGACAATTACAATCTCGAAACAGCAACAACAATTCTCACTGAATCATCAACAGCCCCATCACCCCTTCGCTCTCGTCACACTGACACTGCACCCAAGTACAAGACAATGCCATCACCAGTGACGACAGAAGCCCAGACAGACAATAAGTTGAAGGAGATCCTGGAGGATGCTGACAGCTGTGAGACGAAGCCCGACGAGACGACAGCCAAATGCAGAGTTGTGAGGAGAATAGGATACGAGCAGAAGCGTAATAAATTTCACAAAACGAGAACGACGTCGTGCTCGAGTTCAGACGCCAGTGATGACGACAGTGAGAACAGAAAGAAGAGGGCTCACAAGCTCGGTGCAACAACTGGCAAGCCCCTTCCCTCGAGGCGAGACAGTCACGATGATTCGAGTGACTCACAGGAGCCAGGGGGCAATTGTGGTGGTGCTAGGGGCTTCAGTAATGGTGATAATATCCAGGTGACAGCCACCACAGACACAACTGGGAGTAATCAGGGGGGAACGACAAACACTTCAACGTCGTCAGGTGGTGGTAAATCACAGGGTAACAGTGATAATCAGGCATTGTCATTCAGCAGAAGACACAGAGCTGGTAGGAGAAGAGCGGGTGAGACACGATTACGGGAGAGTCAATCATTAAACCGCATAACCGAAGTGCAGGAGGCAGAAACACCTGTTTGTCACTCGGTGGCTAAAGCTATTGTTAATCAGTCTGTATCGTCGTCGTCTTCGTCGTCGTCGTCTGTGAGGGCAGTGACGATTAATGGGGCTGTGCAAATGTCACAGACAACTGTGCAGAGGGCCAAGGGATTTGGTGCGAGACTGCTGCAGGGCTGGAGTCTCACTAAGGGGAGTTCTGAGGTTTGTAACGATGATAAACATGAGGAGAGCCACAAGGACGAGAAGAAGTTTGTCTTCGATAAGGAGAATCGGGGCTCGATGAATAAAAGTGACTGCAAGAGCAGGAGGATTAGGCTTTTGACTAGATACTTTGCTGTTCACAAGAAACTCTGTGTACCACTTCCAGGATTCTTTGGCAAGGGGAAAAGCTCACTGTACAAGGCACGATCGTGTGGGAATATCTCCAAGGACAGGGTCTCACCACCATCGCCAAAGTCCATGCTACTTTGTGCACCTGAGGATAAATGGAGGGGACAGTGGTGTGATAAGCAGCATCAGCATCGGGGCAGCGATGGGGATATCAATCAGAATCTGGGGCTTGCTCAGTTTGTACAGGAGAGTGTTATGGGAAAGGGTTGCACTGGTTTACCTCCTATTTGTCATATTCATCTGGGCGATGCCTCCAAGTGCTGCAGTCTCTGTTGATGATTGACTGGGTCTCGAGATGACAAGTGCAATAATTGTGAGGCAACTTTGACTCTCTGTTAGACAACGACTTGTTTGTTTAGACCTTGTCGTTTTGTGACGTTTCGATTGACGTCAGTGATGGCAGTTTGGGGTTTACAGGGCAGGGGAGAAAATGATCGAGATGTTGGGGGTTTTTTAATTCAACGATTGAATCGTAGATCGATGTATCTAGTCCACGAGAGGAGGGGAACTGTATTTTTTATCTTTGCAGAGTTTATTACCATTATTTTCGTGTTTACTGATGGATTTTCACCTTTTTTGAAGTATTATTGTGTAATATAGTGGCTGGGGGGGGGGTCGTGGTAGGGGTTGTTTTAATATCAACTCTTTGATTTATAAACTCGCTCGTTTTCTCTCACTGCTGTGGCGCCGTGGTTTTTCTACCCTTCTGTTGAAAAATAATTATTATTCCTCCGTCCCTCGGTGCTTCCTCGTTCTCTTCCCCCCTACCATTCACTCCACTCTTCTCTCTACTCGTAAGTAAAAATGTAAATTAATAACGTTGAGGCATTGGTACTGTTTTTTTTTTGAATGCAAGCTTCCAAGTTGTCTCGAATTTATCAATGACTCGCGTGGATTTATGCACTCGTGGAAAAGAATTGTTCAATTTACACTGGTGGTGATTACTCGTTTTAGGAGGATGATTTTTTGGGGGAATTGGGATTTTTTGGTGAACAAATTTCAAATTAATGAGAGGTGGTGAATGTTAATTTTTTTTTAGAGACATTTATGGGAAAGAATGGGAAAATTCTGGTTTAAGTTGATGTAGTCTCCAGTGGAGGAAGTTTTTGATTTCGTGAATTGAGAAAATTGAATTTCTTTGAATGGAGATTTTTGTATGTCATCGTATGCTCAATGATTATTTTTATTCATTTAATTCATTCTGATCGACGACTTTTTTCGTCTTCATGATAATTAATGCCAAAGGTCCAGGAAATACTGGAGAAATAATTCCGATCATTGTAATTATTTCGGTGTTAATTATTAATTGCGTAAATAATTACGCCATGACAATTGAATTAAAGTTGTAAATATTACTCCAATATCCGTTGATCCTCTGGCATTAATTAATTCCGATTTGATATAAGAAATGCTCAGTTCATTCTAATTTACTTCAAAGAACGTATGAACTGGTATTCACTATAAAATCGAATTAATTTGGAAATTGAAAACCAAATAACAGTCGTTCCAAGTGAAATAATCTTTGTAAAATGAATTTTTCATTCATTTCAGTGCAACATGGCGAAAATTTAGGAAAAAAATGGTTAATAGGGGGGAAAAAAATTTAATGCAGCTGTCTCAATATTGTTTTGTGCATTGTTTAGGTAATCTCATCTCATCTCACCCCATCCTCCAGTAGTCTCGAGAACAAAAACATAATAAAAATAGAAGAAAAAAAAAGATAAACGTTATGATAAAAACCATAAAATCTGCGTGAAAAGCAATTACCCGAGTGTTTTTGTTGGTCACCGCTCTGAGGGCCCGTTACATTCTCATTTCGCCCCCTTCCCCGAATTTTTTATATGCATAAAAAAAGTAAAATAATATGGAATGCAGCGGTGGGCCGCCATACTCCTTGCACGAACACAAGGATGTTTATATGTACCTATTGTCGAATTATAACGATTACCTACATGTATGTACCGAGCCAGACGTTTACCTAGAAATAATACAACATTTATTTATTATAACAAAACTCACGACTCCATATTTCATTTTTCCTTGACAATAAAATAGCGAAGACGGTTTAAGTGACCTGCCCTTAGCTGAGTTTTCGAGGAATATCTCGAAATCTGAGGGAGATAACGAAATTTCCATAATGACCTTTTTTGTAGAGCGAATTGAGGGCTACAAAAAAGGTCCTGATAAAAATTTTGCCATCTCCCTTAGATTTCGAGATATTCGTTGAAAACTGGACAATAGTTAAACTTCACTTGGAATTCACTTTTTATCGCTTCGTTACTGAAAACACGTGCACTTGTCGTGATTCGTGTATTTTTAATTCCACATCAGGTAAGTCTTGTACATAATTTACATAATACTGATTATTAATGTATGAATTGATACAAAAATATTCCAGGCAGTTTTTAAATTAATCTCTGCAAACATGAGGTAGTTGCCCAAGGGAATACTAATTTAAATTCGGTGGAAGTAAAAAATAGTCTACATTTCAATTAGTTGATGCAATTCTGAAAATACCTAGGTATTAAAAAAATCATCTCACATGATTTATTCACTCATTTCCTCCGAGTGAAATTCAATAATTATATTAACTATTCCTTATTTCAACCATTCAATCGTGGAAAAACCGCGAAATATTTACTGAGGAAGCTGAGGGGAGTGTGTGGGCTGTATCAAAGTGATTAGCCCCGGACAATGTCATCGAAGAGTCGCTGGACGTTGAATATGTAATTGTAATTGTCTTTGACGAGTGCAATTACCGAGAATACACTTGAATCATCCAGTCTTTAGAGTGCGTTTTTGATTGAATTCAATCTCGTTGCGTGAATTATTTACGGGGACGGCGATGGCTGACTATCCAGATGCTTGAGCACCTTCTTGCTGTTCTCCACGAACTCCTAATGGACAATATCGATTAATAATAATTCAACAATTCACTGAAGTGCAACAGAACTCCGGACTCCGTATTTCATGTTTTTAATTCCACATCGATTGAGTCTTTAACATAATTTACATAATACTAATTTATTAAATGTATGAATCGGTACAAAAATATTCCAAGCAGTTTAAAAATTAATCTCTGCAAACATGGGATCCCCACCCAAAGGAATACTAATTAAAATTCGATGGAAGTAAAAAATAGTCTACATTTCAATCAGTTGATGAAACTCTGAAAATACCTAGGTATTAAAAAAATCATCTCACATGATTTATTCACTCATTTCCTCCGAGTGAAATTCAATAATTATATTAACTATGACTTATTTCAACCATTCAATCGTGGAAAAACCGCGAAATATTTACTGAGGAAGCTGAGGGGAGTGTGTGGGCTGTATCAAAGTGATTAGCCCCGGACAATGTCATCGAAGAGTCGCTGGACGTTGAATATGTAATTGTAATTGTCTTTGACGAGTGCAATTACCGAGAATACACTTGAATCATCCAGTCTTTTGAGTGCGTTTTTGATTGAATTCAATCTCGTTGCTTGAATTATTTACGGGGACGGAGACGGCTGACTATCCAGATGCTTGAGCACCTTCTTGCTGTTCTCCACGAATTCCTGATGGACAATATCGATCGATAATAATTTAACAATTCACCGAAATGCTGTCGGCATGGAATTAAATCCAATTATCAACGATTAACTCACCATCAGGCCGCGGCTCATGAAGTAGGGCCGACTGATGCCGTCGTTGCGAGCGCAGTCCTCGCAGAAGCAGAGGAAAATCGTGTCGATGATCATCTGAGGAAGGAAGGGATCGTTAATAATGTAGGGGGGACGGGGAATCTTTTGAATAATTTTCTACCTCGTAAATGGAAATGAAGCAGTGGGCGACGAGGAAGGCGAACACTCCGGCGATCGCAATTGGCACCCAGGGGTGGTGCAGTCCATACTTCTTCTGGAACAAATGATTATGAGGGGCCGAATCCCGAGAGGATTGTCAATATGAACGTGAAAATTAAAACAGAGAGAAATGGTTTCTTTGAATTGAATGAATGGGTTTGTGTCGACAGCTCGCAATACACGGAGCGAAAAATTTGTTCTCCCGAAAAATTATATGTTCCATGGGAAAATATTTGAGGAAGTGGAACAGATATCACTTAATTTTTTTTTTAATATACATGGAGAGAAATTTTCTAGAAAAATTCTAGTACGAGTACTGGGAAAAATCACAATTCACCGGCTGTGAAAAATTCTAGTGCTGTTAAGGTAAAATTTCTTGGTACTTCTGGTAGAATTTCTGGGGATTTCTGTGAAATTTTCACAGAAATACGGAGAAAAATTCACGTTTTCCCAATAAAATTTCCAGTGCCGGCACTGGAATTTTTTCCTGGCTGTTACTTTGCGCCTCTTTTCCCGTGCTAGACGCTAGAATTTTTCTAAAAAATTTCTCTCCGTGTATCCTAAAATCAAGTATATTTTATAGTCGAATGGGGGATGGATGTTTCAATTCGAGGATGATTATTTCGTCTCAGCCCGGGTTGTACCAAGCGTTCTCAAGTGTAATATAAGGTTCAGACGCTAAGTGTGAGAACATAAGGGTCAAAAAGTGGAGGTTAAAAAATGAGGGTCGGAATATTAGAGTCAAAAACTGAGGGCCTGAATGTAAAGGTGAAGGAATGAGGGTCAGAATGTTAGGGTTAAAAAAAGAGGGTCAGAATATGAGGATCGAAAAATTAGGGTCAGAATATAAAAGTGAAAAAAGTGGGTGTCAGGCAGTGAGGGTCATATAAGGGCTAAAAGCGGTGATCAAGTATAATATATGACTTATATTTAGACCCTCATTGCCTGACACCCACTTTTTTTACTTTTATATTCTAATGTAATCCTAATGTTTTGACCCTAATATTCTGGCCCTCATTTTTTAACCTCCACTTTTTGACCCTTATATTCTGACCCTTAGTGCCTGCCCCTTATATTACACTTAAGAGGGCTCGCTACAAACCGGCCCGATACAAAAGAATCATCTTCGAATTAAAATACCCATCCCCCAATTGATTTATTTTATACTCAATTCAAATATATTTCTTCCGTGATAGAAGAAAATTCAATATCTTTCACAAAAATTAGTTTTTTTTGCGATAATTAGAAATACCCCTAGCGGAATTCGAACTGTTGCCAGGCGACAATATAATCTATTGGCAAATACAAATATAAATATAATCTATTGGCAAAACTCGAAATTATTGAGTTTTGCCAATAACAGTTTTACCAAAAAACGACATATTCTCCAGCATATTGTTAATGTATTAGCAAAAATAACTACTATATACAATACAAGACCAATATCCAACTTGTTTAATTGAAAAACATTTCGCTCTAGGTAATTTTTCCCAACTTTTCCCTCCGTGTAATAACTGCCAAATTCCTGAAAATCAAAACGTGTTTGTCCCTACGACCGTACAAATATAATTTCTCTCACCTGTATAAGATAAACTCCACAGAGAACAGTGAGCGCAACGACGAGTACCTTCCCCAAAAATAGCACAAAATCTCCAACGCTATTGATTGCCGCTACCCTCAAAATATTATCAGAGAGTGCACGAAATGCTTTTTTTCCCCCAGTGCAAAAACTGCATCCGTAAATTGCTGTGGAAGCCGCCGGCAAAAAAAATGTTTATCTCACTTCTGAATATTCATACCAGCGACAGTGAATAATACCGTGCAAAAACTCACCAGTTTCGATATAAGCGTTTCTCGTGAGAAATTTGAGACAACACTCGAAGCACCACGTGCAGCACTGACAGCACCAGAGTATCCCATTGACAAAGTCATTATCATATCCCTTCAGTCTATTTTGAATGAATGCTATGATAGCGCGCAGTAATCTCACAATACCGATGATCATGGCACCAAATGCCACTGTACCGAGATGAAATCGCAGCAAACAGCATGTACTGCGTGTCACTGGCAGTGACAGGCGTTTTTTATCCCTGCGAAATGGCAATTTAAATCCCTCGAAAATTGACCAATTCATTTTTATGGGTAAAAAATACACGGTTGCACCGATATTTTCATCTCACCTCGTGAAAAACCATCGGGCCACGGCACCGGCCACCACCATGTGCTGACAGCCGAAATAAAACTCAGCCATTACGAAATACATAAAGATATTGTACCACCGGGCAGTCTAAACAGTACAACAGATCATTTTTTATTGAAATTCTCACTAGTCGGTGATAAGACACCGCGAAGTGGTGGTTGAATTTTTTTTTTGGTGCTCATTTTTATTGCAATTAGGTAATAACTATTCGACATAATTGGAGCTCTGGGGAGTTTTTAGCAGTGATTTTCGGACGACTGACATTTGACTTCATTTAGGGGTAAATGGAGTTATGAAATTTCAAGTTTCAACTGACAATATGACGGAAATGCACTTAAATTTCCAATTGAACTGCACTGATCGAAAAAATTATTTTTATTGAGGTGTTACTTTCGTGGAACAAGTATTATATACTTGAACCAGTTTCAGATGAATACGATCTTACGGTGAATATAAATTATTTCTTCTTGAGATACATTTACTTGAATCGAATAAAACAGTCCTTGGCGTCAAGTCACATGTATTCACCACGAAAATGGAAAAGTTCAATTTTTTTAACGTAATATAATCTCCAGTCGAGAAATTTTCTACTTCCATGAATTGATAAAAAATTCGTACCTAGGAGATGATTACATTGAGGAATGAATTGAATGTTGTTTTCTCGAATGAAGCCGATGTTTAAATTGAGCTTTCCGTACATCACATTGAACGAAATTTGTGATATCCAAGTTTGTGTAGAATTGCCGTAATTTGTGACTCTGTTGTTGTAAACTAATGCGATTTTTTTAGTCAAGAAATATAAACTTCTTTCAACTCAACGACATCTCACTACAATCTCAAAGCTTTTTCCGCGTAACAATATTCACCCTGATTCGACATACGAAATGCTCACTTCAATTATAATTTACTTGGAACAACGTATGATCGTGTTGACTGAGATAACAACGTATTTAGTCATGAGAATAACTTTGATTTTTGAGTAAACCAACGAATTTCTGGAGTTGGCAAACTTTTGGCTAGAAAGAAATCAAATACCCTCATTATTGCGACAAATAAAAGGAACTTCAATTCTAGAGACGTTCGATTTCTCCCAATCAAATGTATCTCAACAAGAGATAGCTGGTATTCAGTATGAAATCATGTTTATTTGAAAATTAACAACCAAATAATAGTTGGTTCGAATAAAATGCTCTCGATAAAATTAATTTTTCTGTCAGTGTGATTTTTTTCGAGTCCACGTTATTTCGAATAATCGAACTGAACTTCGATGTTTCTCTTGACTGTTTCGTAAGAGTTGCATTTTTTTCAAGAAATTTGCTGACATTTCGTGTAAGCGAACGACGACGGAATTCAATGCATAATTGAGATGCATGAGAAATAATGAATGAACTCCGTAACGACGTTTGTAATGTAACAAACAGAATAAGTGTCACGTAATGAATATTCATGGATCATGTAATGTGTTTATCAGTTCTCTGCAATGTCCACTTTTTCAATTTCGTATTCAGTCGGATAAGGCATGGGCTCTCTATTTCTGAATATTCTTCTTTTGCCCCACCGAATAAACTCTCTCTGTATAATGTAATACAATAATATGTGACCTGGATCACGTATATATCCGATAAGACCCCTTATTGAAGAATTATGTTCAGCGAAAGTATAATTCACTCCATGTTATATTTCCTGTTTTTTTTCCGTTCTAATAGATAATTAATTCACTTGAAAAAAAAAATCATTCTTTTCAAAATGTAATTTGATTCACTCATATTTGTCACTCATGATTTCGTCCAAATTTTAACGACCAATTTGTTAAATTAAATTCAACTAAAACCTCTCCAAAATATATGTTATTAATCGATTTCAATAAATGTTGATATATCGCCCCGATCGATCGTGCAGGGGGGCTCAGCCCCCTCCCAGGGGGCCACACCCCCTGTTCAAAGCAAAATGAAATGCCCGGAAATTGAAAAAAATTTCACCATTTTATTCATAAAGAGAAAATGTTGAAACAAAACTTATTCTTGGAAAAATGCCATTTGAATGCCACTAGTGACTCAGTTTTTCTAAATATTCTCATGCAACTCAACTCTAAAATTTACCGAAAACCCCTCCAAATTTATCTGTTGGCACTCTATCCTACCAAATATTGACTAAAAAAGTGACTCTTTTTTCCAAATTTAACTAAAACCTCTCTCAGTTTATCTGTAACTAATCTATTCCCCCAAACGTTGATATATCCCAATCGATAGTGCAGGGGGGCCCAGCCCCCGCGTCTATCGCTCCACGCAATGAGACTCCCTAGCCCCCAGAAAACCAAAATAAAGAGCTCACCACAAGAATAGCATCCTTCTTATAATGCAGATGATTCTTCCGATTTTTGTAAAGTTCCCCAGCGCTCTCGATCCACAGTACACAGTAAACCCAAGCAACAAAGGATAAACCAATGAGAAGATACGTCTGTAATAAATTCCCCGTTGAAAAAAAACAAAAGTACAAAACCCATGAAAAATACCCTAAAATATCGACGTAAAACTTTCTCACCAAACTTTGAGCTTGTGAAAAATACTCACGTAAATGGGTTGAAGAAGTAGCGCTGGCATCGAGTAAACGGCTTTGCCAGCTTCTCGAAAGAGTTGCACCACAAGAGCTATTCTTTTTCTCATAACGAGAACAACTAGTGCAGTGACGACAGCAACAATTGTCATGAGAATAGCATAAATGAGATACGGTGTTACACTTGAATCATCCACATGTATCTCACCCGTCTTAACAGCTCTTCTCTCCTGGTACCAAGCAAGCCTGGGATATTGTACGAATAACCACGTTTAATAATCGTTGTTTTCCCACTGAATTATTAAGCACAGTGGAGGAAGGGAAATTGCATTACCAGAGATAAATTGTTCCGCCAATGGAAACGACAACTGAGCCACTGAGAACGATGTAAATGACGTACGATACGATGTATCGGAAAGCTATCAGAATGCCGAGTGATATTGCTGTGGGTAAGTGCCAGAATTATTTAGTGAATTGGTAAGAATCGTCATGAATGCAACAGCAGAGTGATCCGGTGAATAAATTACCTAGAGCAATTAGCAGGAGATAGATTAACTCGCGCCAGGCGATGTTCAGGTCGCTCGATGCCTCCTAGATTGGGGAAAATCATTTTAAAAGGCATCTCTATTTTTTATTCAGTGATATTAATTGTGTATGATCGGCCAACTTGTCGTCGATTCTTACGTTGAAAAAACTCTCCAGTCCCAGGGTTTTCAGCACCGAATTAGCACTGCTGGTTACTTTTTTAGGTATGCAACGGTTGAGGAACTGAATTCTGTGGATTTAGGAAGTGAAATGTATTCGGTATTGACGTTCTGTCCACTCGATTTTCGGCCAAAAGGGGCAGTACTCAATTATTCAATTCGTTGGAAAATGGTGGTTTGAAGTAATGAAAATTGAATTGGGGTGATTCTTCGGGTTGTGGTGCAATATCGGGAATTAATTATTGGGAAATATTATTGGGAATATAGTGTTATGAATGTTCAAGTTTGGGTGATACGGATTGAAGAAAACCAGAAGTTAATTATATTTTGAATTCGATAAAGTCTATTTGAATTTAATAAATCGTTCTTCAGTGGTGAACGAGTGTTTTGTTGATTCAAATAAAATTATTATCTTCATTCGTGAGAAATGAGATAATTTTTGTTATGCAACGGCTGAGGAACGGAATCCTGTGAATTTATCAAACACGGAAATATTCAGTATTGACTCTTCGTCCACTGGATTTCAGTTCGAAGGGGCAATGTTCAATAATTCAATTTGTTGGAAAAAGTTGGTTTAAAGTACTCCAAATTTAATTGGGTCGATTTTTCGGTTTGTGAGGCATTATCGTGTATTATCACCAATATAATGTTATGAATGTTGAAGTTTAAATGGAAGAAATTAACCGGATGAAAATAGAAATTGAAGAAATCCAATAGTCAATTATTTTTTTAATTAGATGAACTCTATTGGAATCACATAAATCGCTCTTCGATTGTGAGCGAATGTTTTGTTGATACAAATAAAATGTTCATTAGTTCGAAATATAATTTAAATTGATAGCGTATCAAATTTTATTCTACGTTAGAGAAATTTTATCCTGATAAAAATAAAAATTACTGTACCGGTAGGATAAAATTTACCAACCGTTCTAGAATTTTCGTTTTTCATCTACATAAAAATTATTGCACTGGAAGGATAAAATTTCTCTAACGTAGAATAAAATTTGAACATCATATATTAATTTTAACTAAATTTCGGGATAGAAATGCGGAAACGGTGACTCATATGATACACTTTTATAGAACGGTAAGATTTTTATGAAAAATTTATCTCCGCGTAGAACAAAGAGTTGGATTTTCCCCGAAAATTCCCAAAAAAGAGCGAATACTCACTGGTCACCGAAGCTGCTGCAATTTGACACACACATCCGGCTTTTGACACCATTGGTGCCCACCGCGACATGAAGATACTTGAGATTTCTCATGTCAGCGCCTTTGCAACTGAATTCCGGATTTGTCTCGGATGGTGTAATGCGCCCGCAGACGTTGGCACAATCGTCATAGCCATTTACCAAACGATGGACGTCACCTCGCTTGATGGCAGTGGTCATGAAGAAGCCCTGTTTAAATGTAATCAATGTCATTGGGTTTAACTCTCCCCCCTCCCCCCGGGGTTTTATATCTTTCGGTTAAATCCACTCGACCACTTACAAAACCACCAACGAGCACTACGAGGATAATGAGTGCAGCTAGATCAGTGCATGATCTGTTCTGGGTAAAAACTTTCTCACCCTCGCCCAACGACGGCTCCTCCTGATCAGGCGTCTGCAAGCCAGAAGTTTATCCCTTGATTAATCGAGGACTCATTGTGTTGGGATTTAACTACAAACTGAGCAAGGGCAAATGGCTCTTGAATATTTAATTGAAAACCACTGAGTCAACAGACTTGAGAGTATCTCGTTGGTGCGTTTGGTTCTTGATTGTGCAGCATCTGCTGTTTCAATACCCATTGAATTTCTAATATTAATTATCGGTACTGGAGTTTCAGCCAATATTTTGACAGCCGGTAGTTGAAAAGTCGGACAGTCACTTGTCAATAACCTAATGGAGTTTGAAGAGGAGGGAAGTGTAGTGAGAGAAAAAAATACTGAATGTCACAAAAATGGAACTCCATCAAATATTTTCTTTTAATTAATTATTTTAATTAAATTAATTAATTAAAACTAATTAATTAATTCATTATTACCTTTAATTAATTAATAAAGAATTAATTTACTTGAGGGAAATTAACCAATTTGATAGAAGGAAATTTATTATCTGTCACAAAAATTAAATTCTTGTCTTAAATTCTGTTGCCAGGAAAAAATACAACAATACAATAAAAATACAATAACTAGTCTACTACTATAATCATTTCAGGGATAGCCATACCCATAAATTATAATTATTAAAATAATCATCAATTTAAATATTCAAATTCCGAATTATCTGAAAAATCGCAAATCCCTAATAAGAAATTTAGTATTATTCACTCACCAGAAAATTTACAATTCCACATTATTAACCATTGAATTCACCCTCAATTGGAAATTTAGATTATCAATCATTTCCCTATTTTTAAATTTCGATTAGTATCTTTAAACATTGATCAAAGCAAGTCAGAAATTCATAAAAAATTGAAGAATCAGAACTCTTCCACCCCTGAATCCCTCATCATTAGAATAAAAAAACCTTGCTTCTATTTCCAGAGAGAATTCCCTCAGCATGAATGAACAATTTCTTCCACACAATTGAAAAATATCCTCCAAACAATAAAAATAAATGAATTCTCCTGTTTATACTACCGCCATTCCCCCAACCCCCCACCTCCCTTCACCTCCAATAAAACCCACCTCAACCTAAAGTAAAACCAAAGAGAGAAAAAAATTCAATTACCCCAGGCTCAACCTTCGACCCATCCTCCCCACATCCGCAGCACGCCATTCTCGATATCAGCAGTGATCTCCTGATTCTCGATACCCCAAGACAATCAGGTATCTTGCTATCTCCACTCCTCTCAGCGGCGCATCTAGTCTCGGTCCTCCCCACTCCTGAAACCCATCAACCATGAGTTTCCCATAACCGTCAATATCAATTCCCCTCATTCTTCCTCAAGACGTTTGAATTCACCCCGATATCTCGGGAAATGCGAATTGCCAGTGAATCCACGTCTAGACAAACTAATTGACCAGTAATTACTATCAGCATAATCGATCTACGACACATTCCACTAACCGTCCAATCCATTCCGCCGCCCCCGCCCCCGCCCACCCGCCCAGCGAAATGTCGAACGATTCCCCGAATGTGATTACGTTTGAGGGTTTATCCGTAGAGTAAACTCATAAGCGGGCATGAAAATACAAAGCTGCGAGTCTCGTCCAGTATCCGACGATCGATTGAACATCGAACAAACCTGCACTGGAAGGCTCACATACAGACAACACGCGATTTCACCCGCGTGACTCTTCCACATAGCAACGCTCCATTATTATGTTTTTTATCCTTCCCGTGTCTTTTTTTGTTCTGGAGTTTTCTCCCTCATCCCTCCGCTCTGTAATACCACTTCTCCACCACTATTTCGACATGGATCTGTGCGGAATTGCAACGTGACTCGTCTGCAGTGAAACACGACTCTCGATGGGTATTATCTCTGTCACGAAATAGCAGTCTCGCGCATAATGCATAATTCCGGTATTATGAGCGAAAGAATGCGATTTGGCGGGCCTCGGTGGAGTATCGAATTCCCCTAAAAGTTGAGGTAAATGCGCCTATGCTTGCTCTGGTGTGTCCCAAGGATCTATGGAAGGTGACGTATGGTTGGAGACGGAGAGGAAAAATTAGCCCTGACGGAAGAAGTTAATTTTATCGAGAGAATTTTATTTGAACTAACTATCATTTGCAGTGTTGGAAATTTTTTGAAACTTCGGGGAAGATTCTGTAGGAAACCTCGTGAGAGTGAGATTGAATCGGATTTAGGGAAAATGCAGTTATGATTAATTTTTCCCTGAATTTTCAGAGAATAATTGAACTGAAAAATCAATTATTTTATTGATTTCCGGATTATTTGAACAGAAAATTAACGGAATATTTGATTTCTCAATGACAAGATTTTCTGAAATTTAATGATCATCAGAGTGATCATCAGAAATATCCCTAGAAGAAACTTCGTGATAAATTCTCAAAAGTAACATTCCTCTGAAAATTAGTGATGATTCCCCTGAAAATTAGTGTCGATGTCAGTAGAAATTAGTGGAAATGTCTTTGGAGGCATGTCCCCGAAAATAAAAATAAAATTTTCTCTATTGAACTGTTCACTTGCAGCTCCACTCGTCTGCAATGAAACAGAACTCGATGGGTATTATCTCTCCCCCGAAATCCCAGTCTCGCTCATAATGCATAATCCCGGCATTATGAGTGAAAGAATGCGATTTGCGGCGTGCCTCGCTGAACTATCAAATTCCCCAAAAAGTTATAATATTAAATTTTTCAGGAGCGAAATAAAAATAACCGCGCCAAACTCCCGGAATTCGCTCGCTGGCGTGGTTTTATTTTCATTCCTTCGGCGTTCGTGTTATTTTTTCATTTTTACCCTGTTTTTTTATTTATCGAAGGGGAAGAGGGCGAGGTTGATGGATTGCGGTTCAACTTTTCACCACCGACCCCACCTGAATTCCGTCTAGACACCTCTATCTTTATCCTCATTATCACAAAGTTTTTGTTGTGCGGTGATAGCGGAGTTTGATGATGTATAAGTTTACACAATGCATCTTGAGTTTTAACAAAGTGCCGACACGATTACGTGCTTTACACCGAGAAAAATGACGCATTTTGAATCGAAGTGAAAGAGTATTTGTGAATTTTTTACGTGAATACGTCTTTAAGGATAATATTTTTAATCATCAAATTTGTCAGTTAAATTGCGGGAGAAAAGTTGGAATAAAATCATGAACATTCCGCGTCATTAAAATGATATTTTGCACGGAATTAATAATAATTGAAATTGTGTAAACTTTCGAAAATCTTAATTCGTTATTCCCAAATAACAATTATTCCACCAATCTTTCTCCAACAGTAAACTTTCAATTTTTTTTAAGATTCTTAAAATGTTTTCTAACGGTTCAACATCGAACTTTAAATTCAGACCTGCACGGAAAGAAATTTTCGATAGAAATTATCCTACCATTCTATAAAAGTGTATCATGAGTCATCGTTTCCTCATTTCTATCCCGAAATTCAGTAAAAATTAATATATGATCAAATTTTATTCTACGTTAGAGAAATTTTATCCTGATAAAAATAAAAATTACCGTGCCGGTAGAATAAAAATTATTGGACTGGAAGGGTAAAATTTATTATGCGTCAGGATAAAATTTCTCTAACGTAGAATAAAATTTGATCATCATATATTAATTTTCACTAAATTTCGGGATAGAAATGAGGAAGCGATGACTCACAATACACTTTTATAGAACGATAGGATGTTGATAAAAAATTTCTCTCCGTGTGCAAAGTTTAAATAATAAAATCATTGTAAAATGCCCTGACAGTTCTCAAAAATTCTATCAACTCCACACAAAATTTTTCAACCATATAAACAATATCGTTATCCCTAAATACCAATCCAACTAAAAACGACTTTTTAGCCCCATTAAACCCAATTTAACTTAACTCAAATAAACCACTCCTCTGAATGTAGTCTTCAGTCGAGAGACACAACAATCCAACTGTCTGAATCTATAGAGTCAAGGCCTCCTCAAGTGCACAACAGAGTGCCTCCACATGACTCACGAGCAATTTTTCCTCTTGTTCCAGCTCTCCACACGCTCATTTTACCAAGCGCTCTTTTCTCCTGTTTTTCGTCCCCCGCTTTTTGTCCTGTTTTTTCCCCATTGTCTCATCCTCTCGAATGCGTCACGCGATTCACCGGCAAACAACAGTAAGTCGAGGACAATTTCACGAATGCTAATCGGAGCGCATGTGGACAACTCGATCGGATCGCTGGGCACACGAGTCGATGACCCTTCGCATGGACAAACACGACAGCCTTTTACCCGCATTGACCATTGCACTAGCATCAATCATCTCCAGTGGCAAACTTTTTCCCTAATTTATCCCATTTTATTTCCTTTTTGTCCCTTTCATGGCCATAAAAATGGTGCACCGAGTGTAACCCATCAGTTAAATTACCCCCGGGGGCACTCTACTTGTATTTTAATCAAGCATCGAGATCGCTTTGACACACATCCCTCAAGTATACTACTGAGCAATCTAACAAGCCCCATAAAGTGGGTTAGTCGTGTCCTCAAATCCAAGGGAAAGAAAAAGACTGAAAAAAAGAGCGAGAGGGGGAAAAAAATTTGTGAGCACTGGGTAATTGTAAAAAGTAGGGGTAGTCTGGCGAAAAAAGGGGAAAAAAATGAGAATGGGAGACGGAAAAAAGGTGGAGTCCTCTCGTGACGCTGTTACCACCGCGAGTTTGTAATAATTTCCGTAATCGTCTGAGCACGCGATGCAGTTTTCCGTTGAGGCAGAAAGTGGAAAACATACGTTGCACAATGGGTAAAGGGGTGGATAAAAAATTCTATTGACGTGCAGTCGTGAGTGGTGAAAAACACACCGCTGTTGGCTGGCTTTTTTGTTCGGGACAAATTCCCTCGGAACAATTCTCCAGTGACCTTGAGCCAAATCGAATAACCAGACGGGTGAGAGAGAGCCTTGAAGTTCAACGGGTTTTTCTTGAATTCAGTCACGTTCACTCGGTCTGTACTGATTGAGATGTTTTTTATGGGTTTTTAGTTTTGTAATACATGAGCTCGGTGAATACTGATTGGGAGGGCGGGGAGGGGAATGTTTATGCGTTGGTGAGTCAGGTCGGGGGATTTTCATGCTTTTTGGCTTTCCCTTGGGGAACAATGGACGTCGTTGACGGTGAATTGATCGGGGATTTATTGTCGGTGCGAGTGGATCATGCACTTGAGCTCTTTATCATCTTTTAATTCGTGGGACAATTCGTTTTTGTTGGGGAAAATTAACTGGCGCGGAGGAAAAGACTGATTTTCAGGGGAATGGAACTGGCGGCCTGGGACGTGTCACTGGTTTTCAGGAATCCGTCATCGAGTGGTGGGGGTAGTGGGAAGTGAGTAGTGACCACGATTGTCACTGATTTTTATCAAGGAAACACTGGTGAAAAATTAGGCGGAATTTTCCGGAAAAAGAGATCGAAGTCGATTTAAGGGGATAAAGTCAAGGGAATTTCAGACTTCTCGGCACTGATAGAATGATTCATTTATTCCAAACGATATTCGTTAACTATTGATGAATGGTTCACTTGAAAGGTGAAAGTCGAGTCGTATAAGATGCCTCAAATATGCATTTGTTAAGAATAATTAATCCTTTCTGTTAGCGTGGAAATTTAAGTAAAGTACCATTTTTTAATATTCTCTGCCAAATTCCCTTGAATTTTTAGCCAATTCCTTTGAAATTCTTGGAATGCGAGCAATTTTTGAAGGAATTCCCTGAAATTTCAGAGAAATCTGGAATTCAGAAAGGAATTTCTCTCAATTTTCCAGATTTTTCATTCATTTTCTTGAAATAATTAAACTGAAATTTACAGCTCCCACGGGATTCTCCATGAAATTTTGAATTTTCAATGACACAATTCCTCGAAATTTCAGTGGAAATGTTACTGATTAGAAATTTCCAAGACTCTTACCCGAAAAATTTCAGTGAGAAAATTTTAACAGTTTAGATTTCCAAAAATTAGAGATATTTCTCTGAAAATTAGTGATAATGTCCCTAAAAATTAAAGACGATGTCACAGGAAATTAATGATGTCACTGAAAATTGGTGATAAAATGACTGAATTTTACAATCACGAATCCCTAGAAATTGGGATAAATCCCTGAGAATCACTAAGAAGTCTCTGAAAATCAAAACTTTTCCTCCTCTGGGAAGAAAAAAATCCTTATCGCCAATTGTAGGCAATAGTGAATGGTAACTAGAATAACCTTGACAGTGATATAATCCTCCGTCCCAGGCCTTCTATTTATTTAACAACATTTACAACTTGTTTAACAATCAAATTGACAACTCTGGGATCAAGTCTGGGTGTGAACCATCAAGAAATCACAATTTTTTTCTCTTCAAAACTTAAAAAATAGACGAAAAAATAGGAATAAATAGTAGAGGTGCCATAAGGAATATTTATCTGGCAATTCAATGTTACAACGCTAACGTTTTTGTAGATCCTCACTTTTGTAATACAAGACCACAGTGAATACTGATGCGCTGTGTCTAGAACGGAAGAAAGAGATGTTCATGCGTCAGAGACTCACCCTCTGCCATAATGGATTCCTCACAAATTCCGGGGATTTACTCCCTTCAGTCTTCCCTCGGGGAAAATAGAGCTATTTACGATGAATTGGTCATGGACTAATGATTGATATGAATAAGTCATGCACTAAAGCTCTTCACCACCAATTCACCCCCAGTTATTCACTGGGTCTTCATACATTTTTTTAGAAGTTATTTTTTTCGTAAAAAACGAAACTCGAAAAAGAGGGAATAAAAGGAACGAGTGGTTGAAGGTTTGACGAGAAATATTCGTGTGAGAATTGCCTTTTTGATCACTGAGAAAGAGATGAAAAAACAGCCTTCAAACACTTGTCAGTGCAACTCTCCGTCGAACGTCGAAAATAATAGAGAAAATAATGTTACAACGTCAACGTTTTTATGGGTTTTCAGTTTTTTAAATATATCAACTAGATGAATACCGATCAGTTGTGTCTAGAATGGATGAAAGAGATGTTTGTGCCTCAGAAATTCGGGGGATTTTATTCCTTTTCCGCAGAGAGAATGGAGCCATTGACGAGGAATAAGTGGTTGAAGAAAAATTACTTGTTTCAAGTAAATATTTTTAGAAAATATTTTTGTAGAAAAAAAATATAATTCATCATGGACTAATGATTGATATGAGTAAATCATTCATGAGAGCTCTCCACCATCCATTAACCATCCATTAACCCCAGTTATTTACGTTGTTTAGATGTACTTTTTATACGTTTTTTTTTTATAGAAAACGAGACTTAAAAACGAGGGAAAAAATGGGAATGAGTGGTTGACGGTTCTGTGAGTAATATTCATGTGAGAATTCACGCTTTGATGAATGAGGAGGATTAACAAAATAATAAACAAGTCAATGTTCTGATGGATTCTCAGTTTTTATAATAGATCAAGACGGCGAATACCGATCGGTTGTGGGTAGAATGGATGAAAGAGGATTTTATGCGTCAGGCACTCACCCCCGACGTCGATGGATTCCTCAGAAATTCCGGGGATTTTATGTGTTTTCCCTAGGGAAAATGGAGCCATTGACGATGAATTCATCGTGGATTAATGATTGATATGAATAAATCATTCATGAGAGCTCTTCACCACCCATTAACCCCTAGTTATTTACGTTGTTTAGATGTACTTTTTATAAGTTTTGTTTTTATAGAAAATGAGACTTAAAAACGAGGGAAAAAATGGGAATGAGTGGTTGACGGTTCTGTGAGTAATATTCATGTGAGAATTCACGCTTTGATGAATGAGGAGGGTTAACAAAATAATAAACAAGTCAATGTTCTGATGGATTCTCAGTTTTTATAATAGATCAAGACGGTGAATACCGATCGGTTGTGGGTAGAATGGATGAAAGAGGATTTTATGCGTCAGGCACTCACCCCCGACGTCGATGGATTCCTCAGAAATTCCGGGGATTTTATGCGTTTTCCCTAGGGAAAATGGAGCCATTGACGATGAATTCATCGTGGATTAATGATTGATATGAATAAATCATCCATGAGAGCTCTTCACCACCCATTAACCCCTAGTTATTTACGTTGTTTAGATGTACTTTTTATACGTTTTTTTTTTATAGAAAATGAGACTTAAAAACGAGGGAAAAAATGGGAATGAGTGGTTGACGGTTCTGTGAGTAATATTCATGTGAGAATTCACGCTTTGATGAATGAGGAGGGTTAACAAAATAATAAACAAGTCAATGTTCTGATGGATTCCCAATTTTTATAATAGATCAAGACGGTGATCGGCGAATACCGATCGGTTGTGGGTGGAATGGATGAAAGAGGATTTTATGCGTCAGGCACTCACCCCCGACGTCGATGGATTCCTCAGAAATTCCGGGGATTTTATGCGTTTTCCCTAGGGAAAATGGAGCCATTGACGATGAATTCATCGTGGATTAATGATTGATATGAATAAATCATTCATGAGAGCTCTTCACCACCCATTAACCCCTAGTTATTTACGTTGTTTAGATGTACTTTTTATAAGTTTTGTTTTTATAGAAAATGAGACTTAAAAACGAGGGAAAAAATGGGAATGAGTGGTTGACGGTTCTGTGAGTAATATTCATGTGAGAATTCACGCTTTGATGAATGAGGAGGGTTAACAAAATAATAAATAAGTCAATGTTCTGATGGATTCCCAATTTTTATAATAGATCAAGACGGTGATCGGCGAATACCGATCGGTTGTGGGTGGAATGGATGAAAGGGGATTTTATGCGTCAGGCACTCACCCCCGACGTCGATGGATTCCTCAGAAATTCCGGGGATTTTATGCGTTTTCCCTAGGGAAAATGGAGCCATTGACGATGAATTCATCGTGGATTAATGATTGATATGAATAAATCACCCAGTAAAGCTCCTCACCACCTATCAACCCCTCCTTACTCACTTCGCTTACCTACACCCCTTTAAATTTCTCATTCCCCCACAGAACGAAACCTAAAAACGAGAAAAAAGGGAAAAGAACGTTTGCCGGTTCTGAGTAATCCTCACCCGGGAACTCGCGTTCTGATCCCCGAGAAAAGCGCGCAAAAAATATTGAAAATAGATCTCGAATGTGCTGTGCACTCCACATGACAAAGCCGTAACAAAATATTGTTATAGCGTCAACGGTTTCACGAGTTTTTATTTTCCCACTACATCAGCGCGTTTGAATAAAAATGCTCACGCAACAGCGACTCACCCTCCGCCATGGCAGATTCCTCCAAAACAGAATGCTATTTTAGTCCCTCGATTTATCCTTGCGAGGTGAATTAAACCCCCACGAACTAATCGAGCATCAATGGCACATCAATAACTGAGACGAATGGCGAATGCACTAAATTTTTTTCAGCCATCAGCAACCGCTTAACCACTTATCTCAACAGCTCAACACCGAAAACAGTAGTAAATAATGTTACAACGTCCCACAGAGCACTGAAGTGCGTCCTCACGGGGTCTACCTGAGCGGCTCTCCGTAAAAACGTACAGCTGTTTGTTGCTTGAAATGGGGGTCGAAAAAGCCAAGACCACCTGCCGGTCTCAGGGCCTAAGCAATCCTCACCACCCCCGTCACACTGGGAGTCGTTAACAACTCACGGAGATATTTTCCCCTCGACAATTTTATTTGTGTTGGTCTCGCTTTCACACTTTACTCCCCCATGTGCACAACCGAATGACCATTTACTTGTTATTCTTACCTCATACACTCCGTATTTCTCCTTAATTGAATTATATTTCTTCTTTATTGGAAACTGGGGAGAGGGAGATTTTTTCTCCGCTCCTCGACTACTTCTCTCTTATTGAAATACGAAATATTAACAAATGAAGAAAACTTTTCCAGTGCGGAATTTTATTTTCCTCGCTTTCGCATTCTCTCTTCCTATTTCTCGTTATTTTTTTTTATTTTTCTCGCTACCCCCGGTCTCTTCGACTTCTTTTTCCACGGAGATTGAAGAATAAGCAGCTGGAGTACAAACTTTAAACACAAAGTTCTGTAACGGCATTCAGGAGTAGTTATTAGACTCGATCAACATAGTAAAATGAAATGGTTCATGGATAATTCGAGGAAAACTCGTTAAAATCGCCTTTTCGAAGACACCCCGCGGCATTTTCTACATCTCTCTCGGAACTTTCTTAATTACTATCTACCTCTGGGACTTTGGGGGAAAATTCAAAGAGTATTTATGTATTAATTGAAAAATCAGAGATGTTGCGGAGGTTTAAAACAGATTTTTCAATTTTTTTAATTTGCAAATTCACTCTGCAAATTGAATTTGAGAATTCGGAACAATAGGTGCTTGAATTTTCACAATTCTATCATTTTAATTGTCATATGGGGATCTGAAAATCATTATTTCGTTGAATTTTCCTGAAATAAACTGATTTTTCGATAACAACACGAATGGAAATTTCATGTAAATTAATAGTTCTTGGAATTTTCCGTAGTTTTTGCCTCAAATTTCAAAAGTTTTTTTATATTCAAGTAACAATAAGTAATAACAAACTTGAATTCCCAGTGTTGGGAAGTTTAATTTAATTAAACTAATTAATTACTATATAATTAATTCAATTAATTAAGTAGTAATTAATTTAACTAATTGAGCATCAAATCGTTTATGAAATTTCTCATTCTTTTTGAAAATTTAACAAAATTGAATGTTTCATGTTAAACGAACATTTAAACTTTAATGATGTTGAAATTTTTATACTCATTGTAAAGATTGAATACGACATTCAAGTGTATTTTCTTTGTCATATGAATGTAGAAATTACAATATCATCGAATATTCCCGAAATCAGCTAATTTCACAGCAACACCATGTATGTAAATTCCCTTGAAATTTCAGGAGTCAAAATGAAATTTCATGGACAATTGACTATTAATTTTCAGGACAGTTAGGGGGAAAATCGTAAAATTTCAGGTTTCACTGAAAATTCAGTACAATTGTAGAATTTTAAGCAGCATAAACATAAAAATTCCTCAATTTATTTGACTTTCCAATCTAATATGAATATTCAGTGCCAAATTACATTGAATTTTCAGTGAAATCTGAAATTTTGTGATTTTCCCCCCTAAATCACATTCAGTGTCACTGTCCTGAAAATTCAAGAATATCTAGAAAAATAATGATTCTGGTAAATTAAAAAAATTAATACATTGAAATTTTAAAAATTCTCAAAAATAATCATTTATATATAAACTCGGTGGCTGAAAATCTAGTGATTCTCAGGATGAAAAGGTCTATTTGGCAATCGCAGGACAAATTGTCTTGACGTTTAGTAAATTTTCCATGAAATCTGAAATTTTATGATTATTCTCCCCCTAAATTGCATTCAGTGTCACTGTCCTAAAAATCCAAGAAAATATTCACCGAAATTGTCAGATCTTCTATTTATTCTCAGGGAAAAATGAAACTGAAATTGGCAGTTCTCTTTGATTGTTCACGAAATTCTGAATGTTCAACGACAAAATTCTCTGAAATTTCATTGTCAATTAAACTCGATAAAAATTTCCAAAAAGTGTCCGGTAAATTTCAGCCAAAAACATTGAACCATGCACTGCCCAAAAACCCAAGCCCTCATTCCCTACCAAAAAATAATCCACCCAATTCCCCATTCCCACCCACACAAACCCCCCTATTAACACCAATCCGCGAATGATAGGTGTCAACCCGCGAATTTCAGCCTCAGCTCCGCACACGCCTGACCTCGTGCTCAATCTCCCCCGACAGACCGATGCAATCATCTCAAAAATAGTCAGCCCAACACCCCCTCCCCCTTCCCCGAGTACCCATTACCCGTCATTACTCCAATGAAATACACCCCAAGAGGGAAAACGCCCTGTCGTACAAAAACAAGTGTAATTACGCTTAGAAAGACAAAAAGTCCTCGACTGGGTGGAGTAAAAAAAAAGTAATAAAAATTCATACGCGAGTGGAAGGGAATTGTTTCCATTTGAGAGATTGGATTACCCCTCCCCCCCCTCCGACCCCGCGTCCCCCAGCCCGAAAAATTTAACCCCCAGAATTTCCTCAGCATCTCACCCACAAATTATTCACACTCTTATTCTCCACCTCCGCGAGTACTTTAGAATGCGTTTCTATGGACACAATGAGGTCATCGTACTCTCTTGTTTTCCTCAACCATCTTGAATTGCAATTCACGTGTGAGTACGTATAGATATATAAATGGTTGGGGGGGTATCAAACAAAGAAGTGAGTTTAGTTTGTCCATAGTCACACTCGGGGGGCCACGGCGAGATGGGGAATTGGCCTCTCAGCGAGTAGAATGAGCGGGAGTGAGAGGGAGATAAGGAGAGAGAGTGAGAGAAAGGGGTCGTTGAAACCTCGGGGATATGGGAGCCTTCCCAGTTCACGAGAAAAAGAACAGTGAGCCCTGATGTTGAAGAGGAGAGCAAGTGAGACGCACTCGAGCGAGACTCCCTTTTCTTTATTGCCACAGACGCATTCTTATGGGGTTGCGTTGCGCGTTTGAGATCGTTAAACGTACTGAACTTACTACGACGGCTCAGCGCTGTATCCAAGACCCGGTGATTAATCTTATCTTTGTTTCACCTGGTTAATGAAAGACGTGCGATAAGTTGAAAGAATCGACGGTTGTTTGAGTTGTGTTTGAAGGTTTTTTTCGGGAGACTCGTCGAGATGGTGCGTTTGGATCAAATATGTATGG
>NW_021680373.1:1435777-1458067 GCF_001412515.2 Diachasma alloeum
GGGCGGTGCGGGGAATATTATTGGGGGTTATTTTGTCGGGGAAATTTTGCCCGTCGATCCGAAGTCACGGAACCCTCGGAATCTGAGGGAGATGGAAGAATTTTTGGTAGAAAATTTTTGTAGCTCTCAATTCGCTGTATAAAAAAGCTCTTCACAATAATTCGCTGATGTTAGGAGATATGCGGGAAATTTTGACGTCAATTTAAGGTAATTTTTAGCGTGGATATATGGAAAGGGTCACAAGGGTCACAAAAAAGGAGACTCCGTGGGGTGGAAAATCATTCTTAGAATCATCCGCACTATATTTCGCGATCCGCTCTTGCACCCGGGCCTCAAACATTCACATCTTGTCTGACATCTCTGCTATGAACTCTGCACGGAGAGAAATATTCAATAAAAATTACGTATCTTTTTCGTAATTCCGGAGTGAAATGTGGTTGTAGGAAATTTTGCGGAACTGTCACGGAATTTTTACAGAGCGTTCTGTAATTTTTATCTGAATCGCCTGTGATAAATTACGATACCATCACTTAAATTTTCTGAGTCGATTCCGTAATCGTGAGCGAATTGTGAGTTCCGTTATTTTTACTGAACATTTCTCTCCGTGTGGTTTTGAACTCTGGCCAACATTGTCCAGTGGAGTCTAGGAGTCTCCCCTAGTTGGAAAATCATCCTTAAAATCATTTGCAAATTCGTTCGACAAATACGAATATTGTTGAGAACACATTCATACAAAAAGTAAAAATCTATTTATTTCATCTTTTATTTACGTTTAGTCCAGTAAAATTGATGTGGGGAATTCCAATCTGAGCTCCCCGAGAAGAATTGTATTTCAGAAATATCAGGAAGGTGTTTCATACCTCGTATTTTTCCATTTTAATGTTTCAACATTAGATTCATCAAACAGAAGTATTTTTGTCTTTAAATAGTCAATTTAAGAATCAACAGTGACTAGATTAGGTAGTTTATATAAATGTGTCCGTCTCAGAAGAGGAACCACAGATCGATACATCTCGTACGTTAATCTAGACTGAAATTCGTATTCAACGAATGAATACTTTGGGAAAATTATTTAGTCTACTGTCTGCATATCACGGATTATTTGCATCAAGGAAATATTTTCCATATTGTTGACAAAAATACTAATGTAAAATGAATCAGCACCCCGCGATTAATTTTATCTCTTGTTTAACCCCGTTAATGAAAGACGTTTGATAAGTCGCGAGAACTGACGTTCATCCGAGTTATCAGTTTTTTTTCGATAGCCGCGTCGAGATGATTTAAATAGAATAATTTCATTTGATGATTTGATTTGACAGCCACCGAGCGGTGAAACGGTTCAAGTCGATTTTGAGTATGTGTTAGTTTTCATTGAATATCTTAGAATCTGAGGCAGATAGGAAAATGTTTGTCATAACCTTTTTTATAGCTATTAATTCGCTCTACAAAAAAGGTATTAACAAAAATTTTCCTATCTCCCTCGGATTCGAAGATATTCCTCGAGATGTCAGCTAAGTCGACTTAAATCGTATTACCGATTTTCTACGAAAATATGAAATCTCTTAATCTTAATTTTTTCCATCAATTTCAACAACATTTTCTGTCCAAAATTAACCAAGTTTTCATTTGCCCGAAGAAAATATTTCTCTGTATAAAAAAAATGCTCATCTAAAGTGAACCAAGACCCCGCGAATTTAATTCTTCGTTTCACCGGGTTAATGAAAAACGCTTGATAAGTCGCGAGAATTGACGTTCATCCGAATTACGTCACAAGTTCTGTCGATAGAGTGGAGATGCAGATAAAAATAAAGATGAGATGAGATCTTTTAAATCGGCGAATTGATAGCGCATTATTCTTTCATGCGACTTTTCAGCTCTCGTTGAATTTATCGAATTAATCCTCACCTCTTGCTCTGGATTTTAATCCTCGAGTCACTGGGCACTTCCCTACTAATCCAAGTGTTATTCAATGATTCATACGGGCGGAGTGATAAAGGGGCAATCGGGAGGTGTTAATCTTTTTAATTTTAGAAATCGGTGATGCACGATCCACACTGCACTCGGAATAACGCACGACTGGCACACGTACCTGCCGGATTGAGTCGAAGTGGACGGTTTGTATACTGTTTGCAGCCGGGGATACCGCGGCCCTGGTACTTGTTCGTTTACTACACTCACCGAGATACACTGGAGAACTGTTACGGTGACTGGCCCGCGAGGCCTAGAAAATCGCTTGGCGAACGGTGCCGGCGACACTCCCATACGTGTACAGTGTAATACTGTTCTGGGGGCTTTATCTTGTAGTGGCCGCTTAGTCAACGCGATCGGGTCTTTATTTCTGAGGATCACTCCGTTCGTGAAGTTGAGGGGCACTCAAATATTACGCCACAAAGCATTGTGTTCGTGAAATTCGAAATTCCGCATTTTTGAGTCCGTGTGATTATTTTTGGCTTCAGGAATGCGAATATGCTATTTTCAGACCACGTCTGAATGTATGGGGCCGGTTGTTTTTCGATGATAAGTGAGAAAATAATTGTTGAAATGAATCCAATTGTCATTTTAAATATTCTTCCAATGCTATCTTGACCGAGCTCGATCGTGAGATTGATTACATTATCTGTTGTTGAAAATATTTATTGTGAAACCAATATTCTGGGAAAGGTGAAAGAGTTCAATGTTGGGGGAATGTTGGCTGCCAACGTCGGGGCAATGTTGGCAGCCAACATTGAACCAATGTTGACTGCGTTGGGGCAATGTCGGCTGCCGACATTGGAACAGTGTTGGCTACGTTGGGGCAATGCCGGCTGCCAACATTGGAACAATGTTGGCTACGTTGGGGCAATGTCGGCTGCCAACGTGGGAAAAATATTGGCTACGTTGTGGCAATGTTGGCTGCCAATGTTGGAACAATGTCAACGTCAAAGTGGGGCCATGTTGGATGCCAACGTCGGGGCAATGTTGGCTGCCAGCGTCGGAGCAATATTGGGCGTCAACGCCTGAGCAATATTAGCTGTCAACGTCGGAGCAATATTGGCTACTGATTTCGCGACAATGTTGTCTACCAATGTTGGGGCGATGTTGACTGCCAACGTTGGATCAATGTTGGCAACCAACATTGGGGCGATGAGTTTTTGCAAAAACATATTGACTATCTTGTGACGAAAGCCATTTCCCACTTGTTTCCTACGCATTATTCATTTTCATAATGCATTTATGAATCCATGAAAACTAATTAACTAGATTTGAAATGTGAAGCACAAAACGGAAGCAATTCACAACTGAATGAGGTAAAAGATAAGCGCGCGTCCGTCCTAGTATATTACTATAATCCATCGAAACCACAATAATATAACATTCAATTGGTCTAGACTGAATCTGCAAAAACTAAAATAACAAATTACAGTTGATCGATGTTCGATTCCTCCACGAGATATCGAGAAACAAATCAGGATATTCTCAAGAAAATTTATTCATCAAATAAATTCACCCGATTCTTCAACATGAATACTCCCCAAATTACAATCCCCAACAAGTTCATTAGACCCCTATCGAAGAAGCGCGACCTATCCCACAGTATGAACACGTGCCAGATAACAAACAAGACCCTGGCTCCAAGGTCGCACAAGCAGATACATTAAACTGCTATTCCGCGCTGACTCAGAGTCCATACACTGTTATAAATTTCTTGAAATGTAGTCACAACGTCATCTGAATTTCCGATTTTGTGAGTTTGAATTCAATTTCAAATTAAAGGGGTCACAAAATTTCTCATTCATCTCTCACACGGAAAAATTTATATTTTGAAAAACATATTTAAAAATATCTCAAATTGGCCCAATTTATATAGACAAAAAATATAAAGTTTATATATGTTTTTTATATATTCTTTATAAATTTGAACAGTATATGGAATTGGCCCATATTATATATTTTTTAATATATTTTTTGATTGGGGCTTGAAAATTCAAGAAAATTCACGGAAAAAAATGTACTTGAATTGAGTATAAAATATACTTGATTCAAGGATATTTAAATCAAGTATATTTTATACTCCATTCAAGTACATTTTTTTCCGTGAATTTTCTTGAATTTTCAAGCCCCAATCAAAAAATATATAAAAGAATATATAATATGGGCCAATTCCATATACTTTTCAAATTGATAACGAATATGTAAAAAACATATATAAACTTTATATTTTTTGTTTATATAAATTGGGCCAATTTGAGATATTTTTAAATATATTTTTCAAAATATAAATTCAAGGATATTTAAATCAAGTATATTTTATACTGGAATTAAGAATAATATACTTGAGTCAAGTATATTTTATACTTAATTCGTTTTTTTTTCCGTGTTGGGTTCTTCGTGTTAAACAATCAGTGATTTTTCAATGAAAGCTTGAAATTCAGAAAAGTTGTTGCCTGAATTTTTAAAATTGTCAATGTTTTTCAGTACCGTATCCCTGAAAATTGAGAATTACTTAAATACTCAAGAAATTAGCTGATGCGTCAATGCAGAAATATACAAAAATTTCCTGTAACTTAGTGTTGGTATAAATTGAAAATGTTTTCTTTTTCACTTGAAATTTCAAGAGTAATTTTCAACAGCGTAGATCCCTCTCAATTCGTCCAATATTCTGCCTTACCTGTCCTGCAGCCGCTGTTCACCTGAACGAAGAAAATATCTCGATTTTAGGGAAGCGGATACGTCAGAGGAGATCTCCAACGCAGTTACAGCATCTCCCGGGGAAAACGTCGATACTCAGCGTCACTTCATCTACTCTAAAACGAGATACATCCGGATTTTCCTCGACTCCTTTACGATCATCAAATAATTAAATCCCTCATGAAATTTTTTACGAGTCTTTTTCGAGACTCTCGTTATCCGCGAAATTCGATGTGGCGGGATGACGCGAGACCGACACACTGCTATACCGGTCTCTCTCGCGCCAGTACAAGGATGTTACCGGATAATAAAACGAGTAATACTGCAAGAACATCCTGAGCGCCACTTAGTGGAGTTCCTCCGAAGTTTCCTGTCGCGGGACGGTTTGAAAATTCTAAATCCCCCACCAGAAGCTTTATTTATCGACGATCCGCCGACGGAAGCGGCCACATGCCACCGATGCTGATGATTTTTTCACAGAAATCCAGAGTGAGAATAAAAAAACAGGAAAAAAACCGAAAGGACGAATTTATTTCAAAACGGGGATCGCCATCAATATATAATTTCTGTAATATTACAAGAATTTAACGTTTGTAATATGTTGATCTAATTTTTCAAATAATATAATATTAATAATCTGATTTTTTCGAATAATGATGTATTTAACATTTGTTAATACACTGATAGAAAAGGTGGAACGATTCAGTTGCACCAAACGAGGCTTCTTAACTGTTACCGCGATTCGTTAATAGTTAACGAATTCTGGTAATAGTTACAAAGTCGCGTTTGGTTCGACTAAACGGTTCTATCAGTGTACGAAACGGTAAATTTACCACTAAGTGAATAATTCAAATTTCTTAAAAGGGGATTTTCGGTTACACAAATAATCATCAATCTCCCTACCTCAATTATCGATTGATAAAATAGTTGAAAATTTGAATATTTGAATTGATGAGACTTTAGTATTCAAAAAATTTGAGAGTGATGTTGACCAATTGCTGGCTACAATATTTAACTGTAATTAAATATTATGAATTTGGCTATCCCAGTTTCGAAAACCTCCGGAAGAAAAATATTCGTCCCTGGTATCTGAAAAAAAAAGATTGACCAACTGATTAAAATCAAATGTCCAAGGCGTTCACTACACGCAGCGAAAACGAATGTCTGAATTCCACACACAGCGTAGCCCGGCCGAAGGGTAGAGCTACTTTAAAATGACACACGCATTTATTAAACCCAATAAGATCCGACTTTAGCGCCAAAGAATTACACGAATTCTGGTAATATTTAAAATTCGCGTTTGGTTCGACTAAACGGTTCTATCAGTGTACGAAACTGTAAATTTACCACTAAGTGAATAATTCAAATTTCTTAAAAGGGGATTTTCGGTTACACAAATAATCATCAATCTTCCTACCTCAATTATCGATTGATAAAACAGTCGAAAATTTGAATATTTGAATTGATGATACTTTAGTATTCAAAAAATTTGAGAGTGATGTTGACTCATTGCTGGCTACAATATTTAACTGTAATTAAATATTATGAATTTGGCTATCCCAGTTTCAAAAACCTCTGGAAAAAAAATATTCGTCCCTGGTATCTGAAAAAAAAAAGATTGACCAACTGATTAAAATCAAATGTCCAAGGCGTTCACTATACGCAACGAAAACGAATGTCTGAATTCCACACACAGCGTAGCCGGGCCGAAGGGTAGAGCTACTTTAAAATGACACACGCATTTACTAAACCCAATAAGATCCGACTTTAGCGCCAAAGAATTACACAACACACCCGTTAAAGACAAAAAAATCACTGCAGCGACTGTCAAAATAAATTCACAGCCCCCAAATCACGTAACCGTCCTCCCTCGTAAATAGCCCATCAAGTGTTGATACTGAACACCAAATAAAATCGCAGTCCGTTGAATTTAAAACGCGACGTCGAATATGTTGAGGTATTTTTAAGAATCATGTTCATCTTTTTCGTGTTTCATTCCTCGCGGGAGTTTTCCTCTGAGGTGGAGGATATGTGTCATGTCCATTTCACCATGAAATATTACGACTCGGCCACACACGATCGATGGGATAAGGGATGCAGTGACGCGTGGTGTACACCCAGCCCCTCTCTCTTTTCAGTGTACGTACGGGCTGGGGTGAGAGGGGAGAAGAATCCAGCAAAGCCCAAAAGCCACAGGGGGACAAAGTGAACGAGGGCATACAAGGGTGGTCAAAAGGGTAGGGATGAGCTACAGCTACGGCTCTGGAAAATTCCCGTGCAAGACCCCATACCCCCGGCAACATCTTTTCTCCGGTCTTGTGTGCTACACTGGCTGTAGCCAAAGCCCATATCGACTAGAAATGGCAAAGCGAATTGTCCGTTTATCTTGGCAGTTGCTCGCTACGTGGCCGGGGGATGATTCACGCTTGGGACGCATCTTCCTTAGGAATAAAGAATAATAAAAAAGGGGGAGGGGGGGAGGGGCTTCTCCCGGAGGAGAGGACCGCGGTGAAACCAGAAGGTTGACTCGACCCAAGGGCCTCCTTCATTTTCTTCCTTTACCTCGTGTCAACGCTTCCCTTAAATTTATCACCAACACCCTCAGACGCTTTTTATGCCGGAAAACACATTCGGGCGACGCACAACGGCGCGGCTTCATTTAGTTAAGGAATGAGGGAGGCGGGCTTTGGGGACGAGGACTCCGGGGGCTCAACAGCTACTCCTCTTTACATTTTTCAGGGTGTGGAGGGCTTCGGGAAATGGTGAGATTGGGGGATTTTATGACAAATTTCGTGGTGAAGGTTGTTGATGTTTTTGGAAGCGAAACACATTGAGGTCTATCATCGCCTTCTGCAGATTGATATCCTTCGATTTTTTTAAATAACGATAATTTTTCTGGTGGGAATTGTTGAACTAGGATAAGGGCAGATTTTCGGACTTTTTTTCTCATTCACGGAGAAAATTATTATTAGTTGTTGAAAACATGAAGCACTAACCAGTTGTTGAATTTCAACAACTAGCTGGTGAAATGTAACAACGAATTAATTAAAATTCAGAACAAGATTTTTCAATTTCATTTGACAACCATTTGTTAATTTTTCGATTAACGTAATTTTTCTGTTACTTTTCATGGAATATTTACACTGCCATTTGCATTTTTCATTGATTTTCCCATAAAATTTCCAACTCTTGATAATGAAATTACGTTAAACTTCAGTCAGAACAAAATTCCAGGGAGTTCACGGAAAGTTTCAACCAAAAATTTTTAGCGACGGTAATCTATAAAAAGCAACCACTACATCAATATTTGAATCTCTAATTCAATGAATTCAATTAATTTTTCCTACAAGGTAGACGGTGAGGGCATATATACGTTTGGAAACAATCCCGCAATCATTTATGTCTTGACAGCCGATCAATGTCTTCCCTAGAAGATATTTTCGCAATAATCTACAATTTCTTGGTAAATTTGATCCATCAAATAAATCGACGAGCGTTTATCGAAAATTCAACAAACGGTTGTCGAATGAAATTGAAAAGTCTTTCTCTGAATTTTAATTAATTAGTTGTTAGATTAAGCAATTAGTTGTTGAAATTCACCAATTAGTTGTCGAAATTCAATAACTGATTGGCAATTCATTTTTTCAACAACTATTTGGTGAAATTCACCAAATAATTTTCTCCGTGTTTATTTGTGGAAGCGATTTAACCAAAAAACTCATTATCGAAAAAAATGCACTCATCTTAGTTTACCATTGCACCAGGGTTTTGGTAAATTGTGCAACATTTTGTTTGAACATAAGGGGTATTGTGTCACCACTTAAAAATTAAGGAAATTGAGGGGAAACGTGCTTGGGATAAGCGCCTGGGTTGTTACTGAACTCCTAAAAATCCTGAAAAACCGACAATCCACGTAACAACCGTTGACAACAACCCCCCAAACACCAACAATATTACCTGAGACAATTATCCTGCACACGCATGTGTCAAATACTCCTCCGGGACTCCGACATATCCCAACGTCAATAAAGAGCAAACCCAGCGTGCCTCATCCAACCGAAACTCGCAAGACCCGAACGTGGGCAGAGAAAATAAAGCTTTTATTGTCGCGAATTTCGCGTCATTGATTTTTAACCACCTCTAATTTCTAGGAATCTATCACCAAACCTCGGTAATAGACACACATAAAACACGAACGCCTGAATTTCACACGGAATTTTTGTAGATATTTTTTAAACACTAAAAAACGTCTAAATAAAATGAAAATTAGTCTGAATTTCAGACGAACAGATGCCTAATCATCTTAATTTATGTTTGAAATTCAGACAAATTTTCGTTTTATTCAGACGATTTTTAGTGCTTGAAAAACGTTTACACGGAGAGAAATTTTTTAGAAAAATTCTAGTGCTTAGAACAGGAAGAGAGGCGCAAAGTGACGGCCAGGAGAAAATTCTAGTGCCGGCACTAGAATAACAAATTTTAATTTAACAGCACTAGATTTTTTCACAGCCGGTGGATTGTGATGTTTTCCAGTACTCGTACTAGAATTTTTCTAGAAAATTTCTCTCCGTCTACAAAAGGCGTGTGAACTTCAAACATTCATTATTGCTGTGCAGTCAAGACTTTTTCAAATCTCGGTAACTCATTGAAATACTGTGAAGCGGGATATTTTTTTTTCTTTGGAAGGCACAATCTTCTTCCATTGTGATGAACAGAGAAACGAAATTTTGATTTTCATGAATACGTCACGGATTTTCAGGAATTTATGCCCAGCGTTTATGTTCAGTAATTTTGTCACTTTTTGACACAAAATGAACGATTTCTTGAGGCAAGAAATTGTCACTTTATCGCCAGGTGTTCGTGTTTAAGTCATGAACATTGGAAAGGATTCTTACTCATTCTGACTCATTGTGAGGAATTCTTATCCCAAGAGTTTTATCCTTGAAGGGGATTCCACAATGAACGCAACGCAGGCTTGACGCAACATTTGTAATTATTAAAATAACCGACAAACAGTTGAATGGTTGAGTCAAACTATCTAACATGAATATTCACCGCCAAATTACATTGAATTTTCAGTGAAATCTGAAATTTTATGATTTTATCCCTCCCTCTTTGTTCTCTCTTTTTATCTGGAGAGAAATGTTCAGTAAAAATTACGGAACTCAAAGTTCGCTCACCGATTACGGAATCGACTCAGAAAATTTAAGTGACGGTATCGTAATTTTTCACCCCCTCACAAAGTCCAAATACTCAAAATTTTTATTTAAATTTAACAATTTTATTTTTTTCATTTAATTAACGCATGCGAACGGAGGGATGGGGGTAGTTCAGATAGATTCTGCAACCCCCTCGCCCTGTTGGGGAAAATTTTCAACCTTCCCCTATTACGCATCTCCTCTCTACCCCCTCTCGAAGTCCCAATTTTCGATGATTTCTTTTTTTTTATTTAACAATTTAATTTTTTTATTTATTTAACGCATGCAAACGGAGGGCTAGGGATGGCTCAGATAGACTCTGCAACCCCCTCCCCTTGCTGAATAAAATTTTCAGCACTCCCCTATTATGCATCCCCCTTCCCCCCTCTCTTGAAGTCCCAATTTTCGAGATTTCTTTTTTTTTATTTAAAAATTACATTTTTTTATTCAATTAACGCATGCGAACGGAGGATGGGGGTGGCTCAGATAGATTCTTAAACCCCCTCCCCTTGTTGGGTAAAATTTTCAACCCTCCTCTATTATGCATCCTCCCTACACCCCCTCTCGAAGTCCCAAAAACATTTTTTTTTCACCCGCAGCCAAAATGCTATATTTAGGCTTTTTTCGGAGGGAAAGTCGACTTTCGCCAAAATCGAATTTTCCCGCCGAGTGAACGTTGATTCTGTATTTTTTGGCTCGCCTAATGTCACTGCGCCCCTCACGTACCCCAGAAATGCATAAATAAAAAAAAAAATTTACACGAGGAACTGTCCATAGTCCCGTGAGTCTTTCATATCCGTAAACATTAATATGATTTTTTTAAAAGAAGTGCAATTGAGCCTTTAAAATTTTGTAATTCAAGGCTTGGACCAAGCCTTGTCGCTAAGCATTGTTCAAGCCTTATGGACTAGTCTAAAACGAGGTTATCATTTTGGGGCTGAATGAGGGCTGATCCAAGGCTGAGCTCCAGCCCTGGTTGAGCATTTCCAAGCCTTGCTCCAGGGCTTGATGAGTCCTGTTTCTATCGTCAATTCCTACCTGGCTCTTCGTCAAAATGACAAAACATTTTTTCTCTCCCTCGAAGCCCGCAGACTCCCAAGAAACCCCATCTCCTGCCGCATCCGCTCTCAATTTTTCTCTCGCCGCCCTCCTCCCGGAATTAGCCCCCAAAATTGACTAACGTCCCAGCTTTATCCAGCTTGACCCCCACACCGCACGTGACAATTTCCCAAAACTTTCATTCCTCTGTTTCCACACCCCCTCGTAAAGCTCTCTGGAGCATTAACTCGAGTGTCGCGACAATTCGTTCGTTTATCTTTGGAGTTTGCCGTCTCCCCTCCCTCTCCAGCGATGATTCACAATTGGGGGGATAATGGATTCTCTCCGTTTTACTGAACTGTAACCCAACTGTCCACGCGATTTTTCCTCTCCATCTCCCGTCCCCCTCATTCCCCTGAAGAATAACAAAGTTGAAATAGAAAATAAAAAACCGGGAAATATCTCCACCCGATACTTCATACTAAACGTATTTTTATCGATTGGAAGAATCTCAATTGGACCGAAACAGAAATTGTTCTCTCCTCAACCAATACATGTCGGTGGGGTGAGGGGATGCGCGCATGACTGTGTCGGATTGTTCGCTGGGGTCGTTCCCCGAAAACGGGGGATGATTCACTCTACTTTAGTGAGTGCTTCGTATATCAACGAATCGGCTTTTGGGGCGAAAGTCTCGAAGGCGAAGGGGGATTGAGATAGAAACGAAACAAGTAGATTCATCCGTACAATTTTCCTCGAGACCGTGATGCATCTTTTCGCGAGGCTCACCCCTGCCACCGGCCCCCGGAGTTGTTTCCTCAGCATCCTCTTGACTCTCTCGTGCATCCCAGTGTACTCCGGGCCCACCCAGCCACCCCCAGGCTGCACCTCAGAGCCGATAACATACGCAAGTAGTGTGGTACACGCTGGGACTGCCTGGAAACTAACACATCGCAGCCGACGACATCGATTAGCCATCAGCTTCTGCGCTCGGACCCGCGACTCTGCGCGACCCTCCACCCACCCTCATCTTCTGCTCTCTCGTCCACGCGAATATATCCCAGTTAACTCGAATCATACGGAAAGGGGAGGGAGGTAAAAAATCGGATTAAGAGGGATACAGGGGGAAGGAGTAAAATGAAGGGGAAAAATGAGAAAACGGTACACGGAGAGAAATTTTTGATAAAAATTCAGTAGTGAAGCGGTAAACCGAGTTGAGTCGATTTTGACTATTAGACAGTTTTTGCTGAATATCTCGGAATCTAAGAGAGATAGCAAAATTTTTCTCATTACTTTTTTTATAACGCTCTATTGGCTCTACAAAAAAGGTCATGACAAAGATCTTTCTATCTCTTTTAGATTCCGAGATATTCGTCAAAAACTAGCCAATAGTAAAAAACGACTTAACCTGGTTTACCGCTTCGCTACTGAATTATCCTACCGTTTTATAAAAGTGTATTGTGAGTCATCGTTTCCTAATTTCTATCCCGAAATTTACTAAAAATTAGTATATGATGAGCAAATTTTATTCTACGTTGGAGACATTTATCCTGTCGCGTAATAAACTTTACCCTTCCAGTCCAATAATTTTTATGTGGATAAAAACCAAAATTCTAGAACGGTTGGTAAATTTTAAGGCACCGGTACAGTAATTTTTACTCTACTGGAACGGTAATTTTTATTTTCATCAGGATAAAATTTCTCTAACGTAGAATAAAATTTGATCATCATACATTAATTTTTACTAAATTTCTGGATGGAAATGAGGAAACGATGAGTCATGATACACTTTTATAGAATGGTAGGATAATTTCTATCGAAAATTTCTCTCCGTGTAGGGATGTTGAAAATTTCAGCAGGAAAATCGGTGTCTTCTGAGGTCGATTTTACGGATGCCAGATTCTCGGAAATTATTTAAAACGACTCAATTTTTCGGGAAAATTCGAGAAAATTCTCAGGTTTTCGGAAAAGTTTCCGAACAATTTCGGACTTTTTTGCGAGTCTGAGGACATCTTCCCAGCCGACAATTTACCGGTAAATTTCCGGATATTTAATGGTCTTGGGAGGACTTTTAGATGACATAGGTAAAAATTGTTCTCAGGGTTCTATTCTTTTGGCGACCTGAATATATCCCAATTAACTCGAATCATAAGAAAAGGGAGGGAGGTAAAAAATCTGATTAAGAGGGACACAGGGGGAAGGAGTAAAATAAAGAGAGAAAAGGATAGAGATCTTGAAAATCTCACTAGGGAAATCGGTGTGTCCTGAGATTAAATTGAAATATCGATCTTCGGATACGAAATTATTTAAAACGATTTAATTTGACGGAAAAATTCGAGAAAATCCTCAGGTTTTGAGAGAAATTTCCCAAAAATTTCGGGTTGAGTGCGCCTCTTCCCAATTGGTGCCTGAAAATTTTTTAAAATAACTCAATTTTTCGAAAAACTTCGAGAAAATTCGGAGGTTTTCAGGGAAATTTCCGAATAATTTGTGTTTTTTGCGACTCTTACTCATTTTCTACTCCCTTATCGACGTGAATATATCCCAGTCAATTCGAATCCTCGCTCGAATCATACGAAAAGAGGATAGAGATAAAAAATCGGATTAAAAGGAACACGAGAGGAAAAAGGAATAAAATGCGGGGAAAAGGGAAATGCGATAGGGATGTTGACAATTTCATCAGGAAAATCAGTATCTACTCGGGTTAAATTGAAATATCGATTTCTTGGCTCCCAGATTCCTGACTATTCTTTAAAACAACTCAATTTTTCGGAAAAATTCGAGAAAATTCTCAGGTTTTCAGAGAAATTTTTCGGTAATTTTCGGCTTTTTTGCGACGTTTCCTCATCGTCTACTCTCTTGTCGACGTGAATATATTCCAGTTAACTCAAACCGTACAAAAATGGATAGAGATAAAACATCGGATTAAAAGCGTACACAGGAAAAAGAGGAATAAAACGAGAATCGGAAAAAATCAGAAAAAAAGAGAAAACGATAGTGACGTTCAAAGTTATATCGAGCGAATCCGTATCCCCTCGCTTGAATTGAAATATCGATTTTATTGTCTCCCGAATTTCTAAAATTCTCGGGTTGCCCAAAAAATTTGAGAAAACGTGGTTAAAAAAAATTCAAACCAATGTTTTCTGGAAAACTCGGGGTAATTCTTGGATTTTGTGGAACATTCACGAAAATTTTCAGTTGTTTTCTTGAAATATTGAAAAAAACGTGTTTTCAGTGAAACAAGGGTCGTCATCGTTTTTTTTTATTCCGGAGAGATTTTCTGAAAGAAAAGTAGAGAAATAACTCGCAGATTTCCTAAGCAATTCCCCAAAAGTTTTAGCTTGTTTGCGACCCTTCTCCAACCGCCTGTCCACGCGAATATATCTCAGTTAACTCAAACCATACAAAAAAGAGAGTAGAGATAAAAAAAATCGGATTACAAAAAACGCGGGGAAAAAGCAACTGAAACGGGAAAAAAAAGAAAACCGGTAGTGCATTTAAAACTTCATCGAAAAAATTCCCGCAAAAATAATTCTCTGATTTCGTGAAAAGTGCGAGAAGATCGTCAGATTAAAAAAAAATAGTGATAAAACTACGAGGTTTTCCAAACGATTTAAAAAAGCTACTGAGTTTTTTTAACGCTCCGAAGACATTCTCCGGTTGTCTGAACAAAGTAGAGAAAATTCTGTGGTCTCTAAGAAATTCCTCGAAAATTCCCCTCGTCCTCGCGAATATATCCCAGGTAACTCAAACGACATAAAAAAAGATAATTCTATTTGCGCGTTTTTCCCACAAACCACAAACATTATATTTTCCCTAACAATTTTTGAAAACCAATTCATTTTTTAGTGCAAAAAAACACAAAATATTAAATGCTACTGCTTGGAGCAGATATAATGATATAATGAAAACATTATAAATTTAACATTCCAATGTTTAAACTCAAGAGTTGTCAAGTGACCGAAGTTTATAAAAAAAAATTGTGGATATAAAATGTAAATTTTTTTACATACTTGTTTCTTTATGCAAACATCTGCAAATATCTGTGCTGTTGAATAACAAAATGGTTAAACAAAAATATTTAAAAAACATTTAAAAAGATAAACTTAAAAAGATGACTCTAGAGCTCTTTTTTCCCCACAAAATACAAACAATATATGTTTCTTACCTTTTTTTGAAAACCCTTTTTTCTTGGTCCAAAAACAACCACAAAATATTGAATGCTACTGTCAAATAAAAAGATTAAAATACTGCTATGAAAACATTATAAATTTAACATTCCAATGTTTACACTCGAGAGTCACCAAGTGACCAAAGTTTATAAAAAAAATTCTAGACATAAAACGCTATTTTTTTACATACCTGTATTTTTTATGTAAATAACTGCAAATATCTGGAAATATCCGTGCTGTCGAATAACAAAATGGTTAAACAAAAATATTTAAAAAACATTTAAAAAACGGAGATAAAAAATCGGATTAAAAGAGAACGCGTGGAGGGGAAGGATCTGAAACGCGAAAAGAAGACGGAAGAACGACAGTCACGTTCAAAATTTCATCGAGAAAATCCTCGTATCTCCTCAGGTTGAATTGAAATATCGATTTTACGTCATCTCGACGACATAAAAAAAGATAACTCTAGAGCTCTTTTTTCCCCACAAAATACAAACAATATATTTTTCTTACCTTTTTTTGAAAACCCTTTCTTTTTTAATCCAAAAAAACACAAAATATTAAATGCTACTGCTTGGAAGCAAATAAAAACCTTGAAATACTGCTATAAAAACATTATAAATTCAACACTCTAATGTTTACACTTGAGAGTCACCAAGTGACCAAAGTTTAAAAAAAAATCTAGACATAAAACGTTATTTTTTCTTTACATACCTGTATTTTTTATGTAAATAACTGTAAATAATTGCAAATATCTGTAAATATCTGTACTGTTGAATAAAAACATGGTTAAACAAAAATAAAAAATAAACATAAGAAAAGTCAGAGATAAAAAATCGGCGGAAAAAAGAGCACGTAGACGGAAAGGAACTGAAACGCGAAAAAAGACGGAAAAACGATAGTGACGTTCAAAATTTCATCGAGAAAATCCTCGTATCTACTCAGGTTGAATTGAAATATCGATTTTACGTCGTCTCGATGACATAAAAAAAGATAACTCTAGAGCTCTTTTTTCCCCATAAAATACAAACAATATAGATTTCTTACCTTTTTTTGAAAACCCTTTCTTTTTTAATCCAAAAAAACACAAAATATTAAATGCTACTGCTTGGAAGCAAATAAAAACCTTAAAATACTGCTATAAAAACATTATAAATTCAACACTCCAATGTTTACACTCGAGAGTCACCAAGTGACCAAAGTTTAAAAAAAAATCTAGACATAAAACGTTATTTTTTCTTTACATACCTGTATTTTTTATGTAAATAACTGTAAATAATTGCAAATATCTGTAAATATCTGTACTGTTGAATAAAAACATGGTTAAACAAAAATAAAAAATAAACATAAGAAAAGTCAGAGATAAAAAATCGGCGGAAAAAAGAGCACGTAGACGGAAAGGAACTGAAACGCGAAAAAAGACGGAAAAACGATAGTGACGTTCAAAATTTCATCGAGAAAATCCTCGTATCTACTCAGGTTGAATTGAAATATCGATTTTACGTCGTCTCGATGACATAAAAAAAGATAACTCTAGAGCTCTTTTTTCCCCATAAAATACAAACAATATAGATTTCTTACCTTTTTTTGAAAACCCTTTCTTTTTTAATCCAAAAAAACACAAAATATTAAATGCTACTGCTTGGAAGCAAATAAAAACCTTAAAATACTGCTATAAAAACATTATAAATTCAACACTCCAATGTTTACACTCGAGAGTCACCAAGTGATCAAAGTTTAAAAAAAAATCTAGACATAAAACGTTATTTTTTCGTTACATACCTGTATTTTTTATGTAAATAACTGTAAATAACTGCAAATATCTGTAAATATCTGTACTGTTGAATAAAAACACGGTTAAACAAAAATAAAAAAGAAACATAAGAAAAATCAGAGATAAAAAATCGGCGGAAAAAAGAGCACGTAGACGGAAAGGAACTGAAACGCGAAAAAAGACGGAAAAACGATAGTGACGTTCAAAATTTCATCGAGAAAATCCCCGTATCTACTCAGGTTGAATTGAAATATCGATTTTACGTCGTTGTCTCGACGTAACAACGTCCACGAGTGCTCGACGGTGCGTAAACCTCCCGCTCTATCCCCATGACGAATTTTTCAGTCTCCAGAGGAGGTGGGAGGGAGCATTTGAGGCAGTGAACTGACACCCAAAACTAAAACCCACTGACGAGCGGTGTCAGTAGAGAAAATCGATCTATCAACGGTTGTTCGTTTGTGTATACAGCAGCCAGAGTTTTTTTTTCCTGTGGAACAATTAATGGTACTGCTGCGGGTTTGGTTAATCTTTCAGGGGTAATGGGAATTGACGGGCCGAGAATAATGAGAGATGGTTTTTACAAGCACGTCGATTTATATAAAGAGCTGCAAAGCACGCATATGATACAGAAGTTGTTGTTGTTTTTTTTTTAATTCATCGGTTGAATCAGTTTATTGAGATCGTTAGATGGTGGCCAGTCGGAGAATCAGGAGGGGTCCCAGGAGTTTTAGGGAGCCCAGCAGTCTCGGTCCGGCGGAAGATGAGTCGAGGTCTGTAATTTGAAAAAATAGGAAAGGTGGTTTTTAAGCAATTTGGGAGGCAGCACGTGGAATCTTCACGAGGTTGAACACAGAGAAAAAACTCTATGGTTTCTTGTGTCTATAACGGTTGTGTTGACGACACATGTCGCGAAAAGGATTATAAAAATGCTCAATTATCCTGTCTCAAATTAATTTCTTGAATGAAATGCTCTAAATGTTTGCTTGATTGAAATAAAGAGTTCATTAGTTAGAAATGATATAATTGCCTAGACGACGAAGAGAATTAATTCATCATCATATAATAATCCTTCAGTTGACTCCAAAAGCGAATTCATTGAGAATGAACGAACAGCATATTTCGTATAATTAGAACATTTCCAGTGGAATCAATATGTGAGTTCAGCGACTTCCACCAAAGATATCATTATGATAAATCTACGAGTTTCAGATGGAGATTTTTATGAGTCGTCTTCTCCTCGCTTAATCTTTAAATTCCCCGGTCCGTCACATGCTGTGAAACATTCAGCGAAAGCAATCATAAAAATACCTAATTATTCGTTCTCAAATTAATTTATGTAATATTGTGAAAATATTCCGCGAAATGCTCTGCGTGAATGAAGAAAATGTGTTCATTCAAAGTCATCAAATATTTTTATTTAATATAAAAATATGTTTGCTCGATCGAAATAAAGACTTCATTAGTTAGAAATGATATAATTGCCTAGACGACGAAGAGAATTAATTCATCATCATATAATAATCCTTCAGTTGACTCCAAAAGCGAATTCATTGAGAATGAACGAACAGCATATTTCGTATAATTAGAACATTTCCAGTGGAATCAATATATGAGTTCAGCGACTTCCACCAAAGATATCATTATGATAAATCTACGAGTTTCAGATGGAGATTTTTATGAGTCGTCTTCTCCTCGCTTAATCTTTAAATTCCCCGGTCCGTCACATGCTGTGAAACATTCAGCGAAAGCAATCATAAAAATACCTAATTATTCGTTCTCAAATTAATTTATGTAATATTGTGAAAATATTCCGCGAAATGCTCTGCGTGAATGAAGAAAATGTGTTCATTCAAAATCATCAAATATTTTGATTTAATATAAAAATATGTTTGCTCGATCGAAATAAAGACTTCATTAGTTAGAAATGATATAATTGCCTAGACGACGAAGAGAATTAATTCATCATCATATAATAATCCTTCAGTTGACTCCAAAAGCGAATTCATTGAGAATGAACGAACAGCATATTTCGTATAATTAGAACATTTCCAGTGAAATCAATATATGAGTTCAGCGACTTCCACCAAAGATATCATTATGATAAATCTACGAGTTTCAGATGGAGATTTTTATGAGTCGTCTTCTCCTCGCTTAATCTTTAAATTCCCCGGTCCGTCACATGCTGTGAAACATTCAGCGAAAGCAATCATAAAAATACCTAATTATTCGTTCTCAAATTAATTTATGTAATATTGTGAAAATATTCTGCGGAATGCTCTCTTTGAATGAAACAAACTCATTTATTCAAGCTCATCAAATACTGTTTTGAATCCAAAAAAATGCTCACTTGATCAAAATAAAGACTTCATTATTTACAAATGATATAATAATCTGGACGAAGAAGAGAATTACCTCAAAATGAATGACATTTCACACGAACAGAACATCTCCATTACAACAAACATATGCGTGCTCTAACTTCCCCAAAAATGTCATTATAATAAATGCATGAATTTCAGATAAAAACCTCTGCGACTCGTCTTCTCCTCAATTAATCCCGGAATTCCCCCGTCCGTCCGATGACCCCAGGCGCACCCCCGACTGCCGAATAATATTCTTGTCTCGCCAATTTTACATCTCCCGAAAAGAACTGAATTCGTTTATTTCTGAAATCGATCGGCCGAACAGCCGTGGGACGTGGATGGGGTCTCGCAAAGGGGATAAAGAGATGAGAGAGACCGGTTGAAAAAGTCGAAAAAAATGGTCACATGGAGACAGACAGCTGTGGGTTAAATTACCTTTGACGTCGAGATGCCCGTCGGGCTTACGTTGGCCAGTCTGAAAGTTCGGGGGTGGTTGAAGGTAATTGACGCCAACGATCGTTGCCGCTGGTTCAAGCTGTATAACCCTTGGTCTGTCCTCCTCAGTGCTAACCTCTATACTCTGCCAGTAAATGTCGTAGATTGATGCACTGCAACGTATCTTGAGTTTGCCAGCGGCAAAGTGCTCGTGATTTATCAAAAATTGTAATCCCACTCTGGCTGTTTCCCAGTCGGCGTCATTTGTGTCCGACGGATTGTACATGCGTACGTGCGACTGAAGGGGCTGGAATAAAATACCTCGTGAATCAATTAGCTCACCGCTGGGGTACTTAAAATTCCCTCTCATCCTCAATTTGCATAACGAAAATTGCTATTGGAGAAAATATTTGCCCATTTATCCACACTGGAAATTGTTTTAATGATGTATTGTTGGAGTATTCGATTTTGCCGCGGCAAGACTGACCGGAAGTTACCAGGCATTTTAATTATTCAACATTATGTGGGAATACCACTGAATTCTACTTTACTGATATTTTTTTTTTGCTCAAGAATGGAAGGTTTGTAATCGTTCACATTTAAGTTTTGGATTATATCGACCCATTTTGATCCAAATCAGTAGCGAAGTGGTAAAAGGGTTCAAGTCGACTTACCTCCCAGTTGAGTTTTTCAGGAATATTTCCGAATCTAAGGGAGATAGCGAAATTTTTGTAAAGACATTTATTGTAGCACTCAATCGGCTCCACAAAAAAGGTTATTACAAAAATTTTGCTATCTCCTTTAGATTCCGAGATATTCATTGAGAACTGGCCAATAGTCGAAATTGAGTTGTACCGTTTTACCACTTTGCTACTGAAATGTTTTTCTTTAATTCTTCGCTAGTGAATGGATGGAATTGAATCTTTTTTTTAAACGTAGGTATTATTGAGCCTTTTCAATCGCCATTAATTAAAATTTAATTCATAGAGCAGTTTTTTTAATTTTCGAATTTTTTTCGAAATTCGGTTGTCCCACGATAACTTGGAAAAAATGTTCTGAATTTATTGAATGATAAATTTTCACTTGTTTTTTTATGTTGTCTGCTGTAGAAAAGTATTATATTATAATCTTGTATGTATTTTTTTGAGAGGATATTCTCATTAAATGAATATATAGCTGAGTGAAAATTGTGGAGGAAAACCCGGAGAAAAAGTGTTTCTAATTTTAGGAAGGAAAACCTCTTATTTTTTCTATTCATTTTAGGTGAATGGTGTTCTTACAATGAGAACATTCGAAAGGGGGATGGCTCAGGATTAAGTGAACGTTGAATTCAAAATTAATTGTGTCGAGGTGACAAGTGATGTACTTTTACTGTAAAAAGAGTTAAGAATTACATTGAAATAGAATAGAAAATTATCTGAAAATTCAATGAAATCCCAAGTTTTTGAGCCGCAGAATATTCAATCAAAACATGCGTTAATTGAAAATCTAACAAAATGTTCACTTAAACGCCCCTGATTTCTGTTAATTCTCATGGAATAATTGAACTAAAATTCACCCTTTCGGTTGATTTCCCCATCAAATTGTGAATATTCAATAACGAAATCCCTTGAAATTCGATGATCAGATTAACTCCAGAACATTGAAAACCATTATAGCAGGAACGAGAATATTTTAAATTGCAGAACCAACATGTTATAAAAATAACTCAAATTGGAGAATTTAGTTAAATACACTGGCTAGAGTTAAAAATAACTTCAACATTGAATTCGATTTAGGGGAGGAAAAAACATAAAATTCCAAGCTTTCCTGAAAATTCAGTGGAATCCCCAGCGTTCAATTCGTAGAATTTCCCATCAAAACCCGAATTAATTGAAAATCTACCAATACATTCACCTAAACTCCCCTTTCCCCTGCTCATCCCACCAAATTCTGAATTATCAATACCGAAATCCCGCGAATCTCCTTCTAAACCCCTCCATAAAATAGGAAGTAAACCGTAATTAATATAAAAAATCTTGAGAATTACAATGAAATAAAATCATGAATTTCAGAAATCGTTTGAAAAAAATTGAAACATGAACAGATTAATTCAAAAACATTGTAGAACTAAGATGTTATGAAAATAACTCAAAATGAGGATTTATTTAAATATAATTATGCTAGATTTGTAAATAGTTTTGCCATTGAATTCGATTTAGGGGAGAAAAAATAATAAATCCTGAAAATTCAAGAATATTTACCAGAATTTTTTGTTTTTCTATTCACCTTCAGGAAAAAATTGACCGGAAATTTACAGTTCTGTTTGCTCCTTCCCCGAAATTATGAATTTTCAATGACACGAATTCCTAAAATTTCAGCGGACTTGGAACATTTGGCACGGAAGATTCAGACAAAAATTTTCAACAGCGTAAATTCACCAAACCTCCCCGTTCCCCTGCTCATCGCCCAAATTCTGAATTATCAATACCGCAGTCCCGCGAAATTCCCCCGAACCCCCTAAAAATCCCAGGAAGTGACCCGTAAATTTCATCAACAATTTCCCCGACCGCAGACAATCTCCGAATCTCCCAATTTCCTAATTTCCCAGTCCCGAGAGGGTTCCTCTGCACCTCCTCCCCTCAATAACTCCCCCCCCCCCCCCC
>NW_021680373.1:1458645-1459644 GCF_001412515.2 Diachasma alloeum
CCCCCCCCCCAAACCCCCCCCCCCCCCGCCTCAAACCCCAATGCATGCCCCCCGAAAATAGCTCACCTGTCGATCGTTGACATACCACGTGAGATTAGCCGCTGGTCTGCTCTTACCCGATGTACAATTTAATCTCAACGTATCATCGATCCTATACTTCCTCTTGAGTCCCTGTATAGCCGGCCTCTGGCTCGGTAATTCTGCATCAAATCAGATTTTTCAACCCCAAAATCATTAAATATGAATAAAATATTGTTATTAGCATCACGACAACAGCCAGCTCAATTATAAACAGCCCCTCCACTGGGATCGACGATAAACCCAACCGCCACAAAAGCTAATCACATATACTGACNCAAAATTTGTTTTCTTGTTTCCACTCCCTCACCCTCATATTTGGGTACTTTTACTATTATTTAGTTTTCGTTTCGCTTTGATAAAAAAAATTGCACTTGCTTCTTGGGTTTTACTTTGAGGATCTTTACCGGCTTAACCCGTGAGTTCAGAATCAATTTAAAGCGGTTTAAGGGGAGGCGAGGGGATTTATGATGATTTTATGGGCTTACTGACAATATTGAGGGCGGGGGTACTGTTAATGATTGATTGATCGGGTAATTTAGAGTGATTTCGGTCGGCGAGGCAGGTGATGTAGTTTTGATAGCTAAGAAGTGGCGAATCACATTGAAAAGAAAAAGAATTTTTTTTAGAATGGGTGAAGACCTTTAAAATTCAGATTTTTACTGAAAACTGGAATTTTTTTCTCTGTGAACGTAATTAGACAATTTTTGGGTGAATTATCATAAAAAAATGCTGAATAAACTATTATAAAATTAATTTTATGGGTAACTCAGTGATAATTTGGGTCACAAACTCATGAAATTGCAAATTTCCCTCAAAATTCAACGGAATGCAAAATTTGTTTTCTTGTTTCCACTCCCTCACCCTCATATTTGGGTACTTTTACTATTATTTAGTTTTCGTTTCGCTTTGATAAAAAAA
>NW_021680373.1:1459758-1470985 GCF_001412515.2 Diachasma alloeum
CCTCCCCTCCACTCCCTCTTCGAAAATCCCGCATAATAACATTTTCCCGTTCATTAATTACGACTCCAGGAACCTGTGCAACGTAGTACTGAGGCTTTCGTTCATTAATTAGCCAGTGCCTAGGTGCATTTTGTTCATTAATTACACCACCACCAGATGCTCCTTGTTTTCATTCGTTCCCACTCCCCCATTCTTATCCTTTTTACTCATCCCTGGGTAGTTCAACATTTTCTTTTTTCACGACTAGTTTCGCTTTGGGAAAAAAAACTTGCACTTGCTTCTTGGGTTTTACTTTGAGGATCTTTACCGTCTTAACCCGCGAGTTCAGAATCAATTTAAAGCGGTTTAAGGGGAGGGGAGGGGATTTATGATGATTTTATGGGCTTACTGACAATATTGAGGGCGGGGGTACTGTTAATGATTGATTGATCGGGTAATTTAGAGTGATTAAAAATGCAAAACTATTATAAAATTAATTTTATTGTTAATTCAGTGATAATTTGGGTCACAAACTCATGAAATTGCAAATTTCCCTCAACATTCAACGGAATTCAAAATTTGTTTTCTTGGTTCCACTCCCTCACCCTCATATTTGGGTACTTTTACTATTATTTAGTTTTCGTTTCGCTTTGATAAAAAAAATTGCACTTGCTTCTTGGGTTTTACTTTGAGGATCTTTACCGGCTTAACCCGTGAGTTCAGAATCAATTTAAAGCGGTTTAAGGGGAGGCGAGGGGATTTATGATGATTTTATGGGCTTACTGACAATATTGAGGGCGGGGGTACTGTTAATGATTGATTGATCGGGTAATTTAGAGTGATTTCGGTCGGCGAGGCAGGTGATGTAGTTTTGATAGCTAAGAAGTGGCGAATCACATTGAAAAGGAAAAGAATTTTTTTTAGAATGGGTGAAGACCTTTAAAATTCAGATTTTTACTGAAAACTGGAATTTTTTTCTCTGTGAACGTAATTAGACAATTTTTGGGTGAATTATCATAAAAAAATGCTGAATAAACAATTATAAAATTAATTTTATGGGTAACTCAGTGATAATTTGGGTCACAAACTCATGAAATTGCAAATTTCCCTCAACATTCAACGGAATGCAAAATTTGTTTTCTTGTTTCCACTCCCTCACCCTCATATTTGGGTACTTTTACTATTATTTAGTTTTCGTTTCGCTTTGATAAAAAAAATTGCACTTGCTTCTTGGGTTTTACTTTGAGGATCTTTACCATCTTAACCCATGAGTTCAGAATCAAATTAAAGCGATTTAAGGGGCGGGGAAGGAGGCGGATTTATGATGACTTTATGGGCTTACTGACAGTATTGACTGCAGTGGGTACCGTTAATGATGGATTGAACATGTAATTCAAAGTGAGTTGAGTTGACGAGGAAGGTTATCTACTTTTCATAGCTAAAGAGTTGTGAATTACATTGAAATAGAATTATAACTTTCATGTCGTACTAAGAAAATAATTTTTTTTAAATTTAGATTTACACTGAAAACTAAAATATTTTTTCTTTGTCAACTTAATTAGAAAATTTTTGGCTGAATTATCATCGTAAAATGCTGAATACTATATGCTTCCAATAATTCATCGTAACATTATCAAAAATTTCATAATATTGCATTTAATTACTACACTGAGAGAATGATTCATTTATTCCAAACGAAATTCGTTAACTATTAACGAATGGTAGAGTTGAATATGATCAAATGAATATTCGTTAATAGTTAACAAAATCCATTCGTTAACAATAACTAATCCGTTCTATCAGTGTAGAAAAAAATCAATGTTACGTACAATTTAGAATTGATTTTGAGAATGGAAAAAATCATGAAGTTAAAAAATTCGCTGAAAACCCACGGAATTCAACCTTTGGTTTCTCAACCCGCATGTACAGAGTCAATTCAACACGTTTTAAGGGCGGGGGAGGGGCGGAAGGAATTTACGATGATTTTATGGATTCACTGACAACATTGATTGCACTGGGTATCATTAATGATTGATTGAGCACATAATTCAGAATGAATTGGGTCAAGGTGACGTGTAAAATCCTCTTCATAACTGAGAAATTGCATTGAAATAGAATTCAAAAAATCAGATATCTCTTGAGTGATAATTGAATAAACCGACAATGAGGATTAATTTAAAAATAGTTCTGTTCTCTGCGAACGTAATTAGGAAAATTTTGAGTGAATTATCATCGAAAATGTTGCATATCACATTCTGGCAGTGATTAAATCATAACATTATCAAAATATCCCAAATACTGTAACAAACTGCTGGAAAAAAATGTATTTTTCCTTACAATTTATTGCCAATTTCCCTGAAAATTCAACGGAATTCACAATTTTTAACTTTTCCCTTGTTTCCACCCCTCATTCACTGAAACCTTTCCACTCCTAATTTCTCTTCGATAAAGAAACCTATATTTGTTTCTTGTGTTTGAACTTTGAAGATCGTTATCGCCCGACCCACAAGTTGGGAATCAATTTAAAGCGCTCTGAGAGGTGAGAGGGGCCGGGGGAGAGGGTCCGCCGGAATTACCAACGATTTTATTAACTTACCGACGACATTCATTGTTCTGTATACAATGGCCGTGTGAAAGGAGGGTGCATCCTCCGATACCTCGCAGCTGTAATCGCCGGCAGCATCAAAGTCCAGGTCCATCAGGCTGACTTGCGTCGCATTACTCTCGCCAATCTGGAAAGTAGAGGGAAAGGGAGGACAATAAAAAAATGACTCGGTGAAAATAATAAAGTACGTGTAACATGATAGAGTGGGTGGTAGACGACTTGGATGTCGTTCGGTCAGTGTACCTTGGGCTCAAGCGGTATCTACGAGACGAATCGGACGTCTCGCGCGACACAATCCGCCCCTTTTACGTTCCTCCGATGCGTCGTCACGCAAACCAACAACCCCTCTTTATCGAGAGGGTGGAGGCCGGGGAAACAATGGGGCGACACGTGACAGGGAAATATTTTTCTGATGGCTTTTAAACTGTCACCGAATTTGTTATTACTGAGGGATTATTGAATTTTTTTGTCGGAGGTTGCGGGAGGTTTTAGTTGTGAATAAATACGGGGATAGATATCTGATATTTCGTGTATAGAAAATAGGGGGAGTCGGTGATTGAACGATATTTTTTTTTGAGTCAAAATAGAAAAAAGGAGAGTGGAAGAAGTGTGGAATGTAATGGGTGAATAAATGATGAACGTAAGGCGTCGGTGAAAGCTGGGGCTGATTGGAAATTTTATTCGTCATCAGACTATTATTTAATTCATTGATAACGGAATTTGCCATCAGAAATATGATCGGTTTAAAGAAAAAACAGAAAAATTGCCGAGAAAATCAAGTACTATTGATAATTTTCGTCTGAATTTTCCCTACCAAATCCCGGAATTTTTTTATCGTATTCAATTTTCAATGAAATTTTGGGAAATCTTGTCATTGAAAAATCAAATATTCCACTGATTTTCTGTTCGAATGATCGGAAAATGAATAAAATACTTGATTTTTCAGCTCAATTTTTCGGTGAAAATTCATAAAAATCAGGAAAATTCAGAGAAAAATGAAAAATTCATGTCGTTTTTTTTAAAATTCAGATTTCACTGAAAATTCAATCCAATTTCCTTGAATTCTACCTAAAACTTGAAATTTCATCACCGTTTTTCCCCTGAAACGTGTAATTTACTTTTTCGCCCTCCACTCAGAGAGAAACAGCGGAGCAACAATTACTTTTTGGTAATTTTCAAGTAGTGATTTTGTAGGCTAAACAAGACAAATAATTGAAATTGTCTAAATTTTCGGAAACCTTATTTTTTGAGATACGAAATCGACTTCTGGTAAAATTTATTGTTTTTAAATTATTCATAGAAAACGCTCTTAATTTAAAAAAATGCATTTTTAAAATTATTTCACCAATCGTCCTGCAAAAGTAAACTTTCTCTTTTTTCAGATTTTTTAAATCTTTTCTAACGGTTCAATATCGACATTCAAATTCAGACCTGCAAACTTTAGACAATAATTATTCATTATTTAAACTATTCAATATCCATAACTATTCATTATTCATGATTTTAAAAAATTGTCCGACCAAAACAAATGCACAATTCCATCACAGATAATCTCCCCCAAAAAAATTCCTAAAATGAAGAATTGAACTAGTTTTCTTCCACTCAAACGTGCGTCATTCATTTATCAATAAATAAAAAATTTCTCAATACTATTTGCCGACGAAGCAATCTACCCCATTCGTCCTGTCCCCCGCTCCCCGAAACAAACAATAGTGCCGTACCAGCAGCGGAAAAAGCGTAAAAAACAGTTTTTGTGACTCACATTGACTTTAAGATTTCCAATGGGAAATGTCTTGGCAGGCGGCGACTCGTTTGGCGTATAACGATAAAACTCTCTTCCACTCTTGTACCACTTGACCGTGTACAGACTAGAGCCTTCCAAGTCATACCAGCAATTTAACACCGCCGAGTTGCCCTTCTCAACAGCCGTCGGTGTCTGCATGCGCACCTCCTTAAGCCCCGAGCAGATCCCTGTGAATAGGAGAAAAACCGACCAAATGTTCCTTTGAATAAGAGATCAACCAACGGCTCTTTCGGATTAAAGGCAAAAGAAAAACGATTGCTTTTTTAACGGGTTCTCCTCTCCTTCGAGTCCCTCTTCTCCCTTTTTTCCTTTTTTTCTCCCTCTCTCTCTCTCTCCCCCTTCACCTTCTTTAATCTTTTTCCTCCCTTTTGTTTTCTCTTCCCGCGCCTCTTCCTCTTTTTTTATCACACTCGCTTCATTGCAATTGTAGACGTATATCCGTTGAGAGTCTACAGAGATTTCCTCGGGACGAGAACGCGTCTGCCTTCATTCTCGTCGGGCACGGCTATCTCACGGGAATTTTACCAAGCGAGATTGTGCGTTCTACCTCCCCTTATTACGTACCACTGGGAAAACGAAAAAGCGAATTCTCTACTTGTTCCCCCCCGCCCCTCGCCCCCTTCATTCGTCTGGTTTTTCCGTGTTTTCGTACCATTTTTGTTACAACATTTTCATCTCCACTTGGGTTATTTTATCTTCCAGGGGTGAATTTTTGTGTTTTTTTTTTCCCGCAGGCACCAGACGATTCTCCCGAATGACCCGGATTATTCAATATCGGAAGGGGCGATAAGAGAATTGACAAATGACAATAAAAATATTTCGGAAAAATCTGATGTGGTGCGATAAAAAATTCACCGCGATTCGTCGAGAATTTCGGAGGGGGCAAATTGACGCTGTTTGTGATTAATTATTTAGGGAATCTGGGGAATGGCTGCGGGCAGGCGGGAATTGACACGTACGGGCGGACCTTTTAGGTTGTTTTAGGTCCTTTTTCTTTCGTATTGAATGGAAGAGGAGCAGTAGTTTCGTTGACATGTAATTTTTTACGATGAATTGGTTTTTAAATTAATTACGTTTTTTTAGAATTCAATGCGATTTCCATTTTTTTAAGAAAAGAATGTGGAATTTCTCGTTATAACTAAACATTAAAATGCAATTTTTTTATTTATTCTAAATATATCATTTATTGAAAAAGAATAAACAATTTATTCCCATCAAATATACGAATTTTATTAATATGAGGAATTTTTTTATTTATCATTAATGAAGACTTCATTTGGATCAAATAAAGATTAATTAGTCATTGCAAAAAATCATTTATTTAGAGTAAACAGAACCTCAAATGAAGAAAACTTTTAATTTGAATAAAAGCTTTATCTCGTATTGTGCAAGTAAACATATTTATTTCATTCAAATAAATCATTTTTCTGGTTTTACTTCTCAACAAACTTTTTTTTTGTGAACGTATAAAAATATTTCTGTCTTCATGAAAAATTCCACGCAATCCATCGAGAATTTCCGGGGCGAAATGACGTTATTTGTGATTAATTATTAAGGGAATCTGGGGAATGGCTGTGGGCAGACGGGAATCGACATGTATGGGTGGATCTTAAGTTTCTTTTAGTTCTTTTTCTTTCTTATTGAATGTAAGAGAAGCAATAATTCTTTTAACACCTAATATTTCATGATGAATTGGTTTTTAAGGGAGTGTGATTGATTTTGGATTTTTGTCAGAATTCAATATTATTTGGAATCGCGATTTAATCCAGTGTCTTCCATAAAAATCCACAATTTTGAACATTCCCACTATGAATGAAGATTGAGATGCCATTTTTTTATTCATTCTAAATGAATCATTTATTAAAATAGAATAAACAATTTATTCACATCAAATAAACAATTTTTCTTAATATAAGCAAAATCTTTATGTATTATTAATGAAGAATTTATTTGAATCGAATAACGATTACTTAATAATTAAAAAAAAAACATTTATTTGATATAAACAGAACCTCAAATAACGAGAAATTTTTATTTGGAATAAGAACTTCATGTCGTATTATTTAACTAAACTTATTCATTTCATTCAAATAAAACATTTTCCCTCCTTAAGAAAAGTTCCCAGCAATTCATCGCCAATTTCGGGGACAAATTGACGTCATTTGTGATTAATTATTAAGGGAATCTGGGCAATGGCTGTGGGCAGACGGGAATCGACATGTATGGGTGGATCTTAAGTTTCTTTTAGTTCTTTTTCTTTCTTATTGAATGTAAGAGAAGCAATAATTCTTTTAACACCTAATATTTCATGATGAATTGGTTTTTAAGGGAGTGTGATTAATTTTGGATTTTTGTCAGAATTCAATATTATTTGGAATCGCGATTTAATCCAGTGTCTTCCATAAAAATCCACAATTTTGAACATTCCCACTATGAATGAAGATTGAGATGCCATTTTTTTATTCATTCTAAATGAATCATTTATTAAAATAGAATAAACAATTTATTCACATCAAATAAACAATTTTTCTTAATATAAGCAAAATCTTTATGTATTATTAATGAAGAATTTATTTGAATCGAATAACGATTACTTAATAATTAAAAAAAAAACATTTATTTGATATAAACAGAACCTCAAATAACGAGAAATTTTTATTTGGAATAAGAACTTCATGTCGTATTATTTAACTAAACTTATTCATTTCATTCAAATAAAACATTTTCCCTCCTTAAGAAAAGTTCCCAGCAATTCATCGCCAATTTCGGGGACAAATTGACGTCATTTGTGATTAATTATTCAGGGAATCTGGGGAATAGCTGTGAGCAGACGGGCATTGACACGTGTACGGGTGGACCTTATGACTTATTTTATTTCCTTTTCCTTTCTCATTGAATGTAAGAGAAGGAATAATTTTTTGTCACCTAATATTTCATGATGAATTGTATTTTAAGCGAATATTTGATAAATTTCGGATTTTTAGTCGGAATTCAAGAACAGTTTCGCTTTTATAGAGGAAGAATGCATAATTTTCAATATTTACGTTACGAATGAACATTCAAATTCCATTTTTTCTCATTTAATGTTGAAAACCCAAAAAAATTATTGAAGCCAAATAGAAAGTGATGCATCGTTTCCCCAGTAAATTCCATTATTCTCCATCAAATGAAAATGTTCAGAACCCTGTTAATCTCACCCAGAAAAATGGTTCATTTGAATAAAATAAAACCCTCCATTTGAAATTTCTTACTTGTTTCCAGAATATTGTTCTTAAAAAATGAATAAATTGGTTTACTTGATTCAAAAGAACAAACTTAATTACATCAACAAAACAATGTATTTATTCCAAATAAATCTTTTATTAAAACCCAATAAAGAATGATTAATAATTAAAAAACCATTTATTTAATCCAACCAAAGCCAAACAAAGAACAGTTTTCAACGTGAATAAAGCCTTCATTTCGTACTATCCAAATAAACTTATATATTCGATTAAAATAAATCGTTTTTCTGTATATACAACTCAAAAAAACGCATAAAAAAATCTCTCTCGACGAAAAATTCTCCGCAATTCATCGAGAATTTCGGAGGCAAATTGACGTTGTTTGTGATTAATTATTCAATGAATCCCCGCAGCGAGTGGGGGCAGATGGGAATTGACACATACGGGTGAACCCTACATTTTAATAAACCCCCTCCCCCCTCATTTATTCATGCCTGTGTAATGGCAGTGTTTAAATATCAAATGAACATGGCAAAAGTTTGTTATTCGGTTATCCATGAATTATTTCAACATCGCGATAAAACACGAGCCCCCAATTTATTTTCAGGCCATTTTCGGTGTTATCCATTTGATCGAAAATCCCACCTTCCGTAATTTAACATGAAAACACAGTTTTGATATGGGCTCATATAATTGATAATGTACTTAGCCAAGTTTTCCCTGAAACCCGTGCACACACGTATATAATTTTTATTCAAACTTGGAGGGGCGACGGGGCGAGGGGAAGAGGGGAAGAGGGTGAGATGGTGGGGAAATTTAATCAGGCAAAATTAAAGCGAAACGCCTCGCGTGTATCTTTTTTATGATTTTTTGCCTCCTCTTTCATAGCCCTGTTCGTTCCTTCCTCTTTTTTTTTAACGGGTGAATCTGCTTTCTACCTACAATTCTTTTCATTCTCCGTCTATCCTAATTCCGTCTACTATTCATGCCTCCTCCCTATCCCGTAGGAGAACTGTGAGGGGATTGCTATATACGCACTGTTCATCGAAGCTTGAATAATCCCCTCTGCCCTGTTGGCATCGAGCATCCAATCACGAATTGGCATCATCCTCGGTATGAAAGATGGATCGATGAATCGACACCATTAGGAATTCTAATAATAACAATCACTTCAATCTCTTCTTATGTACCATCTTTCGCGTCTCAGTTTGCTCAAGCTTTTTACCCTCCAGAAATCCCCCAGCCAATGTGATTTGCTCGTATTTTTAATACCTCGAGGGCCTCTTTTAGATAACTCCCGAGGTTTGAGATTTTGAACATTAGTCAATATTGAGGGGATTTGACAGAACTCGATTAGATTCGCTGGCGTGATTTTTTTTGTCAAGTTAATAATGGTTCATTTTTTATGGAGAAAGAATGGGCGAAACTTCTGATTTTTATTATTTCTGTTTTAAATGGAGATTGAGACTCAATTTTTTTCGAAGTAAATTTAAAACAATGGATTAATTTTTTGACACTTTTAAATAACTCTATCGTTTCTCATTATTTTTTTTACTCTAGCCAATAATATTTTCAGGTTTTTGGAGAAGAAATTGTGAAAAACTGGATTTGGAGCGTTTTCGTTATGAATAACTATTTAAAGTTCATTTTTTTCCTCAAGTTAATGTTTTCATTTTTTTGGAGACTCGGGATTTTGAACATTTATGTTATGAATCGAGATTGAAACCTAATTTTTTCCTGACACTTTGCAATAACTCTATTGTTTCTCGTAATTTTTTTCTCTAGTGAATAATCTTTTCAGATTTTTCAAGCAGAAATGCAGAAATGTTAAATAGCTGGATTTTTGGGGCATTTTCGTTACGAATGAAGATTTAAATGTCGTTTTCATTCTCCAGTTGATAATGCTTTAATTTTTTTGGGGGAAAGACTGTTGGAAACTCGAAATTTTGAACAATTCTGTTCTGACTGAAGATTTAAACCTATTTTTTTCGAATGAAATGGTAAAAAAACAATGGATTTTCGACACTTTGAGGTAATGTGATAACTATGGGAATTGAAATGTTATTAGAAACAGCGAGGAAACTTCAGAAAATTAGATTAGATTCAGAATCGTTTTTTTCGCAATTTAATAACCTTTTCAGTATTTAAAGAAAAGGTGGGAATACCCGGGCTGTAAATTTACGCCTGGAATGAAAATCCATAACTTTTAACATTCCCGTGATGGATACTAATTAAAATCCCATTTCTTTCTCATTAGATGTGAATAAATGAAGACATTTTTGAACACCGAAAGATCTACTATTTATTTATGAGAGCAAAATGGGAAAAAGTTGATATATTGAGTGAAAAATGTGTAAAACCGTAATTCGGCCGGTGTTACGTGAAAATCCACAATTTCAAGTATATTTCCGTTTCCGAGAAAGAAACGATGAAGAACTCATGTCAGAGAATGTAATTTCAATGTTACTGATGAAACATGAATTGTTTAAAATTTTTCTGAGACGGTTCTAATTAGAAGATTCAAAAATTAAAAACATCCAACTGTTGTCAAAGTAATATATTCCCTTTTTAGAAAAAAAATACGGAGAAGCTGACTCAACTCAGCCCCTTCCGTGAAAATCTCCAATTTTCAACATTTCCGTTCTCAACAAAGATCAAACCCCATTTGTTCATTAAATGTAAAAAAATTTCCACTTCACAAAAAATGATTGACCACTTTCAAAGCAACTGCCATTATTTATTCATGAAAAGAAACCTCTGAAAAAACCTCATACATTGGAAAATGTAATTCCGATCCTCCCGACGAATTCCCCGAATTTTCCCAATTCTCCCGCTGTAATTTCGCTCAACCCCCCGCGAATAAAAAACCCGCACCCCTTCAACCAAGGATTCCGGCCCGTTAACAACTAAAATCACGCCAATAAAAATTACAGCCCCCCCGTGCCGTCCCAATGCTTCCCATCCGCCAAACCAAAAAAAGCAAGAAACCCGCCAGAGCGAGAGCTCCGAAAGTAGTTGCGGGGATTGCGGCTTTTCGGGTTAACTCTCTCGGGAGAAATTTTCGGGTTCCCTTGAATTTTCGATCGCTCCCCGGGACAGGTAATCTTCCCGGTGTTAAACTCGTCCTCGGAGGCTTGAAAAACCCCGAGCCTAATAGTCCAAGCCCCCATCCCCCATCGCACCCCCGCATTCCCCTCCCACCGATCAACTACCTCCCCCGAAAACCCCTCCAGACTCCCTGAATTTCCCTACAAATTGATTGAACAGATCGCCAGCAATTGCGAGTGTCACTTTCACCGGGACTTGTTTGATACATACAATACCCGGAGGCCTCTGTATACCCACAAGTCAGTCCACATGAATCGTGGGGGGAATCACGAAAGCGCCGGCACGCACGGCCGCCGTATCGTGGGGCACTTTATCATACCTGCCGTGATTTTTTCCCTCTCCCCCTGATTTAACGCAATAATAAAAATCAATGGCTTCATTCACCATCCAATACACCCCCCCAAGTGCGAAAAACCCACCACAACACCCCCGCAAACAAAACTGCCCCCCAACTCCCGTCGAATCCCAAAACCCGACATAAAAAAAAAAAAAAAAAAAAAAAAAAAA
>NW_021680373.1:1471024-1472096 GCF_001412515.2 Diachasma alloeum
AAAAAAAAAAAAAAAAAAAAAAAAAAAAAAAAACCGTTTTCACCTGCACCTCCCGGTGCAAACGCAGAGAATGTCATCCACTCACCGACGATGTGTGCAAGCAGCACGAGTCGCAGTTCCATCTGTGTTTACCTCTCGTTCTCTCTCAACGAACCCCTCACAACTCGCCACAAACACCAGACAAATAATCCCGATTTCCTCCTCAAGGGCGACAGTCCCTCCCAGCACCACGTATCAGTCTCAATAAATAAAGCACACCGTCTCGCATGACTAGACGCTTGTGATATCGTCAAACCCGGCTCACCGGACAAACCCGCGTCGAGGTCTATGGCACCACTGAGTGATCCTCGCGCGGCAACATCCCCTTACGTAATACCGAGAGCACAAGGACCCGAATGCTGGTTGATACCTTCCCCCCAGCTCCATCCACCCCCTCCAGTCGTATTCAACCGCCCCCGCCCCCCGCCCCTTCCCCTCTATCACCGATTGACTCGTCTCCCTCGTGTTTAGACCTCTCGCTCTCTCGTCTGTCGTCGTTGTAGTCGTCGCGCTAGTATACGTTCGATGAATCCGGCTTTTCCCCGGTCTTCGCGCAGAATCAATTTCACTTCCAGTGGTAGAACGCGCGTCGGCATTCGCGCAAGCGTCGGGAGACGTCAACCTCAGGGGAGGGGAGGGGAGGGGGGGGCGCTGCGGGTGAGGGGGGGAACTCTGTAGTGTAATGCCTCGATATCAAAATAACGTCAAAACTACCTTCTCCTGGCGTTTCGTCTCCTTTGGGGGGTGACTCGCACTCGATGGAGATGCGAATTCAATCCAACGTGTGGACTCCATCCTTCTGTCTCCATACGCTTGTCTCTGTTATCACGACAACCCCCTACTCTCCATTCCCCGCGCCGCTTTCATCCTCTCGCTGCAACTTGATAACTCTATTCCGTTTTAATTGAGACGTGACTTCGGGGACACTGAATTTTTTATTCAGATGGAGGAGGCGGCGGGAATTGTGGAGAGAGAAAAATTGGAGGAAAATAGAACCGGGGGCTAATGAATGGGGAATATATTTTTCGCGAGT
>NW_021680373.1:1472209-1487173 GCF_001412515.2 Diachasma alloeum
GCGGAGGGAAAAGAATGATTTTCAGGAACATGTTAGTGATTTCAACGCAGCAAAAACGAATGTCTGAATTTCGCATACCTTTTGTGGACGTTTTTCAGACACTGAAAACCGCTGAAAAAATGAAAATTTGTCTTAATTTCAGAGGAACAGGTGCCTAAATATCTTAACCCCTCGTGTACGGGGCCTTTCTGATACGAAGCCTGCCGTGCGCTTGAAGTAGCTCTACCCTTACGGTGAATTCAAAGATTATTGAAAACTGCAAAAAAACTGCAGAAAACTCGATTAGATTCGGAATTCTAATTTTTTTCTCAATTTAATTATCGTTTTGGTTTTTCAAAGAAGAAATGTTTGAAGATGAGGATCTAGTGTCTTACCCAGTGTCTTACGTGAAAATCAACATTTCCATTGTAATCAAAGATTAAAATCTGATTTTTTTCATTATTATTATTTTTTTTTCATTATTACACTGTACTCATATTTATCTGCACTGAATCACTATTGTAATTTACACGGAGAGAAATATTCAATAAAAATTACCAGAAAAAAGACGTAAAAATTACGTTTCGAAACGTAATCTGGGAGCGAAGTAAAATTCAATAAAAAGTGTCAATCGTCACGTAAATTCTACGATCTGTTCCGTAAAAATTACTCATCCGTCCGACGCCTCACGGCTAGCCATGAGTCACCGTGAGGGGGAGATTTTAACAACAAGTTCCGTAATTTTTCCGGAATTTTTCGTAAAAATTCTTAAACATCCAAGAATTTTCATCTTCTGAGGCATAATAAGTCTTGAAGTTTCTGTTAGATTTGACAACTTCCAGAAAAATTACGTGACTTTTTCGTATTTTTTCGGTGACAGACCCGAAAATTTACTGAACGTTTCAGATTTATTCTCTTATATTCCTATAGAAATTCACTGAAAACGATTCTCGCTTGCGGATTACGTGAAATGTTCCGTAATTTTTCTTGAATATTTCTCTCCGTGTATATTATGTTTCGCCATGTTCAATCTAATTGTCTCAACTGGGTTTAGTTATATGTTATAAATGTCTTATACTTGTACATATTTGATCCTGTAATGGGCCTACGGGCTGTTGGATCTGTATGCAGCAATAAATAAATAAATAAATAAATAAATATTATAATAATCTAGCGTTTTGCAAACAAGTTTTAATTTCCTTCTAATTTTCACTGAAGCATTCGCAATTACAAAATTCAATGATTTTGGCACCAATTTTCAGTGACATCACTAATTTCCAGGGACGTCATCAGCAATCTTCAGAGAAATTTGAATTTTCATGGGAAATTCCACATTTTTATTGAAAATCCATATAAATTGCAAAAGTTTTGTCTGGAAGATCTTCAACAATTAATAATTCCTTCTATTTTCACTGAAATTTGAAATTACAGAGATTTCCAGGGACACGCCACTGATTCTCAGGAGTTAATTTCCCATCGCGATTTCCAATTATTCCAATTGATATTAAATTCAATGATTTCTTCACCCAATTTCAGTGATAAAAATCGCTCATAACCTGGCCCACCTCACCACCTCCAATAACTATCAATAAATCCCCGAAACCCAATGCCACATTCCTAAAAATCCGTATCCACTCCCCGAAAATCAAAACTTTTCCCCCGTCCAAGGAGAAATTTCCATGTCTCCTCCATCACTTAACCCCCCGAAGTAGCGGACCAAAAATTTTCCACCCATGCATTTCTCATGTGGATCTTTCTGCCCCGAAACGAGTTATCGAAACTCCGACATCCGGGAAGAGGGGCGGAAACCCCGGGACGCGCACCACACGCGAAATTTAGCGATAACTTTTGGAAAACAGTCCAAAACAACATTGTCACGGATATACGAAATCGGAGTTGCAACAAACAGAGTGATAGAGAGCCCTGGGGGAGGGACGCGGGGGATGGGGTTGTACCAAGAAGAGAAATTGCTGGTGAAAGGGCGCGGAAGGGGCGGGGGAACAAGCGGCGAAAGGGGGGAGGGATGAGGGGGGTTGAATCGAACGGAATTGAAACATATCCGTACACTCTACGAATTCGACATTTCACATTGAAACTCTATCGACATTTGAATTAATGAATCCGAAAGTTATTCCACGGAGCAACACTCCTGCGATACATTCCGAGCAACACCGATACTAATTGGATTTGTACTTTAGTCCCGAGTAAAGTGTCTCACCTCTCGTTACCCCGTTTATTATACAATCTCTCGTGAATAAAAGAGGGAAACGAAATGAAATGAGTCGACGGGACGACTGGAGACAGGAGTAAATAATCCACGGGGTTAGAACTTTATTAAATTAGCTCGGTTGGAACAAAGGAGAGAGATACGAGGGGATGGAAAAAAATGTCGAAATAAATCCGACGGGGAGAGAGACGTAAACACGCCTTATGCGATCACGCAAAGGAAACGCCGGGTAACGTTGAGCCGGTCAGTGAGTGATCGAGGTACAAATCTTGATGGTTATGAAAAAGTCGTTATTGAGGGGTTATTGGCGGGTGACTGAGGGCGGAGCGGTTTTTTGAGGGGTTTTGCTTTAGTTAATGGAGGGAGGATTATTTGAAAAGGAAATTGGGGGTTATTCGCGTTATCTGAGTTTGGGAGGAAATTAATTTTTTTTCATGTTTGGGTGTGGGTAAATGATGAGGACTTGAGTTTTTGGAATTGTGGGGAATTTTTGTTTCTGGGAAAATGAAAAATTGATGCATTTGTCGTGGGTTTGAATACGTGATTTTCAAGGGAGATAATGGATTTTTTGTAAATTATTTATTTTTATTTTTATTTTAATCATGATATTTAAACATTAAATTTTTTTAAAATAATCTTTGTTATTTACATTAAATCTGGATGAAATTAATTTTTTCAATCGTTGCTTCTCATAAATAAATAATGAAAATTTGAACTTTTGAAATTGTTTGAATTTTCATTTCTGCAAAAATTCCTAAAATTTATGAATTTGTTAGGATTTTGATAAAAATATTATCAAAGAAGAACATTAATTGTTTCTAAATGATTTATTTAAATAGATCATAATATTGAAAATTGAAATTTTTCAATGATTTTATAACGCTTCTTTAAAAAGTAAACTTTCTTATTTCCGTCCTGATTGAAAAGAAAAATTCTTATCAGAACTTATTTATTTAAAAATATTCTACTATTTTAAAATGAATAATCAAATTAATATTTTCAACGTTTGAATGTTATAATCATCGCAAAATGGTGAATAATATAACATCGAATAGGGGTTAGGGTCAAAGTCACGGGTGATTAATGTCATTCAGATTACATCATGCGAGAGTGACTGATTTCTGAACATTCCTCTCCATAAATAAATAATGGAAATTATTTGACCTCGTAATTGCAATTTTCCAACTATTTTCTAAATCTTCCTCTGAAAATAGACTTCCTAATTTGTGTCATAGTTTTAGAATGTTTCCTAATAAGGGTCTAAAATAGAGAATCGAATTCAAATTTTCAATGTTTAAGTAATCATATCATTGCAAAATGATGGGTAATCTAGGGTCAAGCGGAGTCCAGGGTTAAAAATCACGGTTAACCGACGTCATTGAGATCAAATTATGTAAAACCGTCTTTTCTGTATTTTTCCATTGTATAAATAAACAATATAAACTGTTCAAATTTCCAGAAACCTCATTTTTTCGCCATAAAATTGATTTCCGACAAAATTTTCAAGACGAACGATTTTTTACGGTTCTAAAAATTTTATTTTTACACTAAAAAATTTATTCTTGTTAAATTTGAATAAATTTTGAAAAATTGAAACAATTCTTAAACTAGTATAGAAAGTTTGAAAATAAAAAATCAAATTAATAATCAAAACAGAAAAATGTTTTAAATATTTTTTCACCAATTCAAAATGGACAATTAATTTAAACTTTGAAAATTTGAATAACGAAATAATTCCAAAATTTCCGGTAACCTAGGGTGAAATGTAGCTTAAACAGAAGCCCTGATGTTGAAAAAAATATTCAAACAACTTCACTGAAAAAAAAATTGAAAGATTTTTAATCTCAAATTAATTTGCAAATAACCATGAAATCGGATATTCGATCTTAAAATTAAATTCGATCTCAACTAATTAAGAAAAAGCAAAACAGAGTTAAAATCCTATTAAAATATGAATTGAGAAGAAACTTGATGTAATTAACGTAATTCAATCATTAAGGAGAGAAGGACTAAATAAATAAAAATAAAAATAAATATGCAACCGATTTACATTAATAATCGTCTCAATTTCACGGAAAATCGAAATTTCCGTTTACCACACAGTCATTACATCCACCTCCCCCCAAAGTTTCAATTCAACTCCCTCAAAATAGACGTTAAACAAACACCAAAAGCGAGAGAGAATAATCCGACTTAACCTGACTTATTACAAACACACTCTCCGGGTAATATCCATAATAACCGTCGACTCTCCGAAGTCCATCAGTCTGCCAACAATCGCAGGTACACGTGCATGCGTTCAATTTTGAATAACACTTTCGAGTTGCATAAACTCGTCAAAGTTATTCCGGCATCCACCGCCCCTAGAACTACATAATAACGCATTCTCCGTTGGAATTTTCCCCCTCGTCCTGTCCCACCTGTTTCGCAGTACCGAAATTGGCAATTAGTCTTCGATAATTGATTGCGTGACAGATAGCCTTGATACTCCGAATGCGCCGAAAAATCCACCCCCACGTCGGCAAAAAAAAACGGCAACAATCAATATTAAAATGATTGACACTGGTGCCATTAGATTGGCGATACATCGACCAGGGCTATCTCTCGTCGGATTCTATTCTATCGGCTCTATTCTGCTCTCTTCATGGTCGCGCGTGTCCGAAACAGCCGCATGACAGTCCACCCTATCAATTCGAGAAGTAGATAACCCTAGAATATACTGGAGGTCTTTTTCTTTTCCATTCATGCGGATTTATCTGTTTTGTTAGTGTTGGAAAAAATCGGCTGAATTTCCCGGAAAAAGACCTTCACGGAGAGAAAAATTCAGTAAAAATTACCAAAAAAAACGTAAAATTTACGTTTCGAAACGCAATCCGCGAGCGAAGTAAAATTCAATAAAAAGTGTGAGTCGGAACTGAAATTGTAAGAATCGCCACGTAAATTCTACGATTTGTTCCGTAAAAATTAACTAAACAACACTCACAATTTAACTTCAATTTAAAAAATCCTTCGTTAGCGTCAACCGGACCAACAACGCAACGGAGCGTATATTGTTATGTAACAGGAGAATTTATTTCCCTCAACGTCAACGCGCGACGTCACTCCTTGGGTATTTTAATAATAAAATTTTAACATTTATTAACTTTGTCAAACATCGCGTGTTGTTCAAACTCATGCAATCTGGTTAATTATTCTTTCCATTGTCGTCGAATATAATATGTAACTATAACTTGTTGGATTGTCGAATCCACACAATTTGATAAAACTCAAAACATGACAGTGACAAAAATAACAACTACAGTGAGACAAAGAAGAATATTTTACACTGAGAAAAAACAAACTTTTGTCAAGCGATTTTTGTACTTGTTCAAAAGATGAGGAGCAATTGGTCCACAAGAGAGAGATTTTTCCAACCGAGTCAAGTGGTTTTTGCATTAAAATATTTTGGAATCGAGAATAAAAAACTATTGAATGAATTGATTCACCTAGACATGGTTTGAGAAATTACTTTTTTGTCATTAAAAAATCTTTATTGTTTTTGATTAGTGACATTTTCACTAATTTTCTGTGTATTTAAATGAGTTGAATACGTGTATTAATTATCACCATAAGAAATAAATAAAAATTAGTTTTCTTTATTTTACTCTATTTTCATTCTATTAGTCATTATGATCATTATTATTATTATTTTATTTTTATTATTATTTTTTTCATTTTATTACATGACTATTAATCATTTTAATCAATAAATAAAAATTAGTTTATTTTATTAATTAGTTTACTAATTAGTTTTATAACAATATCATCTATTTCACATGAAGTATAATGTCTTCCGCTCTTTATTGTTCCTGTAATGTCGCTGTAAAAATGGAAGAAGCCTCAGAATCCTAATACAGGCGCCCTCCATAAGTAGATACTTCCCGAACCGATCAGACATCATTCAAAAAAAAAATGTGGGAATAAAACAAAATTTCACAAGTTGAATTAATTATACTATAATAATCTTGAAGTATTTCTTATAAACACATGTTTATTATACATTATTTCATGTATTAATAAACCGATTAATATCATCGTGAATTACATTGTCATAGAATTAATCAAATTCTATAGCAATATAATTCATCCCACACAAATTACGTCTTCCCCTTATTATTATCCCTATCATATCAATATAAAAATGAAAGAAGGCCCAGAATCCCAATACAGGCGCCCTCCATAAGTAGATACTTCCCGAACCGATCAGACATCATTCAAAAAAAAAATGTGGGAATAAAACAAAATTTCACAAGTTGAATTAATTATACTATAATAATCTTGAAGTATTTCTTATAAACACATGTTTATTATACATTATTTCATGTATTAATAAACCGATTAATATCATCGTGAATTATATTGTTATAGAATTAATCAAATTCTATAGCAATATAATTCATCCCACACAAATTACGACGTCTTCCCTTATCATTATCCCTATCATATCAATATAAAAATAAAAGAAGCCCCAGAATCCCAATACAGGCGCCCTCCATAAGTAGATACTTCCCAAATCGATCAGACATCAATCCTCAAAAAAATGTAGGAATAGAAAAAAAATTTCACAAGTTGAATTAATTATACTATAATAACCTTAAAGTATTTCTTATGAACACATGTGTATTATATATTATTTCATGTCTTAATAAACCGATTAATATCATCGCGAATTACATTGTCATAGAATTAATCAAATTCTATAACAATATAATTCATCCCACACAAATTACGACGTCTTCCCTTATCATTATCCCTATCATATCAATATAAAAATGAAAGAAGCCCCAGAATCCCAATACAGGTGCCCCTAAAAGTAGAGAACTCTAGAATTGACCAGCCGCAACTCCTCAAAAGAAAAAAATCGCAGAAATGCGAGACAAATTGCTCCCACACGAAGTATCACGTTATCCACTTCATTACAGTCCATCCTATCGTGAAGTACAGCTGGAGTAAGCCTCACGTCGTCCAAATAGGCGCATCCTAGCTCCCACTATCCACCCCACAAATACGTAACCCTGTATAAATTCATTACACTAATAATCTTCAAATATTTGTTACCAACACATGTTCGTTATGTATTATCTCATGTATATCGTGCATATTCCCCTTCCAAAATGGTGTCATGTACTAAAAAAAATGCAGTATAAAAAAATATAAAAAACAATAATATTGCAAAACTCAGTTTATTAATTCAGTAGCGAAGTGGTAAATCGGTATAAGTTAATTTTTACCATTAGCCAGTTTTCAATAAATATCTCGGAATCTAAGGGAGATAGCAAAATTTTTATTATAACCTTTTTTGTAGAGCCGATTGAGAGCTACAACAAATGTAGTTACGAAAATTTCGCTATCTCTCTCAAATTCGGAAATATTCATCAAAAACTCAAGTGGGAGATAAGTCGACTTAAACCGCTTTATCACTTCGCTACTGAATTAATTCGATAATAATATCGTCTCCACACGAAGTACGTATGTATGTCTTCCCGTCATTATTATCCTCATCACAACAATAAGTAAATAAGTGAATAAATAAATAAATGACGAAAAAATAATAATAATAATAATTTCAAGTATTTAAACACATTGAATGCGTACTTCCGATAAAAAATCGATTGATTAATTAATTACATAACAATATCATCCAGCGCACATGAAGTATGCTGTCTTCTCATTATTGTCATTATCATCGCAATAAATAAATGAATAAATAAATGAATAAATAAATAGATAAATAAGGACAACAATGAAAAAAAAAATAATTTCGAGGTATTTGAATGAGTTGAATGCGTACTTGAAATTTAAACAAAGTGGTTTATTAATTAATTCTATAACAATATAATCCACCCCACACGAAGTATGATAATTGTCCCTGTCACATCCAAGTAAAATTGTAAGGATACAAGAGAAAATTCACCAGTTGAGTTAATTACACCATTATAATCTTGAAGTATTTTTTATCAATACATGTTCAATATGTTTTATTTCATGCATATTCTGGGTACTCCCCTGCCAATTAGTAATGTGCACTAGTGGCAGTATACAATGCATAAATAAATAAATGAATAATTAAACGAATTCGAAGTATTTAAATAAGTTAAATGCATACTTTAACTTAAAAAATCGACTTATTAATTAATTCCACAACAATACCATCCACCCCCCACGAAGTAGGACGGCTTCACCTCATTACTATCCCAATCATCTCAATATTCTCAATATAAAAATGAAAGAAGCCCCAGAATCCCAACACATGTGCCCCCCATAAGTAGATAACTCCAAAATCGCCCAGCCACAACTCCTCAAACCAAAAAAATCGCAGAAACACAAGACAAATTGCCCTCCACGAAGTATCCCGTCATCCACTTCATTATTGTCCATCCCCTGGTGAAGTACCGCCGCCCGTGGCCGCACGTACCCCAAGCAGCGCTACTCCAGCTCCGTCCCCCCGCAAGTAGAAAACCCAAGAACCAGCCAGCCCCACCTCCTAAAAAATCGCAGAAACCCGAGACAAATTCCGCCAGTGGAATTGATTATATCATCCACCCCGCACGCAGTATCATGTCTCCCACTTTATTATTGCTCATGTAATCGTGCAAGAAGGCCCCATGTCCCGCGCCGTCATGCGCACAGCCCCCGCCGCGTCGTACACAATCCAGAGCGGTGGAAAAAAATAATAATAAAGCGCAGAGACGGAAAACCGAGGGTCGAACACGTCCCTCTGGCAAATAATATTCTCCACGCGTGCGCGGGCTCTTTCGGCAACGATCAGCTGGAGGTAGTGTGTCGACGTCGAAGAGGTGTACAACAGCCAGTGGCGCCGCGCAACCCGTCGGCACCATTTCTTTATTTACTCTATTTTTTTTGTTCTGTTTTTCTTTTAACAAAAACACTGTGTACCAAACGAAAATATACTCGTTAGTTGCCGAGACGAGTTTGAATAGTAAAAAAAACATCTGAGGTTGAGGTAAGAGATTGCACTGAGGTGAATTTTGCGGAGTATAAAGGGAGTGAGAGCGACGTATGCGTCGTTTTCGAGTGGTACGATGAGACGACGAGGGACGAGAAAGCTGCATCGTCGTTTCTTCAAACAGCCTGGCCGTTCGGCGTCCTCGACGCACGAGGACGAGGGCGAGGAGACGGCTGAACATTCGCGGAACAATATCAATATTTAATAAGGAGTTATTTGTTTACTCGAGAGCTACGGTTCCGAGGATGTACGTGTGAGAGAGAGAGAGAGAGAGAGAGAGAGAGAGAGAGAGAGTGAGAGAGAGTGACGAAGAGAGAGACACGATCCCTGTACGCAATCGCGGGGATTGCCCCACGTGAAATAATGGCATCTCATGGGAACGCCTTGATTTCACTGTTTTTCATCGGGGCATTGTTTATTTGCGTCTGCGGACGCACTTATGAGACACGGAGATCAACCGGCGATGGCGTCGCTGGGGCATCGGCCATCAATGAACTGCCCATGCACGGACCCAGCGCTGATAATCAGGGGCTGCCCAGCAATCTTGGGGACGCTTATCCGGGGAAAAATTTCGGACCCATGGGACCCGTTGACAGGTCCTTCCCCGGTGGTGCGTCCAGGAATCTCGCTAATGGGGGCGATGATGCGGGCAGTCCTACCACTACTGTCAAGACACCCAGGCAGTATGAGGTCTTCAAGGTCGAATTTCCGAGGGTCGAAACACCATTTGTCATCGGCATCTGGATCTTCTTCGCTAGTTTGGCGAAGATTGGTGAGTTTGGCGGGATTTGGGGGCGGGGAGGGGGGGGGGAAGCCAGTTGAAGGGTTAATCTCGGTGCGGACGATTATTAGGGGCGATGGGTTTCAGTTATGAAACGCGAGAGGGCTGGGGGAATCTCTGGTGCGCGGGGGATTCGCGGAGAAAAATTCTGATGGAAAATTCTACAGTGAGGGGATTTTTTATTGCTAACAAATGGAGTTGGCTGGAAGCGGGGGGTACTCTGTCTTACCAAGTATTCATTCGTTAATCGTTAATAAATGCATATACCATTGGTTAAGCATTAATTCAGGAGCGAAGTGGTAAAGCGGTTTAAGTCAATTTTGACTATTGGCCGGTTTTCTATGAATATCGCGGAGAATAAGAGAGATAGCAAAATTTTTGTTATAACCGTTTTTGTAGAGCCGAGTGAGACCTACAATAAATGTTATTACGAAAATTTCGCTATCTCCCTTAGATTCGGAAATATTTCTCGAAAACTCAACTGGGGATAAGTCGACTTAAACCGTTTTACCACTAAGCTACTGAATTATTATTAATTATTATATTATTATTGATTTGTTAATGGTTAACAGGTGAATATGTTTGGGAAGACTTGACTCGACTTTCAACTTTCAAGTGAACCATCCGTTAACTCTTGAACAATATTTATTTGGGCGTATTCAACTCCCCCTTTTGTTAATAGTTAACGAATCTCGTTTGAAATAAATTAATTCTATGAAGTGAAGTTGAATATGAAATTTTAAAATTGTATTTTCTGCTACAATTATGGCATTGTTGAGTCAATGAAGTAGTTTTTTTAATGACAAATAATAATTCCAGGGGAAGATACAATTGCGAAAATTTATGTGGACACAGGGGGTCCTTTTCCCGTTAAGGTAAAATTTCTAGGGATTTCTGATAAAATTTCCAGTGCTCAGACTAAAATTTTTCTAGAGAATTGCTGTTTGTGTTTTGATGCATCAGCTATTTTGGGTGGAGGATATTTTGGAGGGAAGTGATGTTTTAAAGCGATGAATGAATAATTGAATTTTTAGTCATTTTTGATGATATTCAAAATATAAATAGATGATGTTTACGGAAATTACGAAAAATACACTTATTTTTAGAAATTGTATTTTTTCGATTATCTCATTAATCTCCCCCAAAAAGTAGGCTTCCCCACTCTTTTCAATATTTTTGAAAGGTTTCATAACGGTTCTCGATACATAATTAAGTTTAAACTTCAAAAGGTTGAATAATCAAATTACAAAATGACAAAATTACAAAATGCACCGGAGCCGTGTAGCAAAGAGGGATATGCAAGGATTTTTTTTATTACTAGGTTAGGAATTTTTAATCATAGAATTGTTCAATTAAAATATATTCTAAAAAAAGTAATTTATTTTCAAGCATTTCCTTCTCATAAATAAGTAATTAAAAATGTTCAACTTCTGGAAACTTTTTTCTTATGAAATCATATTTTGATTATATTCTGAATATGAATAATATAAACCATGTTTATGGAGATTATGAAAAATGCACTAAATTTCAGAAATTGTATTTTGTCTATTATTTTATAATTCTCCCTCAGAAAGACTTCCCCATTTTTTAAATATTTTTAAAATGTTTCGTAACGGTTCACGATAGATAATCAAGTTTGGACTTTCAAAGGTTGAATAATCAAATTATTGCAAAATGTTCGGTAGCCTGGTATCGAAGGGGGTTTAAATGGAAGCTCTGAAGTTCAAAATGATTCAAAATTAATCTAAATTCCTAGATTCAAAACTGCATTAATTACCAACTTATCGAATGTGACGAAGGTAACAGCATCTTTCTGTGTAAAACCGGGGCAAAATGCGACTGGTAAATACCCGCGAAACACCGTCTCATTTTGCACCGTCTCCCTTACTCCCATTTTTTAATAGAAAAAATTCAATTTCATATTCATATAAAAAAGAGTAATAAAATGCTCTATTCTGACGGCAAATGTTGATCCAATTTCCCGTTTAAAAACAGGAATAACTGAATATCATTCACTTGTCCAAAAAACTAATATTGGAAAAGTATAACCGAATATCAATGATTTCTTCTTGAGATACATTTACTTGAATCAAATAAAACAGTCCTTGGCGTCAAGTCACATATATTCACCACAAAAATGGAAAAGTTCTATTTTTTTAACCCTAATATAATCTCCATTCGAGAAATTTTCTTTCATGAATTGATAAAAAATTCGTACCTAGGAGATGATTACATTGAGGAATGAATTGAATGTTGTTTTCTCGAATGAAGCCGATGTTTAAATTGAGCTTTCCGTACATCGCATTGAACGAAATTTGTGATATCCAAGTTTGTGTAGAATTGCCGTAATCTGTGACTCTGTTGTTGTAAACTAATGCGATTTTTTTAGTCAAGAAATATAAACTTCTTTCAACTCAACGACATCTCACTACAATCTCAAAGCTTTTTCCGCATAACAATATTCACCCTGATTCGACATACGAAATGCTCACATCAATTATAATTTACTTGGAACAACGTATGATCGTGTTGACTGAGATAACAACGTATTTAGTCATGAGAATAACTTTGATTTTTGAGTAAACCAACGAATTTCTGGAGTTGGCAAACTTTTGGCTAGAAAGAAATTAAATACTCTCATTATTGCGACAAATAAAAGGAACTTCAATTCTAGAGACGTTCGATTTCTCCCAATCAAATGTATCTCAACAAGAGATAACTGGTATTCACTATGAAATCATGTTTATTTGAAAATTAACAACCAAGCAATAGTCGGTTCAAATAAAATTCTCTTGATAAAATTGATTTTTTCTGTCAGCGTACTACTCCCATTGGAATTTCCACTCTTATTCTAGAATAATCGTCTTGTTTTTCCCAGGATTTCACATGGCACCGAGATTGAGCAAAATCTTTCCCGAGTCGTGCCTCCTGATTGTCGTTGGTGTTGTCATTGGTGTACTTCTGTTTCAAGCCAGTGAAGTTCACGTATCACCGTTGACACCAGACACATTCTTCCTCTACATGCTTCCTCCGATAATTCTCGATGCCGGCTACTTCATGCCAAATCGATTATTCTTCGATCATCTCGGTACAATCCTGCTATTTGCTGTCCTTGGAACTATATTTAATACACTATCCATTGGTAAGTTCAACTCGACATATTCTACTTCATAACGAGACGCAGTTTTCCCCCCGCACACGTGTCCCCGTGTGCTAAAATTAAGATTAACGCGAGCGTTATTACGAGAATATTGGACACTGAATATTCTCCACCAAAAATAAACTCCACGAGGCTGCGGGCGCCGGGGGAGGGCTGGGGAGGGGATGGATCCCTCTGTTTTGGATCCGACGTTGGAGTTTTAAAACGTCATTCAACAGGAACAAAAAACATCGCGAATACACAGAAAAAAAATTTCATTCTGCCCTTTTTTTCTGTATTTTTCCAAAAGCTCTTTTTTTTCAACAGACACGATTACTGGACTTGTACACGGTCGACCGATATTTCACGTGTGATGCTCGTAAAATTCAATTTCAATGTTTTTGTTAGCGCTCACAAAACCAATTCGATTTAACCTCGTTTTATTTATTCTTATCCTTGTTTTTTTTCGGAGGAAATTGCGTTTCGGTTATTTCTGCTGTATTTATTGAGTTTTTGGATAAATGTGAAGTAATGAAATTGACTTGTCAATGGACACAGGGGAAAAGTTGATTTTTTACTTGCACTGGTGGGAATTCGGTTACATTTTGCAGGAAAAAAATTGTAGGAAAATGGGGGTTTTAACGTGCGTTATCTTTGGAATAAAACATTGGGGACTCAATTTTAGAGGAGAAATCTCTCAAGTTGGGGGCGAAATTGCAAGGGAGGTGTTTTTAAATTCAGAACAGGGCAGAGAAAAGAGTTGGGGGAAAATTGCTAAACAAATTAAGTCATTGAGGAGCGAAATTCAGTTGTAGGTCTTGCATCGCAAAATTTACTAAACGTCAAGATAATTTGTCCTGCGATTGCCAAATAGACCTTTTCATCCTGAGAATCGCTAGATTTTCAGACATCGAGTTTATATATAAATGATTATTTTTGGGAATTTTATAAAATTTCAATGTATTTTTTTTTTCAATTTACCAGAATTTTTTGTTATTTTTCTATATATTCTTAATTATATATTCTTTTCTACATATTCTGAATGTGATTTAGGGGGGGAAATCACAAAATTTCAGATTTCACTGAAAATTCAATGTAATTTGGCGCTGAATAAGCATCTTAGATTGAAAATTCAAATAAATTAAGGAGTTCTAGTCTTTATGGTACTTAAAATTCTGGAATTTAACTGAATTTTCAGTGAAACCTAAAATTCCATGTTTTTCCCCCCTAAATCGCATTCCGTGTCACTATCCTAAAAATCAGTAATCAACTGTCCATGAAATTTCATTTTTTTCTACTAGTGTACTTGAATACGAGATTCCTGGAAGAATTAAACGCTTAAAAAAAAATTACTTGTCTCAACTCCACTGTAAATTTTTTTTGAAAATTAAGCAATAGCTGCACTTGTAATTCTCAATGTTGTGAACTTGAATTCAATGATGAAATCATTCATAGGTCAGGATTAATTTTTCAACAGTGTAGATACGTTTCCAGTGAAATATCACAAGTATTTTCCCCCTGAATCGAACTCACATCACCCTATTTCCATCCAGGTGCATCACTCTGGCTCCTGGGACAGAGTGGACTCTTCGGATGTGATACACCACTGCTCGCCATGTTTCTATTTTCCGCACTGATAAGCGCAGTCGATCCTGTTGCGGTTCTAGCTGTCTTCGAGGAGATTCATGTCAATGAAATTCTGTACATTGTTGTGTTTGGCGAGAGTCTACTTAATGATGCCGTCACTGTCGTGAGTATGCGGAAATGCGTGCCATTGGGGCCTCAGCTTGAGTGACAATTGAGTCTTGTGCATTTGGGGGGTGGCGGGGAGG
>NW_021680373.1:1487558-1507274 GCF_001412515.2 Diachasma alloeum
GGGGGGGGGGGGGGGGAGGAGAGAGGAGGCAGGAGGGATTCACAAAGGAGGCTCCTTCGGGCTTTGGGGATGATTATCGTGGCCCAGTTCACGAATCTCGCGGGTATTATTCGTCAACTGGGGACAAATATTTTGATGGGTTAAATTTTACTGATGCTTTTGCAGGTGTTGTATCACATGTTCGAGACGTACAATGCCATGGAGGCGTCCAGCATCACGTACGTGGAAATACTGTCGGGGTTTGCGTCATTTATTGTTGTTGCCATTGGGGGAACGGTTATCGGAGTTATATGGGGTTTTGCCACTGGTTTTGTCACGAGGTTCACTCATCAGGTGCGGGTTATTGAACCAATTTTCATCTTCGTTATGGCTTATCTCGCTTATTTGAATGCCGAGATATTTCACATGTCGGGGATATTGGCGTGAGTATTTAGATTTTTTGGTTTGATTTTTATTGGGAACAGGGAGGGAATGATCGAGATAATTGGAAGGGGATAATTGTTGAGTGAAGAACATGCATTGTTGAAAAATTTGGCTGACATTTTTGGTATATTTCTGGGGAGTTTTTTCACGTTGCAGTTTCTCTGGAATTTTGAGGGGTTTCGCCATTGAAAAGTCAGAATTTCGTGAAGAATCGAGGAGAACTGTGAATTTAAGTTCAATTGTGTCGATATTTCCCTCAATTTTCACGACATATTCCTCCTACACTCAGAAAAATGTTTTCTTTCAACCAAATAAAATTTGTTTAAATCAGGTACATAAGTACATTTAAATAGTACCAAATAAAGTTTTTTTTTTAAATCAAATAAAAAATTTTATGCGATGTTTTGTTTATATTAAATAAATCTTTTTTTTTCTATTAATAAATAATTACTTGATCGAAATATTTTTTTTCTTTGAACTAAATAAATATTTATTTTATACTAATAATTCATTACCGCTTTGAGATGACAATAAACTCGGAAGAGATTGAACGAAAAACATGCAATAATTATTAGCGGCTGTACTGTTAGAAATTTTTTGAAATTTCATGGAAGATATTATAGTAGATCTCAGGAAGTGACATTGAATCGAATTTAGAGAAAAATGTTTTCAGTGGGAGTGAGATGGAAATTCCCCAACTTGATTGAATTTTCAGTGGAACATGAATATTCAGAAAAGCAAATGACACGAATTTTTAACTTTTCAATAAACTGTTTATTCAATTTGAAAAAATCACTCATTCGGAATAAATTAATAGTTTGTATCATACAATTAAATCCTTCTTCTTGAAATAAGTAAAAAAAATCAAATAACGATTTTTATTCGATTCAGACTGCCATTTTTCTTCCTACATATTTACTACATATTTACAAAAAACCGATTTCTCATTTTTCCAACTAAATTTGATAACCCGAATTTATATCTTTTTCAGCATCACATTCTGCGGCATAACGATGAAAAATTACGTGGAAGCTAATATATCCCACAAATCCCACACAACAGTAAAGTATACGATGAAAATGTTGTCAAGTAGCTCGGAAACAATAATCTTCATGTTCCTGGGGGTTGCAACAGTTAACAATCGCCACGTATGGAATACGTGGTTCGTCTTCATGACGATATTTTTTTGCTCAGTTTATCGGATACTCGGTAAGAAGTTTCGTCCCGTTGAATGAACTCAAACTTTTGTTATTCATCGGCGTGAATAAGCCAGGATGAACTGTGTATATTGATTGCATATTTTTATCGAGCCATCTCATTTGACTCGTTACTCTCTTTTTGGGTGATGTAGGCGTACTGCTGCTCACAGCGGTGGCTAATCGATTTCGCCTGCACAAACTCGACAAGGTGGAAAAGTTTGTAATGTCGTATGGAGGTCTGAGGGGTGCTGTGGCATTCGCCTTGGTACTTCTCATCGATCCCAACCACGTGCAACTGCAGCCAATGTTCGTTACAACTACCATTGCAGTTATATATTTCACAGTTTTCATTCAGGTGAGTTGACGCATTTGCATTTATGCTGTGTATTCGTGATTTTTCCTCTGAATATCAAGTTATTTTTTGCATTTTTATGACGTTTTGGACCCGGCGAGATCGATAAAGCACATGCACTGGAGGGAAAAACGGTGAAATTTTTTAATCCAGGGGAAATTAGACGGAACTTCAGATTTTTTAACAGCGAGAGGAGAATTCTCTTGCTTAATTGACAATTCAATCGAAATATGAGTACTCTGTGGTCCATTATGTCACATTCAAGAATATATCCATAAAATTATAAATCTTCATTGAAAAAATTCCTTGAAGTTTCAGTGGAACTGGCATTTAATGAAAATATCTAATAAGTGGGATGGAAAGTTCAGCCGCAAAATTTTATTAGTAAGCTGAGTAATAAAATTTATATATCGCGTAGTATTTTGCTTTTACGCAGTGTAATCGTGATTTTTCCTTTGAATGTCAAGTCATTTTTTGCATTTTTATGGCGTTTTGGACCCGGCGAGATCGATAAAGCACATGCACTGGAGGGAAAAACGGTGAAATTTTTTAATTCAAGGGAAATTCGACGGAATTTCTGATTTTTTAACAGCGAGAGGAGAATTCTTTTGCTTCATTGAAAATTCAATCGAAATATGGGTTCTGTGGTGAATTCAGTCAAATTTAAGAATTTATTTCGTATTTTTATCAATTTTCATTGAAAAAATTCCTTGAAGTTTCCGTGAAACTGGCATTTAATGAAAATATCTAATAAGTGGGATGGAAAGTTCAGCTGCAAAATTTTATTAGTAAGCTGAGTAATAAAATTTATATATCGCGTAGTATTTTGCTTTACGCAGTGTAATCGTGATTTTTCCTTTGAATGTCAAGTGATTTTTCGCATTTTTATGGCGTTTTGGACCCGGCGAGATCGATAAAGCACATGCACTGGAGGGAAAAACGGTGAAATTTTTTAATCCAGGGGAAATTAGACGGAACTTCAGATTTTTTAACAGCGAGAGGAGAATTCTCTTGCTTAATTGACAATTCAATCGAAATATGAGTACTCTGTGGTCCATTATGTCACATTCAAGAATATATCCATAAAATTATAAATCTTCATTGAAAAAATTCCTTGAAGTTTCAGTGGAATTGGCATTTAATGAAAATATCTAATAAGTGGGATGGAAAGTTCAGCCGCAAAATTTTATTAGTAAGCTGAGTAATAAAATTTATATATCGCGTAGTATTTTGCTTTTACGCAGTGTAATCGTGATTTTTCCTTTGAATGTCAAGTGATTTTTCGCATTTTTATGGCGTTTTGGACCCGGCGAGATCGATAAAGCACATGCACTGGAGGGAAAAACGGTGAAATTTTTTAATCCAGGGGAAATTAGACGGAACTTCAGATTTTTTAACAGCGAGAGAAGAATTCTCTTGCTTAATTGACAATTCAATCGAAATATGAGTACTCTGTGGTCCATTATGTCACATTCAAGAATATATCCATAAAATTATAAATCTTCATTGAAAAAATTCCTTGAAGTTTCAGTGGAACTGGCATTTAATGAAAATATCTAATAAGTGGGATGGAAAGTTCAGCCGCAAAATTTTATTAGTAAGCTGAGTAATCAAATTTATATATCGCGTAGTATTTTTCTTTTACACAGTGTATTCGTGATATTTTCTTTTGAATGTCAAGTGATTTTTCGCATTTTTATGGCGTTTTGGACCCGGCGAGATCGATAAAGCACATGCACTGGAGGGAAAAACGGTGAAATTTTTTAATTCAAGGGAAATTCGACGGAATTTCTGATTTTTTAACAGCGAGAGGAGAATTCTTTTGCTTCATTGAAAATTCAATCGAAATATGGGTTCTGTGGTGAATTCAGTCAAATTTAAGAATTTATTTCGTATTTTTATCAATTTTCATTGAAAAAATTCCTTGAAGTTTCAGTGGAACTGGCATTTAATGAAAATATCTAATAAGTGGGATGGAAAGTTCAGCCGCAAAATTTTATTAGTAAGCTGAGTAATAAAATTTATATATCGCGTAGTATTTTGCTTTTACGCAGTGTAATCGTGATTTTTCCTTTGAATGTCAAGTTATTTTTTGCATTTTTGTGACGTTTTGGACCCGGCGAGATCGATAAAGCACATGCACTGAAGGGAAAAACGGTGAAATTTTTTAATTCAAGGGAAATTCGACGGAATTTCTGATTTTTTAACAGCGAGAGGAGAATTCTCTTGCTTCATTGAAAATTCAATCGAAATATGGGTTCTGTGGTGAATTCAGTCAAATTTAAGAATTTATTTCGTATTTTTATCAATTTTCATTGAAAAAATTCCTTGAAGTTTCAGTGGAACTGGCATTTAATGAAAATATCTAATAAGTGGGATGGAAAGTTCAGCCGCAAAATTTTATTAGTAAGCTGAGTAATAAAATTTATATATCGCGTAGTATTTTCCTTTTACACAGTGTATTCGTGATATTTTCCTTTGAATGTCAAGCACATGCACTGGAGGGAAAAACGGTGAAATTTTTTAATTGAGGGGAAATTCGATGGCATTTCAGATTTTTTAACAGCGAGAGGAGAATTTTCTTGCCTAATTGAAAATTCAATCGAAATGTGAGTTCTGTGGTGAATTCAGTCAAATTTAAGAATTTATTTCGTATTTTTATCAATTTTTATTGAAAAAATTCGTCGAAGTTTCAGTGGAACTGCCGTTTGATAAAAATATCTAATAAGTGGGATAAAATAAATAAATAAATAAAGCATAAAAATAAATTTTCTGGAAGTTTGAACAGTGTTCATTATTGGTTAATTAAAAAAAGTATTAAAAAATTATATCCTTGCAAAATTTACTTTAAAAAACGTTCATTTTCTATTTTGTTATTCCAATTATTCTGTGGCATTTCAATTTTCTGTGCCAAATTCGATGGTTAAAAATCACCAAACCTATCCGGAGAGCCTGTTAACATGTCCAATTGTTCCCGACCTCAACCTTCCCCTATTTCTGTCCTCCAAAATGAAAAAATAATGAGAGAATACCGCCACGTACTCATTAGTGTCATTAACGGACTCCCGATGTAGAATTGAGACAAATTAAAAGAAAGACTTGTTGAAACTGCGTGGGATTTACCCTCGGGCTTAATTTCCAGGGAATAACGATCAAGCCATTGGTGAGAATACTTAATGTCAAGAGGGCGGAGAAAAAGAAGCCAACCATGAACGAGAGGATACACGAGAGGGTTGGTTGAATCAATGTGTTTTCATTTCCCTCCAATTCCACTCAATCGGCATTTTTTTTAGATCATGGATCACATAATGGCGGGGGTCGAGGATATCCTGGGGAAGCATGGAAATTATCACGTGAGGGACAAGTGAGTAATCCCCAATAATTACAAATAGAAGGGAGGGAACTTCAAAAAATTTTAATTTTTTTTTCAACTGACAGACAAATCAGTTTTTTATCTCTCTCATGTGGATAAAAATTTTAATTCATCATTTCTGCGTTCGCTTTATTCTTTCACATTGCCCTTTATTTTTATTTTTATTTTTTGAGGCTTTCAATGGGTGAATTATCAATTTAAATGTAAATCACATGAAGGCCTGAGTGTATGAAAAAAATTGATGATTTTATTTTGTCAAACGTGCTGCAACTAGTTTACTTCGGCTATTTTTTCTCTAGTACTTTTGTAGTCGAACATCAGAGCTCTTATTTGAGCCCCATTTGACCCTAAGTAATCGGACATTTTACAACGGTTTTATTATTTATTATTTAAACAGGTCTAAATTTAAATCTCAATATTGAATCGTTAGAAAACATTTTTGAAATCTCAAAAAAAAAATTAGAAAATGTACTTTTGGGGTGGATTGAGGAAATAATGTAAAAAGTGCAATTTTTCAAAATTACGAGCGCTTCCTGCAAATAATTTCCGAACAATCAATTTTCTACTATAAAAATCATTTATTTGGAATCATAACAAATTTATTCATTGTCAGAATTTTACCAGAAGTCGATTTCATGGCTGAAAAAATAAAGTTTCCGAGTTTAAACAATTTCAATTATTTATTTATAACCAACGAATGTCTGGAAAAATAATAATTCTGTGTAAAATGTAATTTTAATGACGCTGAATATTCATGATTTGAAAAAACAAATTTTCACCCGATTTAATTGACAAATTTGATGGCTAATCTGATTAAACAAAAAACAAGTTTTGATTTTCAGCGGCATGTCACTCATTTTAAGGAATCTATCCCCAATTATTGCGGATTCGCGATTGTGAAATGCAACGAGTGCTCAATTCTAAAATTCGGTGATTTTATCATCAATTATTAGTGACATCATCACTAATTCCCAGTGCCATCGTCACTAATTTCAAGGAATCTATCACCGAATTTCAGTGAGTGAAACCAGTGGGTTATTCTCGTCAGTGTTCAATAACACCAATTATCTCTCTATATAATTATTTTGTAAATTGAGACAACGCAAAAATTTTCAGGGTTCACGAGGGTCAAAATAAGGGTCACAAGGGTCAAAAATGGTCATAAGGGTTAAAATAAGGGTGACGAGGGTCATGTGGGGGTTAAATGCGGATCATCTTCCATACAATCCACCACACATAACAAACATACCCAAGAAGATTAGGGGGGAGGGGGGCAAAGTCCCCTAGTTGGAAATAGATCTAAAAGTCAGTGACATGTCCCTGGAAATCCGCTACATATTCCTGAAAATCTAATTTTATTTCACTCCATGCAAGTTTAATCCTTCGAGATTTAATTATTCGTCCGCAGATTCAAACGCTTCGACACGAAATTCATTCGCCCATACCTAGTCCGCGATCACTGCGGCGCCGAACCAAAAATACTGGAAACCTACTCGAAACTAGCTATGAAAGACGCCATGGATTACATCCGTCGTAATGCCTCGACAATAGGAAATATAAGTGGGACCGAGAGTATGTCCGCCATATTCCGAAACTACAGCAATACTGGCCACTTCAACTCCAGGTAAAATCCCCAGAAGCCCATCCCCCCATTCCAAACAAATAATCACTCCACTAATACTCATTTTCCGATAAATCAAAATTCCCAGTTGCAGTCAGCTCAAGAGTCGCTGGAACATCGATCTCATCTTATGAGTTTTAAAAACCGAAATGACGATAATATGAAAAAATGGAGTACAACATTTAAAATCTTTCGGAAATCCTATTCGGTTTTTGCTGATTTTATTGAAAATTTCACAGTTTTCTCATATATTTTTCAATTAAAATGTTGAATGTATAAAATCAAGGTCCATATGATTAAAGAGGAGACGAAAATATTTAATATAATTATTAAATATATTTAATATTTAATATTTTATTTAATAATGATATGAAATATTTAATATAATTATAAAAAAATATTGATGTTGCCTTGTTCCAACAGTTCTAATGCTCTTTTTTCAATGAATACAAAGTCGCAGCTGCGGTCAGCTCGAGAGTAGCTGGAACATCGATCTCTAAAATGAGGTTTCAAAACCGAAATCGCGACAATAGAAAGAAATTCAATAGAGCATTGAAATTCTTTTGGCAACTCCATTCAAGTTTCGCTGTTTCTACAGAAAAACCCACAGACTTTCCTTACATTTTCCAATAAAAAAAATCAAGCCCCTTGGAAATAAAAATATGACTTGAAGGAGTTGAAATATATGAGACACTGAGAATTGAAAATGAAAAATTAAATAGTTCCTCAGACGGCGGAGAGAACCAATTGATGCAATCACCTTTTATTTAGAATGACTAAATAATTTTTTTCGTTAACAATTCAGTAGCGAAGTGGTAAAGCGGTTTAAGTCGATTTTGACAATTGGCCAGTTTTTAGTGAGTATCTCAGAATCTAAGGGAAATAGCTAAATTTTTGTCCAGACCTTTATTGTAGCACTCAATTTGCTCTAGAAAAAAGGTTATTACGAAAATTTCAGTATCTCCTTTAGATTCGGAGATATTCTTCAAAAACTCAACTAAAAGATAACACGGCTGAAACCGTTTTACCACTTCACTACTGAATTAGTTTTTTATTAAATCCTTTCCATCGAAGTGAATAAATACTAATTCCCATCATAAATATTGCTGAAACGAACACTAAAATTCCAAATAACGAGTCCTATTAGCTTCAAATGCGTAATTTCCCCCAATCACAGAACTAATCCTCTTTTTCCGATCAATAAAAAGTCCCAGTTGCAGTCAGCTCGAGAGTGGCTGGAACATAGACCTCCAAGAGTTGGAGTACTACCCCTCGAAGAAAGACCTGACGGACGCCAAAATCCACCACCTCCTGGCGGAGGAGCTGTGCAAGCCGTACAAAAGGGTAAAAGTCAGTTAAACCCTCAAGCACTAATCACCCATTTAAATTCACCCGACTAACAAATATCAATTAAAACCCATGTATTTGTCTTTCTCTAACCAACCTCGAAAAAACAAAATTCGAATACAGCAGCATCGTCGACTGAGCTACAGTCGTCACGCGGTCAACGACCGGGACCTGTCGACCCAGGTCAATTACAAAATGCACATGAACATTCGTCGTATGATGGGTGAGCACAAACACAGGCACAAACGCAGCAAAAAGTTGATCAAGGTAAGCCTCCCCACCAATGTACCTGACTGTCACAGAGAGGACGGGCTTGTACACTCCATGTAATCCAGCTAAATTGGATTTGCAGACCCTCTCTAAGTCGCTTGAACACACTCAATTTACCTAATAATCGTTTATTTTCATTCATAAAGGACGGGGGAAAGCAGAATCACGTGAGTTTCCCGGAATTGCAGCAACAGAATGGCTCGACGAAATTATTCTCCCAAGGTCAGTGATTAATTAAGAGGTTGGGGTGATTTTTAATGAATTAATATTAGGGCTGAAGGCCACTTCAGGCTTTTTTCAAATGTTGAAATGTCATTTAATTGCTGGTGAAATGGATTTTTTTTCTTTCGAGTTTTTTTCGCTTTATAATTGGCTCAATTAATTTTACTCCTGAGTTATGAATATTTTTTAAAGATCTGAGAGTTCAACTCCATCTCATTCACTCGGAGAAATCGTTTATTTCGGTTGAATAAAATTTATTTGAATCAAATAGATCATTTTTTTGTAAACAACTGTTTTTTTGACAGAAATAAAGAATTTATTATATTATTTATTTATTGTTTATTTATTTATTTTATTTATTTGTTATTAATGAAATTAATATTTTATTTCCATTTGGGTCAAATGAATCGATTATTCGATTTTAGTAGAGAATTTCTTTCGAACAAATGATTTATTTATTTGAGGTAATTAAAATATTTTTGATGGAATAAATACATGAATTTAGTGATTTCAAACATAATATTGTTGAAATGATTAGAAAATTTTGGAGTAGACAGTTTAATTTGATTTGGATGCGTCATTTCTTCGGATGTAGGAAGAGATTTTGACCTTTATCACTAGTTTGTGATTTAATAAGAAACAGGTTTTAAGTAAAAATAGGACGAAAATTTAAACAGTTACACTAGTAGAAAAATTCGATTTAGGGGGAAAAATCATGAAATTTTAGATTTCAATGAAAATTCTTAAAATTTCTAATTTTTGAACAGCAAAAAAACGAGAATTCTCCAGCTTCCTTAAATTTACAATCAGAACATGAATATTCTGCGCTAAATTGCGCAGAATTTTACTGATTATTATTAATTTTCACGAAATGATGAACTGGAATTTACAGTTTCCATATTTTTTCCATAAAATTGCGAATTGTTAATGACGAAATTCCCTGAAATTTGAGTAAAACCTATAACGTGATAAAAATTTGCAAGAAATATATCGGAATCTTCAGCTAAAAATTTTAATTGAGTTAAATTTCAAACGGATTATTATTCAAAGGGAAATTCCCTAAAAAATTCTCTTGGATTTTTCATTTCAGTTCATTTGCACAGAATAGTTTGATTGAAATTACCAATTTCCACTGATTTTCTCATCGCATAATGATTTTCCAATGACAAGATTTTCCGAAATTTCAGTGTAAATATCCCTTAAAACGCCAGATGAAAATTTATCCACTTATTTCTCCAACATTGTAATTATCCCTCCAATATCCCTTGTTCATCACCTGAATTTACAATCACAAAGCCTCCTAACATTGCCGATAGCTCATCTATTTGTGCAAATGCCTGGCAGATTACATCAATGGGATTTTGTACGAAACCGAGGACGGCGAGGAGGTAAAACCCTCCGACAATCCCGATTGGGACTCAGCCATTACCTTCACAGCTCGTAGCACAGGTACGGAGCCAATTCCCCTGTTAGATAATTAAAAAAATCAATAATCCAGTTATTGGATTAAAATCACCCCGATGGCATCGTGAATTTTAGATTCAAATCCACACGGTGAGAGCTCACATCATGATAATGGTAATGACGATGATACTGATGTGGATGAGGACACTGAGATGGGAATTGTGAGGAGGCAGAGGGGTGAGTCTGAGGGTGAACCTTTCAGGGTAACAACACCCACTGCCATTGAGACAATGTTACCGTGGAAACGTGAGGACGATTACGACACTGGGAGGCCTGTTAAACAGAATGAATTTCCACCCTGGTGCTCCAACAAAGAGTACATCGCTTACAGCTCACCTTCAGCGACATTTTTAGGTGAGTTTATTCCGTAATAGGAATAGGGGGCGATTGAAGGGGGGAGTTATGAACGGGTAAATCGTAATAAATCGATTTCGATATTTTTGTTGATGGTGTTCTCTATTAAAAAATTATTTTGGCATTTTAATCCCACTGCATTCATTAGTTAGATTGTTTAGTATTTAACGAAATGTGAAAAATTGAATTGTTGTGGAATAATTTCCTTTCTCAATTTTTCAAATTCACCTAGAGGAACGGTTTATTTATTATTTATATTTATCTAAAACGAATGGTTTCTATGCAAAGTTGGGCTTGATTATTATTTGCATTTTTATTCGTATCGAATAAATAGTTTTTGAATGCCGTGAATTCGAAAGACTTTATTACGTTAATGTGAATCTATTGTTTACGTACATCGCTTACAGCTCACCCGCAGCGATATTTTTAGATGAGTTTATTCCGTAATAGGAATAGGGAGGGATTGAGGGGGCGAGTTATGAACGGGTAAATCGTAATAAATCGATTTCGATGTTTTTGTTGATGGTGTTCTCTATTAAAAAATTATTTTGGCATTTTAATCCCACTGCATTCATTAGTTAGATTGTTTAGTATTTAACGAAATGTGAAAAATTGAATTGTTGTGGAATATTTCTAATTTTCTTTCTTAATTTTTCACTCATCTCGTGATGAAATTCACCTAGAGGAACGGTTTATTTATTATTTATATTTATATTAAACGAATGGTTTCTATGCAAAGTTGGGCTTGATTATTATTTGCATTTTTATTCGTATCTAATAAATAGTTTTTTAATTCCGTGAATTCGAAAGGCTTTATTACGTAAATGAAATTATTGTTTACGTACATCGCTTACAGCTCACCCTCAGCGACATTTTTAGGTGAGTTTATTCCGTAATAGGAATAGGGGGCGATTGAAGGGGGGAGTTATGAACGGGTAAATCGTAATAAATCGATTTCGATATTTTTGTTGATGGTGTTCTCTATTAAAAAATTATTTTGGCATTTTAATCCCACTGCATTCATTAGTTAGATCGTTTAGTATTTAACGAAATGTGAAAAATTGAATTGTTGTGGAATATTTCTAATTTTCTTTCTTAATTTTTCACTCATCGCGTGACGAAATTCACCTAGAGGAACGGTTTATTTATCATTTATATTTAGATTAAATGAATTTTTCCTTTCAAATCTCTTGTTTTCCAGCTTCCTGCGAAGGGAGGCTTGATTACTATTTATATTTTCATTTGTGTCTAATGAATAGTTTTTTGAATATCCCGCAATCCTCAATTTTCAATGCCGAAATTCCTTGAAATTTCAGTGCTAATTAAACTCCATAAAAATTTTCAAAAAGAGTACCGGAAATTTCAGACAAAAATTTTCAACAGTGTACGATGAGTTATCGAAAACGAAAAAAATCAGGCGAGTAACGAAGGGTGAAATGAATTTCCACAGGTGGAATCGAGCAGCCCAAGAGTCAATCGGTAATCGGTTATTTCCGTAAAGACAGTATGGTCTCTCCCGACATATCCGGCTACCCGGATCCCGACGAGAGCGATGAGATCGAGGCGATGGACTCAAAGCACTGCGAGCTCTCCCCAGCCCCGGGTAATTACCACAAATAATTCACAACGCTCTCATTCAGCGGTTCAATGCATGTCCTCATTAATACTCCAGATAACGCCAGGAGTGTTAAGAGACGTGGCTCAATGATGGAGCTCAGTTCAGCCGAGTCAATAAACAAAGAGAAACTCAACAATGGCTCCCACTCATTACCGGAATACTGGAATACCCAGAGATTGCGTTTACAAACGACATTTCCCTGTTCAACTACAAAAGCACCTAGTCTATCGACAGCACTGATATCATCGTCAACAGAGTCATCGGATGATTACGAGGAGGAATGACCGTGGATAGAGACGTCTTCCATTGAGGGGCGTCAACGGCGAGGAAGTGACCTTCGCTCGGTACTGTCGGGCCTGTTCCGTCGACCGAGTGCTCCTGTATGATTTTTAAATACTGATATAGCGATAGTATGAAAAAATTCAAGAGAATTTTAATGTTCGTGGGAAATTCCATTCGTTCTCTCCTGCTCCTATTGGAAATTGGAGTTGTTTTGGGGTTTTTTTAATACAAAAATTGTTAACTACCGAAAAAACGTGAAGACATATTTTTTCAATGGCAGAGTGGGATTAAAGTTTTTCATAACGCTCATTTGCTATTTCGTACAAGAATTATTAATATTTGCTGGTGTTTCTGTTGAATTTTTCAACCGAAAGATTCTACAGATAGAAAAATAATAGTAGAAAATTTTGACAATTAGAAGGATTGCTTTATTTCGAATTTTGAAATTCTTTTGGAAATTTTATTCGTTTGCTCCTGGTTCTATTGAAAATGTATTTTTTTAATAAATAAATCTTTTAAATATCGAAAAAATAGGGAAATGAATTTTTTCAATGGAATAATCGATTCAGAATTTTGGATAACATTCATTTGCTATTTCATACAGAAAATTATTAATATTTGTTGGTTCTTCTGCTGAATTTTTCAACCGAAAGATTCTATAAATAAAAAAATTATAACAAAAAATAAAAATAAAAAGAATTGTTAAATTTAAAATGTTTAAATTCTCTGCGAAATTCGATTCCTTTCCTTCGGAAAATTCAACAGATTATTCATGTTTTTTTTTTTCAATAAAAAAATTTTTTAATACCAAAAAAACCAGGAGATACATTTTTTCAATGGAATAATGGTTTTAGAATTTTTGATAACACTAATTTCCTATTTCATGCAGAAAATAATAGAAAAATAGAGAAAATAGAAGAATTGCTTGACTTAATTTACAAATATAAGAAAAGCTGTGGAATTTTCAAATAAATTCTGTCGAATTTTTTCATACTTCGTAATATATTATTTTTTCACTAATTGTTCAATGAGATGAGAATGAAGTTCTGATATGGATTGATAAATACAATACCTGAATTAAGAGTCAATGGAATCAATCGTTTATCATATTTTTCGCGAATGCTGGCAGGAGGTGGATCACTATGCTATTTCAAACCAATTTCCGATCAATTTTTTTCAATCAGAATTGACAATCGAATGAAAAATATCGAATGCCAATTCGGTGTAATTTATTCTATTCTCGTACGCAATTTCACCATTTTTTCCACTGAAAAGTTGACTTAATTTGTTTACGATGTGGGGTTTTGTTTTCATTTTATTGGAGAATTGTAAAGGTGAAGTAGTCAAATTGTAGTTAGATTACGTAATTACAAGTCTGTGGGCACCACGGGCCACGATGACACGGGTGCCTTCAACTGAAACCTGACGAGTGTTTTGGTTACACGTGAGTCCACTAAAATCGGTGGTAATTTTTCAATTTTTACGGCTCTTTTCATTGATCGCGAACGAGATTGTTGGGAAATTTCCCGGAATTCTACTGAAAATTCATTTTTTTTGCGCGTTTCACAGGAATTGAAGTCATCGAACTCACGACAAATAGTTTAATAAATGAGCGTCACATTGTGAGGCAGAACAGGTCTCTTCAAATTACAAAAAACAAAATAAAAAAATTCGATGAAAAAAAAATGGAATTTTTAATAGAATTCCCACAAGATTTTTCCACTCCTCTTAAAAAATTTCTCGTATGTGCAATGAGAAGAGTTAATATTGAGTCATTGATTTACGCCGAATGCCATATCGTACTGCTATCACAAAACCAAGTTCCAAAATTAATGATCGTCACGAGCGATTTTTCGAATCCTCTAAACAATGTAATTGATCGACCCAGTTTCCCCACTGGCTGTCGATTTTATTTTTAGCCCACTCTAGGACGTTCAAATGAATTAAATAAATTAACAACCACCCAGTGGTTGAACTAATGAAAAAGCAATTAAAAATTGTGAATTTCGAATTTTAGGGGTAATAGTTGAACAATTTTTTCTAATTTAGTTAATATCGATTTGCTTAAACGGAGGTTAATGGGAGTACAAAGCAGCCAGAGTGGCACAATGTGAATACGAATTGGGGCAATCATCTGTGGGAATGCGCCATTGTAGATAATATAAATAATTCCGGGAGGGGGAAACGACTAAAATTGGTGGAAAACTCTGGACGACGACCAGCATAGGTGATTACGCTCGATTAGTCTTTACGCTGTTGATTTGTTAAATAAATGTTTATTTCGTAATCGTGAGTTTTTGATGATTACCTTGTCAACGAGTGTTGCCACAACAATCGCTGATTAGTTAGTAATTACAATTATGTTTCGCATCGAGCATTCAGCCGAGCGATGGCTGGAACTGAATGAGGATAACGAGAGATGTCGTCATGGTGCCAATCATCTAGCGAATGAGCGACAATCATTAATGAGTACTTATCATAATTCATTTATATTCACGTACCGTTTGCAGGAGGGATGAGTTGATGGGGAAGAGTCCGGCCCCCGAGAATTCCATCTTCTGGTGGTGGAGTTGGAGAGACAGTGAACGAATCTGGAAAGAATCTCGAAATTTATATGTGAATGGAGATCTGGTGATTAATAAAATCTGTTCGTTACAATCTGGTAGAGTTTTGAATCTGTACTGTCGACGTGAATTTCGTGAATTAACTTCCCCGTGTGTTCGGCCTACAATTGAGAAATAATATACATTATTTTTTCTGGCTGTTTATTTATTGCGCCATTTCATTCAATTTTATTTTTATTAAAAAATAAAGAACTGTTGACTTTTTTCTGTACATGAATCCATAAATAAATAAAATTTCAATATGATTTCAATATTTTTTTATCGAAAAGTCAATAGTTCGTTATTTTTTCTATCAAAAAATCCATAAAAAATCAAATTTACGCCCAAGAATTTCTATGAAAATTTTTTTAAAAACTATTGACTTTTTTCTATAAAAGTTCTTGGGCGTAAATTTTCCAAGTTTATTTCGTCGTATTTTTTAATACGAAATCCATAAAACTACATTTATGCCCAATAATTTTTTTCTCAGTGAAAACTCAGTGAATAATTGAAAAATATTCACTAAAAAATGCGAATTGTGTCATACGTCGAGGGAAAAAGGCAGAAAAAGATTTTAATGAAATGTCTGTATGAAAGAGCAAGAACAACGCAAGAAAAAAAAACTAGGAAATAATCATTTCAGCCGAATAAATCGACTGAATTACCTCGTTGGACGTCCAATTGCAGATGATTACAGTGGCTATTATGGGAACAGCTGTGGTAATTTGCCAGCATACATAATTTCCTATTGAGAGGTAGTTTGTGTCCTCAGGTCTAACTACTTCGTTGAAGATGAAGTAGAGAGATGAGCTGAGAATTACAAAAGCAGTGGCAACGACAACTACAAAAAATCCATTGAATATCCAGTTGATGAATTTAGCTATTTTGCAGAGATTGTAATGGACCTTAGCGACGAGACGAACGCCCTCGGCGCAATCGTTCAACAGTTCTACGACCTTAAATTCAATATTTCGTTACCATTCCGTCGTCGGTGCTTATATTGAATTACCTTTGGTGGTGATGAATTACTTCTGTCTCTAATTACCATCAGCTTAGCGTTTAGCGCGCGAAAGTGGAGACCGAGAATTATGACGAGAGATCCGAATATTGTGGGTGTCATCACTTGGATGACGGGTGGTACATTCAAGAAGAACCATTGGGCCAACGTCAGGGGTGATTCACTGGGGATTGATTATTGAATTATTCGCGGGATTGGAATAATTGATGTTATAGATGAATTTAAACTTTGTTTTCATCACTTGTGCGTAAAGTGAAATTTTACGCACTTTCTACGCATCGTGATGAAAAATATGGTCCGACTCGTGGGAAAAGTGTTCTTTGACCCTTGGGAGGGTAGCACTCGCCTTCGGCGAGCGCTGTATACCTTCCACGGGTCAAAAAACACTTTTACGCACTCGTATTGAAATGAATTATTTCATCACTTGTGCGTAAAGTGAAATTTTACGCACTTCCCACCTATTGTAATGAAAAATATGGTCCGACAGGTATGGGAAAAATATTCTTTGACCCTTCGGAGGGTAGCACTCGCCTTCGGCGAGCGCTGTATACCTTCCACGGGTCAAAAAACACTTTTACGCACTCGTATTGAAATAAATTATTTCATCACCTGTGCGTAAAGTGAAATTTTACGCACTTTCTACGCATCGTGATGAAAAATACTCGCCTTCGGCGAGAGCTATACACCTTCCACAGGTCAAAAAACACTTTTACGTACTCGTATCGAAATACACAATTTCATCACTGGTGCATAAAGCGAAATTTTACACACGCTCCGCATGGAAAGCCTCGCTTTATTCACTTTACTCGAGCTTCGCTTTACGCACTCGAAATTCACTTTACGCACCCCGTGAGGAAAACTACCGCTTTGCGCACACTAAACCGTTTCGAAGAGTGAACTTTTCATGCTGGTATCACAAAAACACTTCTACGGATTCGTATTGAAATATACTATTTTTGTTCGCAATTACAAGTGTGCAAAAAAATTTTTTGCAATACCTGCCTAAAAAGGGAACTTTCTGGAGCGGTTTAGCTGGCGTAAAGGCTTTTCTTTTCCGCCTGACGTGCGCAAAGTTTAGAGATCGTGCGTAAAATAAACTCTCATGCGTAAAACTTTGCTTTACTGCGCGTGTTTTAATAGAAAATTCCCAATTAAAAACTACTTTATAGAAAAAATCTATATAAATTCATCTTTCTATGCAACTTTTTCTAGAGGAATTCCTCGACATGAATTTTCTAAGTGTTGTTCACTTTGTTTTTCTTCCCTTTTCATTAAAAAAATCAGACAAAAAAAGGTAAAAAATTCCACCGTCGAATTTGTATCGAAAATATCTTAAGTAGTTCAAAAACATCAAATTCTGTTGATTGTTTCTACAGAATATCTTTTATTTAATAGTTCTATTTTTTAAAAACGCGCGGATAAACGGAATTTTTCAATAGAATCGGCCAAAGACCAACAGAAAGTTGAATAGAAATCCAATAAGAAATTCATTCGAGAAAATATCAATGCCAAATGATAAAAAAGAGTATGAATTTGACGAAATATGAAAAAAATGAATCATTCCAAGTAACTACAGAACTACCAATGGGTAGTGACAATTACCTGGCCCAGGTGATTATAGCATAATAGAAATCATAAATCACCAGACCAACTACTATCGTCAGCGTCCCATAAACGTACGCCCCAATCATCTTGCGACAAGTTGAATAGTCCGGCCGACAGCCCAATTGCTGAAGAATCAAGTTCTGGGACGCTAGAAAGTCCATAGCATCTATGAACTTACAGACAATTTTTGTTACAAAAATTCCATAAAGAGACGATTAAACTTGAAACAATAATTTTTCCTCACATCTTTGTGATAAAAAATCCACATCAACATGTTCATCAGGGAACACAGAATTGATGAGACTACTCGAAGGATCGACGTTACTGCCAATACGATATAATCCATCCTGTTGTAATTAATCGATAAATGAATTGGAATTAAATGAAAAAAAATCCGTAAATAAGGACTCGTGTGAAAATATTCTATAGCATCATAAAAAAATAGAATAAAATCCCAGTGAATGTGTGAGGATCATCGCAAATCATTTTTTCGGCTCTTCAATTAAAAGATATTCAATTCAGTAGCGAAGCGGTAAAACCGTTCAAGTATATTTAAATTATTGGTTACATTTCAATGAATATCTCGGAATCTAATAGAGATAGCAAAAATATTGTTATAACATTTTTTGTGGAGAAAATTGAGGGCTGCAAAAAGGGTTATGACAAAGATTTCGCTATCTCGCTTAGATTAGGAGATATTGCTCGAAAACTCCGCGAAGAGCTTTTACCGCTTCACTATTGAATTTTTAAAAATCGGTAAATTTCGAAAAAAAAATACATCTTTTTTTTTTCGTTGAATATTCTTGATTTACAATTAATTAGTAATTAGTCATGCACCTGTTCAAAAATTTCATCTCTAAAAAAGCGGAAGTGATGAACCCCAAAGACGTAAATAACAAAACCGCATCATACCCCAGAATGGATTTACTGAAGCGGAATTTATTTAAATTATCAGAACCACCAAAGCACATGGGAAAATTCCCAATGGCCTGCCAGATACCCCCGACACTATCCAGAACAGTGAAAAAATCCGTTCTCCTCCTCAATTTTTCCGGCTTGTCTGTGAAAATTCAGCATATTTTTATGTAATCCGACGAATAAACGAATTTCATCTCCACACATTACCTGTCATCCACGTATTCTCCATAGCCCTCTCGCCCATTCTCCCCTCCGAATGCATGTTTTCGAGCCGATGTATTTACACTGAATGTAATGCCCCTCGGAGCGAGGCGCATTCTTATCAGAATGCATTACCCGATGGGTACTATTAGGGAATTGTTGGTGGGAAATAATATTTTGATAAAAATAATGAAATGGGTGCATTACAGTAATAGCCTGAACACTTTATTGCACAGAATTCATTCAATCATCTTGAGAGAAATAGATAGGGTTTTTAGTCAGCATTTTCAAACAGATGAGGCTGTCTGTCAAGCTGCATCATTATTATGACGTAGGTTGTTATGACGCCGCTCATCTAATTAAATATCACATTACCTCATTAGTATGGGGGAAGCAAAAATCTCATTGAAGGGTCGAATTTCGCAGGGGATCAAGCAGGTTTTAAAATGCCTATGGAAATGATGATAATTCATTAATGTTCGAAGGGAACGAAGGATTGGAAACCTACATTCATGGTCGATTTATGGGATATGAATAGGGGGCATTGAAATATCCTTAAGGATGTTCGACACGCTTTTAGCCAAAATTGACGTTGTTTTCATTTTTCTGGCAAATTATCGATGGGAGTGACGTGAAAAAATATAACGATTTTGTGGTTTGTCATTCTTTAATGGCTCACGAAGTTGCGTAGTGGTGCGATAATTTTCATGCGTTTTTTCTACAGTTTTGTGATTCTTTTTAAAAGTTTAGAGAAAACGCAGGAAAATGTTCGCACCACCTTAAAATTTCGTCAGTCATTAAATAATGACAAAACGCAAAAACGTTATATTTTTTCACGTCAATTCC
>NW_021680373.1:1508038-1527165 GCF_001412515.2 Diachasma alloeum
TTAAGGATGTTCGACACCCTTTTAGCCAAAATTGACGTTGTTTTCATTTTTCTGGCAAATTATCGATGGGAGTGACGTGAAAAAATATAACGATTTTGTGGTTTGTCATTCTTTAATGGCTCACGAAGTTGCGTAGTGGTGCGATAATTTTCATGCGTTTTTTCTACAGTTTTGTGATTCTTTTTAAAAGTTTAGAGAAAACGCAGGAAAATGTTCGCACCACCTTGAAATTTCGTCAGTCATTAAATAAAGACAAAACGCAAAAACGTTATATTTTTTCACGTCAATTCCATCATAGGTTTGCCAGAAAAATAAAAAAAACGTGAATTTTGGCAGAAAGGGTGTAGAACATCCTTAATGTTCTCATCTGGTTGTGAATATGGATTCTAAATAATTCTAAATTCTAAATGACTCAATTTATTGCATTCTGATAAGTTATCGAGTTTTTCAATAACTATTTGAATCAAATCAGAACTGATTTCTTAATTAATCGTTTGAATAAAATAAGAAGTGATTTCCCAAAATTTCCATTGTTTAGATTTAAACATCGCATTTGAAAATTTAAAGCTGATCAAATTCTCGTGTCACAAGAATTTAACTACTGATTGTCAGCCAAATTCTCGGGCATTGGATGATCTGAAGCATTTTTATGTCGCATAAATAATTTATTTGCCACTGCATATATTCAATTCACGAGCCAGAAAGCGCTGAATGCTATCCTCTTTAAAACAATAACACTCAAATAGTTATTTAAATGACTGTTTCGACTAATAATTTCTCACCTTAAACAGCATGGAATTATTCAATACAATTGACCCATACAATTGAATTTTCACCGTCTGCTGAAGACACTCGAGGGAGAGTATTTTAACTACATCGCCGGGGCACTGCGGTCTGCGCATCACCCACATCGTGTGAAGATAATTGCCAATTCTATTGGCCTAGACAGAAAATAAAATATTGTAACTCTGTGCCGTCCAGATATATCCAGTGAGACCTGCAGAGGCATGAAATACCGTTTGACTCATGGTTTCGCAAACGTCGATAATGCACAGCGTTTGAATCAAGCGTATGATCAGCCAGCCGAGAACAATTGACATGGAAGAATTGGCGTTCCAGTGACAATAATTACCGTTGCTGATATAAATTAATAGCATGTATATGTTGACGATCAACTGGGTGAATTGCATCATGAGGGCTATTAACAGTGGCAATGCGAATAAATTGTTCATCAGGGTAACTAGGTTTCGCAGATTTCTGTGCAATTTTCCAAATGCTCGCAAACGATCGGCTGTCGCTATTGGATTTGATCTGCAATTCATTAGAAAATAAATAACGGGAAATGAAAATGATGGGATTTAGTCGTTAATTCGGTTCTTGATTATTTGATTGACATAAATCAACGGATACTCATGTTTTAATCTCATTTGTATTCTTTTCTCAATGAAAAATTGAACAAAATTTTTCTGATAATACTCTTTATCGAATATTTATATTTAATGTTGAAAAAATCAGTTTTATTGTGGGTTTTTTAATTGAAAATGTCCAATAGAAACTATTTCAGAGAACAAATTAATAGAATTTCATCTTTCTATACAATTTGTCTATTTAGTTTCCAAATGTTTCTCCTTTCCATTTTTATTGGAAAAAAACACGTGGATAAGCTCAGGAATTTTTCAATAGAATCGGCCAAAAGCTATAAAAATCCAATAGAATCGCCTAGCGAATTCACTAGGTTTTTATTGTAATTTTTATTGTAATTATTATTTAATTTTCAGTTATTATCATTATTATTTAATTATTAGTTTTTAAAAATGAATACAAATCAGGAAAATCCAGGCATATGTACTCTTGAATCCTCAATGAATTCAAAAATTTTGAATTACATTTCCAGTGGAGTTTGCAATGTAATCGTCTTTCTCCCTAAACTCAATTGAATTCAACTTTTTTTCTAACAGGGGAGAGTGGGGTAATATGGACACTTAACATTTTTCATGTTAATTATTCATTGAACGGTTGACGAAGCGGGATATTTTTTCCCCGCAAAGTTTTTCCTCAAAAATTTACTTGACTTATCAATTATTTCAATAAAAGTCAACTGTCCATTTTGCCGCACCCCCGGCAGTAAACTAGGATATTAAAAAATAAAAATCCATTACACGTTCTTCCCGAAATTCCTCTCGCCGGGTGCCTCCTCGAGGGAAAAATTGTTGGGAAAATTCTCAATCCTCAAATTAATGAACTGAAATCTCGTCTGAATAGTCTTCAACGCGTAAAGATAAATTCCCACCATGTTGATACTGACGCATCGCGGGAGATTGAACGGCAGCCACACACCAAACTCGAACTCTTTGATATGATACAGCAACGCGTGATCGACGACGTAAAGAACGAAGAAGAATAAATTCAGCGATATAACGAAAATGCGAAGGTTCATCGTGAAATCATCGTAGCACTCTGTCATTCCGAGGAGCACGACTTCGCGCTTGGTGGTTATAAAATGCTTTAGGATGCATCTCAACTCGTTCTGATAAACTAGCGCGTAAAACCAAACGACCATGATAACCCAGTAGTCGAGTCCGAGCCCTATAAAATCCATCACCACTAGCATATTCGTTTCACGTGGCAGCATGATGGAGATCCGGGATACCACGACACGACAGTAGCAGAGGGTGTACCCTACTATCAAAATTGTTGAGTAGAGGCTGGCGGTTTTTGATCTGCGGATTATGTCGATTTTATCGAGAGTGAACGGACACATGCCGATTAATTTCAGAAAAAGGAACATTGATTTTGACACGGGGGACTTGGGCTTTTGTGTTGTTTTGTTTTGGGGACACATATTGGAAAGTTTGAGAACGTTTGAGGGAGAAATACAGGGAAACGGTGGGGTTGTGATGAAAAAGTAATTTTGCAAATTGATGTTGAGGGCGAACAGTGACAAATCCGTGAACATTAAGGCTTTCATCGTCGATTTATTGCTTGTTGAGGGATGGCGGGGGCTTTAAGGGGGTGGGAGGATGTGGGAATTATCAGTCAAATCGAAATTGTCATTTTTGAAAGACGGCAGCGAAGCGGTAACACGGTTTCAGTCGTTTTTAACTATTGGCTCGTTTTCAATAAATATTTTGGAATGTAACGAAGATTTTCAATAAATATTTCGGAATCTAAGGGAGATAGCGAAATTTTTGTTATAACACTTTTTGTAGCTCTCAATTTACTGGAGAAAAAAGGTCTTTACAAAAATTTCGGTATCTTCTTTAGATTCGGAGATATTTATCGAAAACTCAGCTAAGAGCTTGGACGACTTAAATCGTTTTATCGCTCGGCTATTGAAGAATTGAAGTGTTTCCTAGAGTCTTTTCTACATTTTTAAGAAGGACCCTTGAATTTCACAAATTATCATGTTGCAGTGAAGTTTTTACTTGGAATATTGGCATTTTTAATAGCCTATTTGCATTTTTCACTAGGATTTTTGGTGAAAATTCCAGATAGGCCAACAAAACGAGTCAATTTTGCAACAGAATAAATGAATTATCTCTTGAATGAAATATTTTAGGGAAAAATGGCGAGAGACATCACCACAAGTTTTCATTCAAAACATTTAAATTTTTGGTAAACTCATTGTATTTTTTATCACAATTTTATTCAAATTAGTTTTTTAAAATTTTATGAAAAATTCATGAAAAGTCAACAGAACAAGTACATTTCTCACTTTCGTTGACTCGATTAATCACTTTCTCTTCAATATCGAGAGATATTCTTTATTAAATATCTCCAGAAATAGAATGAGTTTTAATAATACAGATGTACCCGTTTATTCATCGAATTATCGTATTGAATAGTCACAGAACTTTAACTTTGTTAAAATCGAATTGTACAAATTGATATTGCAATTCTCAATTCTCATAATTAATTTGTTACTAGTTAAGGCACGATAGTGGAGAGTTCAAAGAGTTGACTGTGAGGATCCTCAGTCGAGTTGTAACCGTAATGCTCAGAAGTATTGCGGTCACCCATTGAAGACCCTAAAGGGAATCCTGGTAATTGTTGCAGCCTGAATTCCAGTTGCTCTCGAAACTCGCGACCATGCTCCTCAAGTTGTATCATTATCACGAGCGATCCGACTACTATGTTGGCCAGCTGGAGACGAAATTGGAAATTCAGAAACTTAATTACCCCCTTCGTTACTTCATTTTTAATTACTCGATAGATCAGCGGAAAGTTCAAGCGGATTAATCCGTGGAGACTGATGACTGTTTTCTTCTGGAGGAGACGCATCGACACGGCTTCAACCTAGGTAATCACATTTAAACTGATATTTCGATTTCTAATTACAAAAATGTGAAAAATCAATAGGAAATACCAGCGAATTTGCTCGGAAATTTAATTAGTTTTTTGGAATTTTATTGGATGGATAAAAATCAATAGATTTTCATTTTCTGAAGAAGTTTTTCTAAAAAATTCCCCAAGTGTTTCTCTTTTTTATTCTTTAATGACAGAAAAACTCAAAAAAGGAAATTTTTGCCAATAATTTTTTTTAATGTAATTTTTTACTACTTTTGGCTACCCAATTACCACAATGATTTCATTTCTAACTAATAAAGTGTTTATTTGGATAAAGTAAACATGTCTTCACATTAAAAAACAATTATTAATTCATTGTGAATTGAAAAAAAAAAAATCAAGTCTGAGTTTAGTAAAAACTTTCATTCCATTAAAATTAAAATTATTAAATTCAAATGCCCGACACGGAAAAAATAAACCTGAATTGGGGGATGGGTATTTCAATTCGAAGATGATTGTTTTGTGTCAGGCCAGGTTGTAGCAAGCCCTCTCACTAATCGTCAAAGACACTAATCGTCAAAATATAAGGGTCAAAAAGTGTAGGTTAAAAAATGAGGGTCTGAATATTAGGATCAAAACATTAGGGTCAGAATATAAAAGTAAAAAAAATGGGTGTCAGGCAATGAGGGTCTAAATATAAGTCATATATTATGCTTGATCACCGTTTTTAGCCCTTATATGACCCTCACTGCCTGACACCCACTTTTTTACTTTTACATTCTGACCCTAATTTTTCGATCCCAATATTCTGACCCTCTTTTTTTAACCCTAACATTCTGACCCTCATTCTTTCACCTTTACATTCAGGCCCTCAGTTTTTGACTCTAATATTCCGACCCTCATTTTTTAACCTCCACTTTTGACCCCTATATTTTCACACTTAGTGTCTGACCCTTATATTACACTTGAGAGCGCTTGGTACAACCCGGACTGATACGGAATAATCATCCTGAATTTCATTGCCATATACGTTTAGTTAAATCTGATTTTGTTATCCCCATCATGATTACAGTTATGCTGTAATTAATTATGTATCTTAATTATAGTTTTGACGCTATAATTGGCCTTGAGCTGTTGGGTCTGAATAAAGCAATAAATAAATAAATGAATAACTAAATAAATAAATAAGTAAATAAATAAATCCTCGAATTGAAACACCCATCCCCCACTCGAGTACAAAATATACTTGAATCAAGTATATTTTATTCTTGAATCAGGTTTATGCATGTACTTGATTCTGATATAAAATATGCTCAATTCAAGAATTACAATTATCCGTTTGATTTTTTTGTTCGCACAAACGTGGATTATTCCACTTACAACAAAGCGAGTATTCCTCGGTCGATACGTTATCCACATGTAATGAAGAGCACTGCCAGTTCTATTGGCCTCTTCATCAGTTAAACTTGGTATGCTGACAATGAGGAGCATATGGACAAGATTAGCAATAACCCACGTCGAAAACGTTGTCATGGCTACAATCTCTTTGAAGGTCCACTCGGTGCTACCACTCCTCAATGTCATGGCTATCAGATACAAGCACGAGGCGCATTCCATGAAGTTCACGACTATTGCGAACAGTATTGGCACTGCAAAGATGTTTTCTACCGTGTGGAGGAGATCCTTCAAATCCTCGTGGATTTGGCCAATTGATCTTAGATATTCCCCGGCATTCTTCGGGGTTTCTAATCTTTAAACAATTTTGTTTAGTTAATCAACTCCTCGGCTTCTCATTCATCCCGTGATTTATTTTGAGATTGATCGGATAACTTCACTAAAATAACGGTCAAATTTAATAATTTCAATAAAAATTATTTAATGAAAAAGAAACTGTTCAGTTTACTTCGGCTGCTTAAATATTGAAATCCTCTTTAATATTTCTGATTACCCACTGCAGCTTCCAGTAATATTTTGCAATGATTTTTTTGTTTGAAATTGTGAATTTAAAATTGAAATATTTGAGAAATTTGAAAAAATCAAAAATTATCTGCTTGTTGAGACAATTTTGTGAAATAATTCATCAATAATCAATTTTATAAATATGAAGAATTTTACTGAACGTCGATGTTTAACCGAAATCAAAAGTTATTTATGACAGAAGAAAGTTTAAAGTAGCTCTATCCTTACGAGGTCAGTTCTCAATTAACAGATTTTCAAAAACTCAAGACGGAATCGCAATTTTTCTCACCGTTTAATTGCCGTTTTACTTTTTATGAATGAAAATGTTTAAAAACCATTATTTAACCTGGAGTAACCTAGAGTCTTATGTGAAAATCGTCAAATATTACATATTCAATTCAAAATAAAAATGATTATTAATATTATTATCAATAACAATAGGTTGACAATAATTATTAATTTCAATCATTTTTAAAATTTTATTTTTGTGAACGCAAGTGTTTTCGCAAAAATGAAAATGCCTGAAGCCTTAAGGGTAGAGTTCCCTCAACAACCAGTATTTTTTGCTAGATAATTTTAATAAGATAATTTTAATAATGCAAATATTCTCTCCGTGAAGGTATTTCCCCTCTTGAAAATAAATCACACAATACCTTGCAATATAGAACACCTGCTGTGCGAACCGCATGCTCCTCGGGTCATCCCCGAGCTCCAAATAATTATGAAAATTCTCAATGGCGTTATTAATGCACTGGAATTTGTCCCTGATCAATGAAACCCCATCAACAAACAGAACGACTGTATTCCAGAGAACCACACGGGCTGACTGATATAAAAGCTCCGAGAAACCCACCGTTCGCACCATCCAAAATATCGTGGTAATAACAAACGTGTGAATCCAGAAAAAAGAATTGACAAAAAAAGAGTGAAGGCTCATTTTCCTGAGGAAATCTCTCCCCCGCGCCTCCTCGAGGCCCATTTCCTCCAGTCGTTTGTGCAGACTCATGAAGGTTTTGATGACACTATCTATTTTTTTAACGCGAGTCGCCGAAACAATCCAAATAAACAGCAGTACTATTAATCCGGTGAAGAATCCCGTAGCTTCAGAAAGAACTACGATTAATCCATGATCATGAATCGCTCGATGAAAGTAATCGAAATTGGGAAATACATAGAGACACCCTAAACACCGCACCACAGCGATGGTAATCTCGAGGATTGAGATCTCCAGGCCCAGATTGGTCACCCTGAACGGACATAATCCAATGATCTTCCAGTAGTAGTATAAAAAAACAACTGGCAACGAATTATTTTGAGACATCTCAGTATTACGTGGCCAAGTGATGACCGGGTGACCACCAGACTGATGGGAAATTGCTGCAAGTCCTCGTCCGTGTATTTTGATTTGATAATAAAACCATTCCAATTGGGATAATTGCAACAATGCACTATCTATAATGACTCCAAGCGCAAGTATTATTGATCAGGAAAAATTGCTCTTCCAGATGTTTGTATAGACTCATAAATGTTTTTGACACAAAGAATTTTCTCCGCTCAAATTTCCCAAGTTTTTTTGTTTCATATTTTTTATGAAAAAAGAAAGAAAAATAATATGAAAAAAATTTGCAAAAATTGACTCAAGGAAATTATATAAAAAACATTTCAATAGAACATAATCATTTCAAGTTTTCTATTGAAAAAGTTGAAATGATCATTTTCTATTGAACATTTCACTAGAATCGGCCAAAAACTAATAAAAAGATCAATAGAAATCCAATGAAATTGTCTAGCGAATTCGCTAGGTTTTTTTATTAAATTTTTTCGTGAGTGAACACAATTACTGTAATCGAGATTGAGAAATACAGAAATACAAAATATCCGAAGGGAATAAGGAATTATATAAAAAAATCGACTTCTATTGACTTCTTCTATTAACTATTTTCCATCGAACATCTCAATAGAATTGGCCGAAAACTAATAAAAAGTTCAATAAAAATTCAATCGGATTGTCTAGCGAATGCGCTAGATAATTTTTCTATGAACTTTTTTAGTGCGTGAATACAATTATCATCAACTCGGAAAATAATCCCATGAAATATTCAATAAAAATGGCGTATCTTATCCGTAATTCCGGAGCGAAATGTGGTTGTGGGAAATTTTACGGAGCTGTCACGGAATTTTTCCGGAGCGTTCCATAATTTTAATCTGAATCTCCTGTGGAAAAATACGATACCGTCACTTAAATTTTCTGAGTCGATTGCATAATCGGTGAGTGAATTGTGAGTTCTGTAATTTTTACTGAACATTTCTCTCCGTGCAGGTCTAGATTAGTCGTCCTGAACGGACATAATCCAATGATTTTCCAGTAGTAGCATAAACAGACGAGAGCTGAAAAATTATTTCGAGGCATTTCCTCTGTAATGACTCCAGGCGAAAGTATTATTGATCAGGTCAAATTGCAGACTCGTGAATGCACTGGGATTATGAAAAACGGGTGAAGGGCCTGTTCCCTGTGGAGACCCCTTCTCCGCCCCTTCTCCAGGCCCATCTCTTAAATACTTTTGTGCACCATTCAAGACTCATGAATGTTGTGTTGACACCTTCTATTTTGTGATGACATTTTCTATTAAACATCGAATCCCATTCAATCCAATCAATGGAATCCACTAAACTCCACAATTGTCGAATTATTTCGAGGCATTTCGATGTAAAATTAATGAGTGATCCGGTGATGACCAGACTGAAGGAAAATTGCTGCGAGTCTTCGACCCTGCATTTTGATTTGATAAGAAAACCATTCCAATTGAGATAATTGCACTGCACTATGTATAATGACTCCGAGCGCAAGTAGTATTGATCAGGGAATTTGCAGACTCGTGGACGGACAGGGACTATCGGGGGAATTGAACGCATATTTCTATTTGTTGCGCAAATTACTGTTTGTTTTGATAATTGTAGAGTGTTTGATGAGGAAACGTTCTCCTATGTAATATTTTAAATCGAATATTCTTTTTTCATAGAAACATGAAAGGTTTATTTGAACACGTACGAAAAAACATGATAGAAAAGCAAGAGTTGTACTCATTCCATTGAAAACTTGCGGAGTTTTTCAGCAAAAAAATTATCGACTTCCTTTTTAATTTATTCTGACGAGAATAATTTTTTTTTTCAATTTTTTTTTGATTGAATTTTGGAATTAAACGAAAAAATTAAGAATTTATGCCGAGGATTTTCTATGAAAAATATTTCAATGCAAAGAGTTGTTTAAAAACACCGAAATCTATCGTTTTTTCCAATTTGTCTATTAATTCATTATTAATCTTTGAATTTTTTTCGAATCCATTAAAAAAAAAAACTAAAGCATTTGGAAAATTCATTGAATGTCTACTGCAGAATTGCGAAGGTCCTCCCGCGTTCTGTTACGAAAACCCTTCAAGCGGAAAAAATTTTGGGGAAAGAATCAATTTTTTTTTCCTATACATTTTTGTTGTTGAATTTTTTGCTTGATTTTTTAGATGAGAACGTAAGAAACAATGAAAATTTACGTCGAGGATCTTTTCTAGTAAACATCTCCAAAATACGAATAAAATAAGTTGTTTAAAAACAGAAAAGTCGATTCATTTTCCCCAATTAATCTACCGATTCATTAATCTTCTAATTTTTTTACAATTTATTCCCATATCTCCAGCAAAAACCCGAGTGTTCGGAAATTCTATCAAAAAAATCCTGAGTTCCCGCATTTCCGTTAATAAAAATTCCAACTAGAGAATATTTTTCATAAATATATATATTTTTTTCAAATTTCCGAGTTTTTTACTCAACTTTTTCTCTTCTTTTTTTTTTAATTTCCAATTTTTTTGCTCAACTTTTTTAATGAAAAAAAAACCCCTAGCGATAAAAATTGAGGCCCTTCTCTACAAAACCCCCAAAACCAAAAATCGCCGAATTTCGACAACAAAAAAATTCCCAAAAGTCAAAAATTCTCCAACCTAACATTAAAACCCCAATGTTTTCCGTCAAAAGCCTCAAAGACTGTATTCAAACATCTGCACCACCACCCCAGTCAAGTAATAAAAATTTTCCCATTAAAACTCGCAGAAACAGGTGAAGACAAGCTTTTGCGGATAATCCCCGGGGAAAACCCGGCATTGGCGCCGGATGGTATAAGCACTGTAACTTTGTTCCCTATTTTGTCTCTCCGTATAATAATCCCTGTCATAAAATTGCAAACGGCAACGCTAGCTGTTGAACGCACAGCGAAATTGAGCCAAGAGGTATTTCCGAGTATAGCGGGGGCACTTGATGCCCCCACGGGGTCACCCCCTTTTGTGCCGCTGCTGAAGGCCCAATGAGGGGGGGGGGGCACCTACACCATCCGTCGATTCCACCTTGTTCGATATGCACGCGTCTACCTGTTTTCTCCGTAAATTTTGACTAGCTTTACTACCTGTGCCAATTCTCTGTACATCACTCCTTCCCCCTCCACCGCCCCACTCCACCACTGCGGTCCGCCCACAGGGGCCTCTCGCTGACGTCATTGGGCCCAACCAACGGAGGGGCACCGAATTTCGAGTGCTGCCTTCCACTTGCGATAAATAACAGGGGTTTCTGGATTTCTGGAGCAGTCAGAAATTGAAGGCCACTCAGTCAAGTGCTCTGGGGCTCTCGGTTCACCTGACACTTCTGACTTTGTCACTAAGTGTCAGTTTGACACCCAATTTGTCACTATTCGATTTTCCTTGAGTTGAATAAGTTCTGAAGTCAGTGGTGCGGATTTTTTTTATTTCTTTGGAACTGTTGTTTGTTTACACTGTTGAGGGGAGTTTGCGTGAGGGGAGTTGAGTTCAACATGCCGAGAGACAGCAGGAAGATGAACAAGCGACGTACAGACAGAAACGTAAGTAAACAGTGTTTGTAATTTTACATTTTTTGGAATTTCTTCTCGTGTGAAAAAGCTTGACCTTTTTTTTGGTTTTTGAGATTTTTCGGGTGAAATGACAAGTGCGAAGACAATCCAATTTTCAAATGGTTTCGGTTTTTTATGTAACGCTCTTGTTCTGTAGAAATTGTTCTGCAAGTTTTTTTTTTGAATAAAGTTGAAGAAGTGGCAAAAATGTATATTTTCATTGAATTTTTCGATATTTATTCTCTTCGGAAAGAGCGTCAACATTCCTATTCTTAATTTTTTTAAACATTATTTTCAAAGTGACATGAAAAATGTAATTTGTAATGAGATTCTCGTAAAAATTCAACGGAAGTTCCTACCAGAAGAAAGAAAATACGTTTTTCAATTAAATTTTTACGCGTGTAATAAGCCCGAGTATTTAAATATTTCAAGTTTAGAAATAGGAAATTAAATGGGATTTTTGACTGATGAGAATAATTTATTTCTAGATCGCGTTGAGCTCCATTCGTAACATGCAGCCCAGTTCCTGCGCCTCCAACCGGTACAGTCCGTTCTCCAGGGAGACCCCGCGTCGTTCCCCGGCAGCTCTGAAGAACGATTCTCTCCGCTTAATCGAGTCTTCGGTGTTTACCTTGACACCTAGAGAGTCCCCTGAATTGAGCCCAAGTGTTTCCAATGTGACACTGCCAGCAACATCAACGAGTATTTCCATTCCACCAAATGAAGTAAAATTCGCGGAATTGAAACTGAACCTGCAGCAATCAGAAAAAGCGAAACTAGAAATCGTTCAAATGACATCAGCCCCAGCGATTCCTTCCGTAGAGAAGACGCCTTCACCAACACTGAAAAGAATTATTCGAAACGGGATGGAGTACATTATGCTGCCAATCAATTTATTACAATTTTGCTTGTGGGGTGATGCCACAGGAGCCGTCATCCCTCCGATAAACTTCAAAAAACGAGTTTCTCAATCTGAAACACCCCCAAACCCGCCTCCCCATCACATTTCTCTTCCCCAAACCCCCGCATCCCCTAAACCTTCCACAATAACTTCCTCAACCTTTCCCTCGATCCCCCCGTCTCCCCAACGCCTCCCGCGCCCGCACTTCGATTCCTCGAGCGACGATTCCGACAGCATGGTGACAGCGGACGAGTCCGACCAGTCGTCCTCCAGCCGCTGGACGACCGCCTCCAGCGCGACTCCCTTCATAAGCATGTCCGTCGACTTCTCCAACAACAACTCCGCGAAGCACACCAACCTGAACGTCACCGAGGAGCCCATGGAGATCGCCCTGGAAGACTCCCCCTACCAAATGAAGTCGCCCCCGCGCGAGAAGAGGGTCCCCCCCAGAGCTCGCTTGTCCCCCCCGCACCAGAGGGGCACCGTCATCCAGCGCGACGCAATCGACTACTCCTCAGAGTCCGAATCCGACTCAGCTTGGAGCAACCGCGTGTCCTCCGTCGACAGTGAGATCGCCCGGGTCTTCGCCAGGGCGCGCGCGTCGTCGTCTTCCGACGAGGAGGAGGGCTCCGACGTCGAAGGTCCCCGCTCCGGGGCCTATCTGTCCCCCAGCACTCCATCGAAGCTTCGCTCGGGGGCTCCGCTGCTCCTGAGGAGGGCCACACAGCAGACCCCCTTCAAGAGGCGGCCGCGCGTCGTCAAGAAGAAGGAGAGTCCGTTGATCAGGACAACGCCGACGAGATTCCCGAGGTCTCGGCTCGCCAGTCCGTCGGACAGCGCGTACTCCGAGGAAGAAGCGGTGATGTCCTTCCACGAGCCTTACGTTCCCGCCCCCGCGAGTGCTCCTGTCGTTGAGTCCATGGAGCAGGACGTCAATTACGGAGCTGACAACGAGGACTCCAACGACTCCGATGGAGTGGGTCCACTCATCCCACGACAACTCTTGTTCGAGAGCCCAGATCCAGAGCATCAGGCCCCCATGGTTGCGCCGGAGTACCCCGCTGGGCCTCATCCAGGGCTCGAGGAGCGCGAGGAACTCGCGCAGAGGGAGAGACTCCAGAGGTGGAGCGACACGTTCAATTTGGATAAATCCATGCTGCATCTCCAGATTGCGAGGAATTCCGGGGGCTTTCCAGGGTTCGCACCTGGTCGGTGCTACTGCGGGGGCGGGGGGTTCTATCCTGTTCCCGTTGCGGTACCCGTGGGCCCGGGACCGGCGCAACCGCTGCAGAGACCATGGATGCCGCAGGACATGTACCCACCAGCGCCTAGTCCAATGCCGCATTTGTACTATCAGTATCCGGAGTTCATGAATCCACCTGCTGGGGGGTTCGGGGGGGAGGGGCCCTATGGGGGCGATTTCGGGGGGTACAATTTTATGTATAATTATTCGGGGGAGTATAATCCGGCGTACTGGCAAGGGTTTTGAAGAGTTCTGTCTCCAGAACCAGCGGGAGGAGCAACGATTTGTACTATATGGAAATTATTCGATAATTACTTTAGGGAAGGAGTGAAAATGTTGGAAGATTATCTTCCAATTAAGAGGGCACAATTTTATCTAAATAGAGAGAAATGTTCAGTTAAAATTACAGAACTCACAATTTGCTCAGCGATTACGGAATCGACTCAGAAAATTTAAGTGACGGTATCGTAATTTTTTACAGGAGATTCAGATAAAAATTACGGAACGCTCTGGAAAAATTCCGTGAGAGTTACGTAAAATTTCCTACAACCACATTTCGCTTCGGAATTACGGAAAAGATACGTAATTTTTATTGAATATTTCTCTCCGTGTATAATTATTCTGGGAATTATAGTACGATGTACTGGCAGGGGTTTTGAAGAGTTCTTGAGAGCGGGAGGAGGAACGATTTGTAATATACGGAAATTCTGATAATTATTTTAATGAATGAGTGAAAATATTGGAAGATAATTTTAGGGGGACACGATTTTATGTATAATTATTCTGGGGATTATAATCAAACGTACTGGCGAGGTCTTTGAAGAGTTCTTGAGTGTGTGAGGAGATTGTGTGACGATTTGTACTATATAGAAATTACTCAAAAATTATTTTAATGAATAAATTAAAAATTGTAAGATAAGTTTTTGTTTGCTTATTTCGCAATTTTTTTCTCATTGTATCTTATTTGTTATCTAGTTGAAGATTTCATTAGATGGGGAAACACGACCTGCCGGGGGTTTTGTGAGGGACGGGGCGTACGGAGGTGATAATTTTAGGGAGGATTTCGAAGGATACATTGCTATGTATAATTATGATGAGGTTTTTGAAGAGTTGAGTGTGTGAGAATGAACGGATTCATATTATGTAAATTATTCAATAATTACTTTAATGAATAAATGAAAAAAATGGAAAATCAATTTTTGTTTGCTTATTTTTATTTAGTTGAAGATTTTATTTCATGGGGAGTTTGATTTATAATTATTTGAATAATAATGAAAATAATATTTCTAATAATTAATTTTTATTGAACAGATTTTTCATATAATAATCACCAAAGATTGACAAAGCGACTCGTTCACAGTTGAAGTATAAACGATCTAGAACATGGTCGTGGAGAAAAATAAAAATTCTACATTTTCTGCGGATTCGATAATGCGAGGGATGATTCGATGATGTGATCATCTATTACATATTTTTCATTCGAAGGCTACCCTCTTTCAATTATTCAAATGTCAACTGAACGTGAAAAGTTATGCCATATTATGACGGTTGAATTGTTTTTAAAAATCAGTTAATTGAAATAATAAAATTTGAATTAGTCTATTAGAAAAGTTCATTAATTTCTCAAGCTCAAGATCGATCAGAAAAATTCAACTTAAAAAAAAATAAGTTAATTCAATTTTTTAAAACATAATTTACCGTCGAGTGCATTAAAAATTCCAATAAAACATAAAACAAAATATTTTTCCGTACTGACCTTCACTTTTCCTCGTCCGGAGATTGGTACTAACCCTTCGCCAAACTCGTAAAAGTGAAAATCACTCCGAAAAAAGATCTTTCACGACTAGTGCGATGGGGTTTTTACTGGTCAACCACGCGAGTAAAAACCCCCGGGCACTCGCCCTGAAATATGCGATTCCGAGAACAAAAAAGAGGGAAAATAAAACAAATAAAAATAAACAAACAAAAATTTATCTTACAATGTTTTCATTTATTCATCAAAGTAATTATTGAATAATTTACACATTACAAATCTTCATACAATCATTCATTCTCACACACTCAAGAACTTAATTACGTGCCAAAAACGGCAAAGATTAAACAATTCATCAAACGGAGAGAGGTTAAACAGAAGATGCAAAACATGAGTACATTTAATATCTGTGTATTTCATCGCACATAAAAATTGTTATGAACATTTTATCATATGGATTTGCCAGAGCGAAAAAAAATCAAAAACATTTTGTATCGATAGGAATCGATGAAACAGGAAGCTACTGAAAGTTTGAAATTTAATTTCTACATTTATCAATGACGATATACTATAAAAGTTTCGATAGCGGTTCCGCAGACCGCCAGTTCGGCGTAAAGGTTATACCGTTGAATTCCTGCGTCCGGAGTCCGGAGGACTCTAGCGAATCGGGCGATCAGCGTTCTCAGCCCACTGATTATTGTTACCGGCAGCCCTCGTCTGAGGCTGGTCAGGCCTCACCTCCCGGGGGACAGGACGACCTTTCCCAAGATGTTTGGTGTAATCGAACCTCTTGCGGACGACGCTGCAGTAGTCCCAGAGCAGTCTGAATGCGTAGTTGTGCTCCAGCTCCCCCAGACAGAAGTTCTCCGCCATCTGCTCCCGGCTGGGCTCAGAGTTCTGGTGGAATCTGTGCCTCCTCTCGTCACTCGGCCTCTCAGAACGCGGCCGAAACTCAGGTGCGGCGAGCCAGTGACGCGTGTAGTCATTGTTGTTGAACATCTCCGCAGAGTCACCAGACATCGGCGACGGAAAAGACCCACTGGAGCCAGCAGAAATCTGTGGCTCTTCGGGGTTGTTCTGAGATCTAGCCAGACCAGCACTCATTTTGTGGCAAGACCTCGACTTAAAATCCTGAACGGCGTCCGCGTATGTCTTGCGATGTTTGACTTTGGCGAATTGCCTCGACAAAAAAACACTGTCCGAATAACTGCTGAACCCAACGACAACTTGACTTCTCTTTCTTCGTTTGCACGAGTGGTACGAGAGGTTCTCACAACTGGTCTCGAGGAGAGTTGGAAGATTTGTGAATGAAAATTCGCCCGGACGAGTGTCTTTTAAGACGTCCGGGAGGACCTCAATGGGACTCACGAAACCGTTCGGGGGTACGTGGGGAGTGGGGGGTGGGAGCGCCAGGTCGTAGATTGGCTGGGTGTCGCCGGGGGCGGACTGGCCCCAGGTGCTTGCCAATGCGGAACCAGGCGTCAGCGACAGCTCTCTGGGACTCACGGGGGGGGCCTTCCGGAAAATCTGGTGGCTCGGGGGGCACTCGCAGAACTGGGCGATACGCAAATATTGGGCATTACTCGGGGCTTTTCCAGATAATGTATGCTAAGGAGAAATATTTGCGTAATTAATGTGGACGTTGGGAGGGGATGTTTACTTGGCTGATTGGGACACAAATGAGGGAGATAATTAAGCTTATCTGGGGGTCACTGACGGGTGGTGGTGGTGGGACGTGGATATACTGATTAGTGAGGCATTTGGGGGCTGATTGTTATCTTTAATTTAGCGTTATTGGGATTTTTTTTGTTGAGAATTTTTGAATTTGTTGTTTTACGTTGTGAAATGTTTTTTATGATACATGTGGTAAAAACAATCAGATTCTGCATAAGAAAAATTGCAAAGAATTCTGTGAAAATTGCATTCTGGCATATATAAATTTTTTAAACCTCAGAAACTCCATTTTTTGTATGAGGTCGATATCTATTGGAATGTCAAACATGACTGCATCAGTTACGATAAAAAAAAAGATTTTTACGGTGGAAAATTCTCAAATTTTTTCATGAATGTTTTTCAGATTTTAAAAATGCTCTCTGAGGGTTCAAAATGAAAAATAAAGTGTTCAGACCTTCAACGGTTATCAGCAAAATCATTGAATAAACAATTCCATTGATATTTTTCCGTCATTCAATTGAAAAATTACCCAGTTTTAAATCTAGAATAATGAATAAAATTACTCAAGAATCGATGACAGCATAATGAATGGAAAATTGGTCGTTTGAAATATTGAATTATCGAAAATATTAGATCATCATTTTCATCACGCTGTGACGAATAGTGAACTTTTCGGCACGCTCCGCGTGGCTAAAAGTCCAATTTCCGCCACATTGTGATGAAAAATATTGTTCGTAACTCGTGAAAAAATGTTTTTTAGCTCGTGGGATTATATCACTCGCCTTCGGCTCGTGATAGAAACCTCCCACTCGCCAAAAAACACTTTTTTGCACTCGTTACGAAATATACTATTTTCTATGCAACTTGTTTTATTCCAATATTTCCCATGGAATTTTCTCAATAAAATCTATTGACTTTCTTCACACCCGGCCCCCTTCTTCCCACATGATTCATCAAAAGCCGACTCCAGACTCATGATTTTCCATCCAGAATTGCTGATTATAGAATTAAATATCCAGACAACTTTTCAGCGAAAACATCAACACAAATGTGTACATTTAAAACCCCTAGCAAATTTAAATACCCCCAATATTTCAAAACTCCAGCCGAAGCAAATTAAAATTCTCCGAAGACAAAATACCCACCTTTAGAATTGCATGCACGTGGAAATCCCGCTAGTTTCAAATCTCCATAAAAAGAAAGAGATGGTGTAAAACCCAGGTTGGTAAAGGTACTCCAGGCAAAGGGGGTCGTTTAAAGGGCTTTAATCCCCAAGCCCAGGAGTACCCACAGCCATAATAACATTCGACTACATTCTCCCTCTCAATTTTCGAAATTTTCGGAAAAATATAACGTGGAAAAATCCACGGAGACCTGCGCTTTGTTTTCCGTCCCCAATGACTTTATCCCTAAATTTATTAGGTGGCCTAGGGTGGCCTCATAAGTCACGGCGCTTACCTGGAAGCAACGAACGTGGGGCCCTTGTGGCTGGATCAGGTGGATCTGCGAGGTGACGAGACGACGCCATGAGTATGTGTGACCCTCAGGCTGATGAAATGTCACACAATTCAATTGAATTAATCGCCGGGAGGGTGAGGACGTACTCGACTGGTGGAAACAAAAATTCTGATGACGTTTTGCGTATTAAATCTGTTTGTTTGACCTCTCATGCATTTTATGGGTCTTCAGAGTCATCACAGTTCGATCAACATTATTTAATTGCTGTCGCATACTTTTTTGAAGATTTTTAAAAATTCGATCTTTTTTTTGATATTTATTTATTGTATTCTATTAAAACAAAAATTCATCTCTATTGGTATTTTTTGCAATAGTTTTGTATTTAATTAAAATAATTCAATTGAATTAATTAGGGGGGGGGGGGGAGGGAAGTACTCGACTGGTGGAGAACAAAATTCTTCTGATTATTATGCGTATAAAGTGGGTTTATTTGACCTCTCACGCATTTTGTGGGCCTTCACATTACAATTGGATAATCATTTTTTAATTACTGACAGATTTTGTAAAATTTACGAAAATTCTTTTTATTTTATTTTTTTATTTTTTCAAAAGATGAAAAAGCTGTTTTAAATTGGACTTGGGACAACTAAGCCTCAAACATTTCAATCTTTTCAGCTTTAAGAGTAAATTTTACTTTTTCGATATTTGAAATCTTAAAAAAAAATAGGTAACTGGATTGACGAAGAACGCGTCATAGATGGAGCATTGGAGGCAAATGTAGCCATCTTCCCCGGCGTCAACCCTCACCAATAACTGCAAGAGTAATTGTCTTACAGTGCATCCGGCATTTAATAATCTTCCAGGAATTATTCTTTGAAAATTGGCTGAACCCTTATGACGTTATACCTGCGCGAAAAAGGGGTGGGAATGACCCGGGGGGGGGGGG
>NW_021680373.1:1527175-1555874 GCF_001412515.2 Diachasma alloeum
GGGGGTGTTTATGACCGGCGTGGGCCATCGGCTGGGGCAACGTGCGCGCCAGCACGGCCGCTCGTCTGCAATAAAGTCATTAAACAGAACGAGGACAGTCTCTCTCTCTGTACTTTCTTTGAAAAATTTTCCACGAAAAAAATTCCCTCAGGTTAATCCGCTTTCACGAAACATTTTAACCAATAAATTAAAATTTTTAATCCCCAGCGAGTGGAAGGTGGTTTAGTTGGGTATTGAGGGTTGTCACGTACCCAGGTAGTGTCCATAGATCGGTGTTTCCGGGTGAGAGAGATGTTTTCAATTATTCTGATGATTGACGAATTAGTCTATGGGTTTCATAACCACTTTTGAGGTATTGAGAGGAGTCAGGAAGTCGTCATTTGTTTCTCTGAGAATGGTTTTATTACAAAAATCGTTCAATGGTAATTGTTTAATTCATAACAGAACAGTTTATAAATTAATTGCAGAGCTGGTGTTCACTGGGTGGGGGTGAACGACAGGTTCATCGGGGAGGATTGACTCCCCGGGGTGTTCTCCACCTGGGCACTTCGCTCGCCCACGGGGTCAGTCTCATTCATGTCCTCAATCTGAAAAAAAATTGTGAATGGGTGAATGCAAGAAATGGAGAAATTAATTTACGACATTTGTGAAGATTAGTTTCTTGAATATATCTCATTATGTACAAGAGATGTAGCAATTTGTGTGAAGAATTTTTTGTAGAGAATTTCAAGAGCTACAAAAAATGTGATGACACATTGTTTTTTAAATCATCGGTTTTTGAGATATTTACAAAATGTTGAGGATGGAATCAAGTAGAGAAGAAGTAAAAGATTTAATGAAATTATTTTGGTAAAATATCTGAATTTTTTTGAAAGACAATGAGAAAAACAACTTTCTTTTTCCATTTCCATCTACAACCAAATGATTGTTTCTTGGAAAAAATTGAGACAGCCATATTTGTGCTATTTTAGAATTGTATTCGGATAGTTTAGGATTAATGTTCAGGTAAGCGAGAGATAATTCAATTTAGGGGGGCCAACAGCATGAAATTTCAAATAAAAGTCCAGATTTTTGAACAGTAAAAAGGCAATAGTTAAAAACAAACAGAAAAAATTAGGGAATACCAGACAATGTTCCCGAATTTTCTAGAAAAATCTAGAATTCTAAGAGATAGCGCAGCCCCTCAGAAGATGACGCTGAAATTAGCGAAAGATTCGACAGCAGATTTGTCTTACGCGAATCTAGGGGCGTACAAATGTTTTTAACTAATGTACAAACTCTTTCGCACTTAAAAAACATGTGTACATATGATTATTTGACTCTCCCACACTTAAATATCCCCTGAATTCAATTTTCCGCTGACGAATATTCGCTAGTTTCAGCTTCACCCCCAGGAGTGCCTCCGCAAATGCCCGCCAACCTGAAATTAAAGCCGTATCTAAATCAAAAACCCCTCAAGCTAACTTACAACAATCATCTCCTCCACCTTGATCCTCTTCTGCGCAATAGTCCTCAACAACGCCTTAGCCTCCTCCTTAGTCTCATCAAACTGCAGACACTTCTGCGCATAATGATTAGCCTGATCCAATTGTTCCCTCTTCAAATGATACTGCGTCAAAAACTTGTACGCATGGCTCAACTCTGTTCTATCAGCGCTCCTAAACTCATCCATCACAAAGTCGCTGTACGCCGCAGCGGCATGTTCCTCCTCATTCAAATTCTCATAAAGGGTAGCGAGTCTAATTAGCGCCATTCCCTCGATATCCCCGACATTGCACGCCTTGTAATAGCACTTGAGCGCGTCCTGTATTTTGTCCTGCTTCTCATACGCCTCCCCGAGAGCAAGAATCATCCTGCTGTCGTGTGGCCTCAGCCTCTGCGCCTGTTTGTAATAATAAAGCCCGTAGAAAGGCATTTTGAGGATCTCATAGGTTTGCCCGAGCCCATACCAGGCACGATAATCCCTCCTGTTGACCTCGATAGCCTGTCGATAGCTGTGAATAGCTCCATTAGTGTTCTTCAACTCCATGAACTCGTGTCCCAAAAGTGTCCAAGCCGACAGATATTGAGGATTCAGCTTCAACGCCCTGTGAAAATACATGACAGCCTTCTGGTGGTCAGCCCTCAGGCTGTAATAATTCCCAACAATGCAGCAAGTCTCCAGCCTGTACTTGTCGATGGCGGTGGCACGATGGGCAAGATCAGCCAACTCCACCCTCATCTCCTTGACGTAAAGCAGATTTGAGTAGGTGTCCATGTTGTCTAGACAGTAAGGATCATCCTTGATGATCTTCTTGAACGTTTCGATTGCATTCTCAGCGTCTCTTCGATAATGAACTGCTATTGCTGTCTGCGCCAGGACGTAACCGTTCTTCTCGAAACCCATGGACTGCAGCTCGCAGTAGAGGGCTAGACCCTCGTCCAGAAGTTGAAGCTCCAGAAACATGTGCGCCATGAAGAAGTGCTTCATCCAGTGGTTTGGAAGGGTCAGGCTGTCTAGCTTCTCCTTGTCGTTTATCAGACCTGCTAGCTCCAACCACGTGCCCCAGTGCATCGGGTACTTGTGGGTCGACTCCACCAGGACGTCAACAGCCTCGTGGGTCAATCGTAAGTTCTTCAGGGTTACGCCGAAGAGGTACAGGCCGAAACCGTCCAGTTGACCGGACATGTGGTCCTTTCGCAGGTCGCTGGAGAGCAGCTTGAGCTCCTCGTTCTTTAGGGGGTCGGGGGGAACGTCTGTCATGTCGTAGATCTTCTTTTTCTCGCCGGAGAGGTAGCGAGAATACAGGTAGAGGAAACGGGTCTTTGGGCTCTTGCAGGATTTTATGAAGTACGCGGCGCGGTCGTATTCTTTTAGGTCGAAGTAACTTTTCGCGAGGATGTATTGGTCGTCTTCGAGGCAGGTTTCTACTAGGCTTATGTCTTGGGTCATGTCGTGACCGTCCAACTTTATGTCGCGGAGAGAGTAGTTTAACTCGGATAACCTAGAATTCGTTTTTTGGGGGGGTTAGTGTGGACGATTGACCGGGGAGCAGGATGGGGTGAGATCTTGTACTTAATTTCGAGTAAAACGGTTTTTGGGAATAATTCGGAAGGAGGGGAATTAATTTTTTGATGAACGAGGTTTCTAGATACACGTCGGGGGGAGGGGATGTATTTTTGTGATGAGTTTTTTGTGGAGAATTTGTTGAGGTCAAAACAAGAACTTTTGGGGACTTTGGGGAATAGCGCGAGATTGGAAAAGGATAAATAAGTTGATATTAATTTTTTTTTGAGTTAGGGCGAACGAATGAGGGAGGAGGCGGGATGGGACCTACTGCTTAATTTCGAATGGAATAATTTGGAATATGGGGAGCAATTTTTTTAGGATTAATTTTTTTGTGGAGAATTTGTTGAGATCGAAAAAAGAACTTATGGAAGTTTTGGGGAATGTCGAGGGATTGAGAAGGATGAATACCTGGAATTCATTTTTTTTGGGGGGGTTAGTGAGGTCGAAACGGGGGGAGAAGGAATAGGATGAGGCCCAGTACTCAATTTTAAATAGAACAGTGTTTTGGGAGTGATTCGGAAGGAGGGTAATAATTCTTTTGATGAACAACAGTTTTTGAGATGGAAAGAGGGCGACATATTTTTGTCATTTTTTTCGTGGAGAATTAGTGGAGGAAAAGAGATGGATAACCTGGAATTATTTCTTTTTTTGTGGGGGGAGGGAGGGGGGGAGGACGAATAAGGGGGAACAGAGGGTCGGATAAGGCCTACTTAATTTTGAATACAACGGTTTTTTGGGAATAATTCGGAAGGAGGGGAATTAATTTTTTGATGAACGAGGTTTCTAGATACACGTCGGGGGGAGGGGATGTATTTTTGTGATGAGTTTTTTGTGGAGAATTTGTTGAGGTCAAAACAAGAACTTTTGGGGACTTTGGGGAATAGCGCGAGATTGGAAAAGGATAAATAAGTTGATATTAATTTTTTTTTGAGTTAGGGCGAACGAATGAGGGAGGAGGCGGGATGGGGCCTACTGCTTAATTTCGAATAGAATAATTTGGAATATGGTGAGCAATTTTTTTAGGATTAGTTTTTTTGTGGAGAATTTGTTGAGATCGAAAAAAGAACTTATGGAAGTTTTGGGGAATGTCGAGGGATTGAGAAGGATGAATACCTGGAATTCATTTTTTTTGGGGGGGTTAGTGAGGTCGAAACGGGGGGAGAAGGAATAGGATGAGGCCCAGTACTCAATTTTAAATAGAACAGTGTTTTGGGAGTGATTCGGAAGGAGGGTAATAATTCTTTTGATGAACAACAGTTTTTGAGATGGAAAGAGGGCGACATATTTTTGTCATTTTTTTCGTGGAGAATTAGTGGAGGAAAAGAGATGGATAACCTGGAATTATTTCTTTTTTTGTGAGGGGAGGGAGGGGGGGGAGGACGAATAAGGGGGAACAGAGGGTCGGATAAGGCCTACTTAATTTTGAATACAACGGTTTTTTGGGAATATTCGGAAGGTGGGGGGCAATTTTTTGTGAAGAGTTTTTTTGGAGGAGAAAAGAGGGAGACGAATTTGTTTCATAACTTATTTTGGGAAGAATCGTGGGATGGAAAAAAGGTCTCCCGGTATTCTCTGGTGAACGCATTTATTCTAGAGATATTTACTTGAGAAGTAAAGAGTATAATGCGAAGAAGCAAATATTCTTTAGGAGAAAATTTGTGTTTACGGACATCTCGACATTGAAGAGAGATGAAAAAATGCTGTAGATAATTTTTTAAATTACAAACAGAATCTTCTCATATTTTTTCGTAAACCCTTTCGTTCGCAAAGTACTTATCAAGAACTGAATGGTCAAGCGAAATCAGTCAATAATTTTATCCGCGAATAGACCCGTTTTTTGGAGAATCTCTTGGAATTGGAGAGAGATAAACAAATTTTTGTAAAGAATTTCATGTGAGAGATTCTTCAAACTATGAAAAAAGATCTGTTGATTTGGTTTTTAATCATTTTTATCAGAGATCGTCCCCAGTAACTAAACAGGAAAGCGAAAATGAGGCAATTCTACTTCACAACAAATTTGTTTTATAATTAATATAATACCTAATACATTACTTGTAAAAAAATTTCTGAACTGCAAAAAAAAACAATTATGAAAACTTCGCTATCACTCTTCAATTCCGAGATATCAAGCAAAAACCGAAGTCTGAATTGAATTAAATTCTCTCGTTCTGTCAACAAATTTTTTAGAAACTGACGGGTTTATTTACCATTTCGTTGAGTTCAATAATCCTCGCTGGGAGCACTCCGATATCGCCCGCAGAGTGTCGATCTTAACCTCCTTGATATCGAATTTCATCACAGACTCCTCCATTTCACCAAATAATAACAGTCTTCTATAAAAAATTGCAGCCAATCCGACAGACACTTCACTTCAGAAATCTCACATGACTCAATGAATCGTACTTATGCACTAAAAACCGATTAACATGCACAACACCAAAAGATTGTTATTATTTTGAGCGGCAAACCACTCCAACTGATGGAGTAGGGCTCTGCTGTACCGATGCACCGAGTGCGTCACCGCGGCAATCCCAAATCGCCCAGTGCGCGATTGTCACCCATTGTTGATCCCCCGTATTATTGACGTCTCAACAATGCTCTTGAGCTGCGATTGAACCCATTAAAAAATTCTAACGGGTGAAAAATAAGTTTTCAATCATGGAGAGTTATCATTTATTCGCTTGGGTGAGTGAATCCTTATTTATTGTCTCTAAATAAAAATGGAATTACTACGTCGTGAGCTCAACTGATGGAGAGAACACGTGTGAGCGCATTTTTAACTGCAGCGCTCTCTACGTTCCCGCGAACAAAATTCGAACAGAAATTTTAAATAATGAATTGAAATTGAGTTAATTCGATAAATTAACTAATGAGAATATTTCCACAGAAATTATTCGGCTCGTAATTTTTTATTTTTCTTGGTTGAATTTTTTAGTGAAAGAATAAAAACCAATTGTCACATGCATAGAGACATGACCCTAAAAACATAATTTCTTCGCGTTTTATGATATTTTAGACTACTTGCAATCAAAATTAGAAAATTGAAAAATCGGTCAAATACAAAGTTTCTGACAAAGTTTATTTCGGAAACAAAAAACAGTGAGAAAGAACTCAACAATTGTCTCAAAATTCTGATGAAATCATAACAAAAATTCTAACCAATAAAAATAAATTTTCAATTATGCAGATTTCATTTATTCGCTTGGATGAATGAATCCTTATTTATTGCTTCTGAATAAAAATGGAATTGTCACGTCGTGAGATCAAACTGATGGAGAGAACACGTGTGCGCGCATTTTTCAACTGCAGCGTTCTCTACGTTCCCGCGAACCATATTCAGAAATTTTAAATGACTAAATAATTGAAATTGTTTAAACTTGCCGAATATTAATGAATTTACTACGATTCCGAACAAATAGTTTTTATAGGGGAAAATTGATCGTTTATAAATTGTGTATAGAAAATGCTCGTAATTTTAAAAAAATTGCTACTTGCAAAGTTAAAATAATAAAATGATTGTAACATGTCCGGAAATTCCGATGTTTGACTACAAAAGTAGAGACGCATTTCACTAGAGAAAAAATGGCCAAAGCGCTTGGTTATCCTTAATTGTTTTTTTATAAAGTTTCACTAATGATCTTACCTTCATCAGGCTGACGACATGATTAATCTTTTGTCTCGTCTCAAAAAGTTAATCAGATAAATGCAATTTTCCTTTCCCCTAAACCCTTGGAATCGTTTTAAACACTCAACAACAATGAGCTACCCCAGACCATTGGTCTATTCAACCATTCACATTCGCAGAGACACGCTAATCCTCAAAAAGTAATAAACCCAAAAATTCTGGCCTCATTACTCATAATATTTCACCAATATTACAAAAGAGCCCGAACAAGAAAATGAACCTCAAAGCACCTCAGAGCACCTCAAAGAACGTTGAAAAATTTTAGGGTGCCAATTCACACGGACTATTAAACCCCGGTTATAAATCCGAAACAGTATATAACGATTCAAGTAAAAAAAATATGGTTGATGCGTACGACATTTTACTGGTGAGAAAAGGGCGATTCTTTGCGCTTGAAGCGTGCAAAAAGCGCCCTTTTTTCACTTTTATAATAAAATTACAATCACATAATTAAATTGTAGGAGAAGAAGAATCTATTTGAAATTCTAAAAAGATTTGACGGAATGCTGCAAAAAATGCAAACAACTTTTGCTCCATTCTCATTCTCTAGCACTTCCCTAATGATTTTACCTTATAATTAATCTTTTGTCCAGTCTCAAAAAGTTAATTAGATAAATACAATTTTCCTTTCCTCTAAACCCTTGAAATTATTTAACAATGAGCTGCCCCAGACCATTGATCTTCTCAACCATTCGCATTCGCAGAGACACGTTAATCCTCCACAAGCAATAAACCCAAAAATTCTGCCCTCAATTGTCACGGAAATAGTATACTACGATACAAGTAAAAAAAATATTTTGATGCGTCCAACGTACAGTTTTTTATATGTATCGTACGATATTGTATGATACTGGTGAGAAAAAGGTGATCCCTTGCGCGCGAAGCGTGCAAAAAAGTGTCCTTTTTTCACTTTTATCATAAAATTTCAATCACATAATCAAATTGAAGAAAAATTTATTTAAAATTCTAAAAAGATTTAACGGAATGCTGCAAAAAATGCAAACAACTTTTGCTCCATTCTCATTCTCTAGCACTTCCCTGATGATTTTACCTTATAATTAATCTTTTGTCCAGTCTCAAAAAGTTAATTAGATAAATACAATTTTCCTTTCCTCTAAACCCTTGAAATTATTTAACAATGAGCTGCCCCAGACCATTGATCTTCTCAACCATTCGCATTCGCAGAGACACGTTAATCCTCCACAAGCAATAAACCCAAAAATTCTGCCCTCAATTGTCACGGAAATAGTATACTACGATACAAGTAAAAAAAATATTTTGATGCGTCCAACGTACAGTTTTTTATATGTATCGTACGATATTGTATGATACTGGTGAGAAAAAGGTGATCCCTTGCGCGCGAAGCGTGCAAAAAGCGCCCTTTTTTCACTTTTATAATAAAATTACAATCACATAATTAAATTGCAGGAGAAGAAGAATCTATTTGAAATTCTAAAACGATTTGACGGAATGCTGCAAAAAATGCAAACAACTTTTGCTCCATTCTCATTCTGTAGCACTTCCCTAATGATTTTACCTTATAATTAATCTTTTGTCCAGTCTCAAAAAGTTAATTAGATAAATACAATTTTCCTTTCCTCTAAACCCTTGAAATTATTTAACAATGAGGTGCCCCAGACCATTGGTCTTCTCAACCATTCGCATTCGCAGAGACACGTTAATCCTCCAGAAGCAATAAACCCAAAAATTCTCCCCTCATTACTCATAATATTTCACCAATATGACAAAAGATTCCAAGCACCCCCTGAAAGAACGCTGAAAAATTTTAGGGTGCCAATTCTCACGGACAATTAAGCCTCGGTTATGAATCCGAACAGTCGCAGTTGCCCGAAGAGATAGATCTCTCTAAAACAAGCCTGAATCCGTCGAGAATATCAAAAATAGTGGGTGGTGCAGGTCACACACTGATTCTGGAGGACACAGGTAAACTGTACTCGTGTGGCTGGAACAAGAAGGGCCAAGCGGGAATTCCCCGGGCAAAAATAATCCTCAATTTGCAAACAATTGATGCTCTCAAGAACGTAAGAATAAAGGATGTGGCCTGCGGGTGGGACAGTTCGATTGCACTCGCTGACAACGGTCAAGTCTATACCTGGGGCTCCAATTGTTTCGGACAATTGGGCAGAAGTGCCAGTGAATGGACAAGTGTACCCGATAAAATAGACATTGCCTCGAGAGTCAAGAGGATTGCAATGGGTTTGCGACACTCCATTCTCCTTACTGAGGATGGCTGTCTATTGGTGGCCGGTGCAGGTAGCAAATTTCAACTTGGGATTATCGATGCAAATGACGAGACTGTCCGACAGGCGGGCGCCTTTCTATCTGGTAATTATTTGACGTTTCTGGTAATGTTGTTTCATAAATTCTCTCTGAAAGGTCATATTTTGGACGAGTGGTTGTACCTATTCAGTCTTTATTTTAAATATTAAAGGGAATTATTGTTTGCTGCTTCATTTGGTCGAGATGGAAGATCGAAGGGGGTTAAAACATCATCTCAGTTTTAATCCCTGTTTTATTTATTTTATTGTTTATTATTATTTTTTGTTTAAAGTGCTCAATTTATTTAAAAATTCTATATATTATAGAAAATTATTTAATTGCAAATGATTACCATCAATTATTCTACTTATTTTTTTAAATAAAAAATTCAATGATTATGGAGTAGAATTTGCTACTATATAATTTATTAACTCCGCGTTGGGTCCATAATTCAATTCTTCTTCTGTATCTAGAAGTTTCGCATTGATTTTTTTGTATCAATTATTTATACAATATTATTGTTGTTTTCTCTCGTTAAATACTCCGTCAAATACAGGAAAATTAGTATTTAAAAAAATCTGGGTTAATTTCAAATAATTAACATCAATTATTTTAGTTATTTTTCCTGAATATAAAAATTCAATGATTATAAAATAGAGCTCAATACTATATAATTAATTCGCTCCGCCTCGGATCCACAATTTAATCCTTTTTCTATGCCACGGAGTTTCGGATTAATTTTTTTATATCAATTATTCATAAAATTGTTTCCTCAGTTTAAATATTCGGTCAAATACAGAAAAATTACTATCTTAAAAAATCTGGATAAATTGCAAATGATTACCATCAATCATTCAACTTTTTTTCCTGAATAAAAAAATTCAATGATTATAAAATACAATGCAATACTATATAATTAATTTGCTCCGCCTCGGATCCATAATTTAACCCTTTTTCTATGCCAAGAGGTTTCGTATTAATTTTTTTATATCAATTATTCATAAAATTGTTTCCTCTGTTGAAATATTCTGTCAAATTCCGGAAAATGACTACTAAAAAAGCTGGATTAATTGCAAATAAGCATCAAGTATTCTACTTATTTTTCCTGAATTAAAAAATCCAAAGATTATAAAATAGAATGCAATACTATATAATTAATTAATCCCGCCTCAAGTCCATACTTCAATCTTTGACCCAGAAGTATCGGATTAATTGTTCTGCGACAGTTCCAGGTATATCAGGAATCAACGACATCTCCTGTGGGCAATATTTCAGCACAGCTGTCGGGAATGAGGGGGTGATTTACACGTGGGGGGATAACAAGTGGGGTCAATTGGGGGCTGATGTTAATGGGGTCAAGAGTCAGAAGGTTCCTTTGCAACTGAGTAGAGAGATTGAGGGGATTAAGACGTTGCGATGTGGGTGGACACACACGGGGGTCCTCACGAGGGATGGGCAGGTTTTCACGTGGGGGAGGAACACTTATGGGCAGTTGGGCCATTCTCGTCAAGACTCTCCTTGGATTCCGAGGCATCTGAGTGGCCTCCGAGAGATTGAACAACTGGAGATTGGATCCGAACACAATATTGCACTCAACAGTAATTTTTTTATTTTATTTTTGAGAATTCAATCCCGGATATCCACATGTTTTTCAGTCTTGCATTGAATGGCGGGAGGAAAATGGAAAAAAAGAATGAATATTTCAGATTTGAAACATCTCCTTCTTCTAAATAAATAATTTTCATTTTTTAAACTTTCGGAAATCTTTCTGGAATAATTTCAACGGTGGAAAATTGATTGTTTATATGCCTTAGCAGAAATTTTATAGACTTTTTATTCCGCATTGAAAATAAAAAAAATACAATTTATACCCAGGGAATTAACAGAACAAATTTAAATGCATTAAATTGAATAGATAAATAGAAATCTGTTGACTTTAAAAAACTGATTGATTATTTTTTCTTCATCAGCTAAAGGAGATATTTTCTCCTGGGGCTGGAACGAGCACGGAAACTGTGGAAATGGACACACAGAAAACGTCTGGTCCCCGCAGAGAATATCGATTCCCAGGGGATATAAAGGAGTTTTAATTGGCAGTGGTGCAGGTCACTCCTTCGCAGTTGTGAAAAAATTGATTTAATCCGCATTAAAAAAATTCAGATATTCAAAATTAATCCAATACATTTCACCGAATGGGTCGAAAGAGCGAACGCACTGTAGCTGTCCACGATAATATAGACAGGGTGAATTTTACTACACCTGGCGACCCACCACCTGCCTTCAGGGAACTGTTACTAATAACAAAACAACCCTACGATACTGACGTTTACAGAAACTGTTATCACAACTGGAGAATAAAAGATCCTCCACGAAGTTTATTATTTTTGTCGAATTAATAATCAAAATGCTGAGATCGCGATCGCAGGGGTCAGTCTGGTGAGTTTACTCTCCCTTTTGAAAATGGAAAATAAAAGGTCCTGAATTCATGTGGCACATATTTTTCTCTTTGGTTAGCGAGCAAGAGGCGAAGTTTGTTCAAGATAGAATAACTGGGGTAGAAAAACATTTCGCTGAGTTGTGCACTGTATTCGCTGCATTCACGAGAAAAGCGGCTAGGCAAGTATTTAATTTTTAACAGGAAATTGCAGAAAATATGTCAATAGAATCATTTGTGTAGAAAAATTGAAGTATTAATTTTTTGTGTAGAATATGTTCCGTTGAACGTTTCTATTGAAAAAAAGTCGCAGATAAATTGCAGAAATTTTCAATAGAATCAGCCAAAAACTAACGGAAAATTCGATAAAAATCCAGTAGAATTTTTTAGCGAATTCGCTAGGTTTCTCCATTTTTTCGTTCGTGTAATGATGAATTTAATTCATTTTAATTCATAGATTAATCAAACTTTATTGATATTTTCTACAGAATACGTTCCATTGAACATTTCTATTGAAAAAATTCGCAGATAAGTTGCAGATATTCTCAATCGGCCAACATCTAATGTAAAATTTAATGAAGTTCAATAAAATTTTCTAGCGAATTCGCTAGATTTTTCTACATTTTTCCGTTCGTGTAATAATTAATTTAATTCATTTTAATTCATAGATTGATCAAACTTCATTGATTTTTTCTACAGAATATGTTGCATTGAACATTTCTATTGCAAAAAAATCGCAGTTAAATTGCAGAAATTCTCAATCTGCCGAAAACTAACGGAAAATTCAATAGAAGTCCAATAAAATTTTCTAGCGAATTCGCTAGATTTTATCTACATTTTTCCGTTTGTGCAATGGTGAATTTAATTCATGTCAATTCATAGATTGCGGGATAAAAATGACGAGGTTGCCAAGGTGATCCAAACGTACGCAGAGTCTGAGACAATTAATCGGTCTCTGAGTAGTGGATTAACGAATTTTTCAACTACTTTGTCAGTCATTGGAGATTACAGGTGCTTAAATTAACTAGAATAATTTTTAGAATCAGTTCTCATCGCTAAATACTTTGAACACCTTTCAGAGATGCGGAAGTTCGAAGATTGGATTCAAAAATTATCGCTCCTCTCTCTCAGTACTCAATAATTTGTAAGCATGCACGTGAGGATGTGAAGAATACATTCACAGCTAGGGACAGGCAATTGGTGAAACGAAGACAGTTGGATAAGGTGCGGGAGAGAAATCCTAGGAATAGACAATTGATCGTATCCTTTTCTCAAGAAGTGAATAATTGAGTCACAAGGAAATAGTCAAACTTGATAAGTTGAATCAATTTTTTGTTCATTTTTAAATTATCGCGATGATGAATCGTTTTATGGAAAAATCCCAAAGGTTTTTTCCAGTATAACATTTATACTGTGATTTTAGATGTGAATTTATGACTGATGCACGTTTTTCAGTGGCACTATTCAATAAAAAATATAAGATGCACCAACTCCTGTTGACTAAGTCGTCGGTTAAGGGAGAGGGTAAATTTTAAAGTTCAATGGATTATTTCCATTGATGGAGCATTTGAAATGTATCCTGAGGAAAAAAATTAATTAACCCAAAGGTTAGACCCGTGTTAACTCAGACGAGGCTATGCCATAAATAGAAAATTATTCTCAAAATTATTCTCATGAATATTAAAAAATTGTTAACCCTAGGATATCATTGACCTGGGGTGTAGATTTTACTCTGGAATTTATTTGCTTCCCAGGACTTGGTGCAACCGAGCCAGAAAAGAATTAATATATTTTGACTTTACAATGCAAATTACAGAATAAATTACGGCACGAATTTTTGAGGAAACAAATTTGCAGTGTAAATCGCAGTATAAATTACGGAACAAATTTTGTCTGTTGTTTTCACCGCATTTTTTATCATCTCCCGTTAAAAAAAGTACAGTGAAAGAAAATTGAAAAATTAATTAATTTGGGTATATAGATTTTACCCTGCAATTTATTTACTTTCCAAAGGTTGGTGTAACCGGGCCAAAAAAATTTATGAATTTCGGATTTGCTATGCAATTTACAGAATAAATTACAGCATGAATTCTCCAATTTTTTCACTGCATTTTTTATCATTTCTCTTTAAGAAATTGCAGTGAAAAAAATTGAAAAATTAATTAATTTTGATATATAGATTTTACCCTGGAATTTATTTGCTTTCCAAAGGTTGGTGCAACCGGGCCAAAAAAATTTATGAATTTCGGATTTTCAATGCAATTTACAGAATAAATTACAGCATAAATTTTCCAGTTTTTTCACCGTATTTTTTATCATCTCCACTTAAAAAATTGTAGTGACAAAAATAGAAAAATTAATTACTTTTGATGTATTAATTTCACCCTGGAATTTATTTCAGGAATTTATTTCCTTCCCAAGGGTTGGGCAACCGAGCCAAAAAAAAATAAATAAATTTTTGATTTTGCAATGCAAATTACAAAATAACTACAGTATAAATTTTCCAATTTGTTTCATATCATTTTTTATCATCTCCACTCGAAAAATTGTAGTGAAAACAAAAGGAAAAATTAGTGAATTGGCTAGATTGATTTTTCTTGACAAAAAATCAGTCTCAAGCAGAGTCAGAGCTGATGAAAGCGACAGTTGAGGTATCTCGAGTGGTGAAAGGTCTGGAAGAGCAGATAGATTCCTTCGAGAAGCAGAAACTCCACGATGTGAAGCACTTGCTCCTCGATTTCGTGAACATCGAGTTGAGTTTCCACACGAAGACGGTGGAACTCCTGACGAAAGCTTATCGAGACATTGCTGAGATCGATGAAGCCAAGGATTTAGAGGTGAGACCATAAAAATAACAGATCATCTCTCTTATATTAAAATCGAATCTGTGACATGCAGGACTATCAAGTAGCCAGAGGAGAGCATAGCGGGGTAATTTTAGCCTTCTCAAACGTCAATTAATGTAGAACCTACCGTAGTGGCAAGCTAAATCAAGTTTTCCACGAAAAACTCATAAATTAATTAATTCTACAGGAATTTCGAGAGGTTCTCAACATTCCTGACACGATGGCACGTCTCGACACCGTGAGAAGGACATCTTTTCGTCAGTCCCACTCTCTGGGGAACTTAGCCAATCGTCTCGCAGCGTCGCCACTGAATTTAAAAAAATTAGCGAGCAGACCTGCAGAATCAATCGTGAGTGCATAATTATTCATTCTTAAAATTAAATTTTCATTCAGATTGTTCTGCAAATTTTTTATGAATCATTGAATTCATCGAAAAATGTTCGAAGAGTTTTTTTTATAATTCTTCACATAATTTTCATTAAAAATGCCTCAGGTGATCGAGGAATTGTGCAGCAAATTCTGCCTTTTTGAAATTCTTGAAACAACGCTAGTGAAAAATGCAATAATTTGGCATTGTAAATTATAGTATTTTTGTGGAAAACGTAAAATAATCTTTAGTAAAAGATGATTACTAGAATCTATTTACATATTATTATTATCAATTTATATTTATATTTTGAAATAATTCGAGATATTCCTCAAGAAAAGTAAAATAGTTTTTTATTTTATCACTAAACTACTCAATTCCAATTCATTCTTCCAAAAATATCCCAAATAATATGAGATTCATCAACATAAATGAAAAACAGAAAATCTGAAATTTTTATCTCAAATAAAAATTACGAAAGTCTAAAAAAAACATCAATCGACAAAAAATGCAATTTATTTCAGGACTCTCTGAAAGCAACATCATCAGACTCAGTCCAGGTCGAGGAGTATGGAGACTCCACCGAGGAAGAAGACTCCGAGGAGTCAATCCAACAACGTCCAGTGAGACCCAAGCCAAAACCCTAACAATTCCCTTGGATAAATGAAACCTAAACCAATAAATCGAATTTTATCAGGTGTTATCGAAGACAGTAATCCCGAAGTCCCCCAGGAGGTTCGTCCTGAGACTGTTCCCCCCAATAGTTCGAGGCTAAAGCTCCCTACCCTCTTCCACGATGAAGAACCTGCCCCAAATAACAAAAACAACCACAAGTATTATTCTCAAAAAAATGTATAATTTATTGATAAACCTCAGTGATAACAAATGATATCGTTAATTATGGCTCAGTGGAAACCGTTGAATTCATTAGTGCTCTGTTGGATGGAATGGATTCACTTGTCTGTACCCTCTACTCCAGCCTGGGTCATCAGGTCGGCGATGTTCTTCTCCAGGTCGTCTATTCGATTGCCCATTTCGTCTAGTGTTTACTATTAAGGATTTTATGTACTCGACTCTTATAAAAGAATTCAAGAGGGAGATCTAACACGTTCAAATAAAAAATTTTTGGGAATTCTGTTTAAAAAATCATTTAATTAATTTGTTCAACTATATAATTAAATTTTGTTTTAAATCCATTGGAAATTCTTTCAGAATGAATGTAAACAAAATAATGAAAATAATGAAAAAAAATGAATATTGAAAAAAAATGTTGTCTGTTTTCTGTTATCAATAGTGTTATTTCACCATGTCCTGTAATGATGTACCAATTTCTTGCCCATTCCCAGAAAAAAAATTCGTGCATATAAAATGAAATGTAAAATATTTTTCTATTGGAATTCTATTGAAATGATAATTGAAAATATACTAGATTCGTTTCTACTAATTTTCTTTTCATTCAAAAGAAAAACCTAACACATTCGCAAAAAAAATTCAAGATAAAACAGTATTTTTTCAAAGGAATATTTCACGGAAAGATCAATAGATTCTTTCATAGAAATCCCTGCGTATAACTTTCCTAAGTTTTCTTCCACTCAATTTTTTAAATCTCACATTACAAAATTTAAGAAACAATTTAAAAAATTCATGACCAGAAAAATATGAATATGAATCAAGATTCATTAACTTTTCTTCATGAATATTACTGTGAAAATCAGGAATAAACTGAGATTATAAATTCCCGATGAAATTCCCTGAGTGAAAATTTCCTAAGCTTTTTTTCGTGCATGCACGCACGAAAAAAATTTAATAGAAAAGCTTATCAAATTCGTTAGAAAATTCAATAGAATTTTCGAATTCGATAGGTTTTTCTATCAACTTTTGTCGTCCGTGTGTCCACTCAATTCTGTGTCTTGCATTACAAAATCCAAGAAACAATTAAAGAAAAAATATGACCAGAAAAATATTAATATAAATCAACATGCATTAAGTTTTTTTCATGAATACTACTATGAAAAGCGTGAAAAAATGAAAGATTTTTTGCTGAGAATCAGAAAAAAGCAGTACAATTTCTTGGAAAAGGCAAGAAAATTAAATTAAAAAGCCGAAGTTAAAGGATTTTTCAGGTTATGTGAGCCCCGTTCCGTCAAGTTAAATCCTAAAATATCAAATTGACTATCGAAAAGGATATTTCTCCCAATGATCTGATCAGACATGGCCTGGAACTTGTCCTGCATGCCCTGCAGCAACGTCTGGACCTAGAAGTGAATGACCACAATTCTGTCATCTGTGTATTTCCCCTTGTCAACGACGAAATGACGAAGAGTAACTCACGAATTGTGTCAACTCCTGCATATTCTTAGGATCCGCATTGTTCCTGATGGCGTAGTTCTCGTCGTCCTCCTGCTCGGGCTTGACGTGCTCCTTGATGTCAGCCATATTTCCGGGATTTATTGAGCTTTATCACAATGATTTGAACGGATATGGAAGGGTGGGCCTGGTGACCCGAGTGGCTCGAGGCTTTGAGATGAACTCAACTCACTCCATCGACCTTTACTTTAGCCAGGGGTGTTTGGGGATCCTGGCGCATGCGAGATTATTTCGGAGAGAGGACACGCTAAGCTACTTCGATCATTGCCCTCTTCCTGTGGATGTCCGCAACCGGTACCACTGATTGATTTAACAATTTGTTAACGTTTTGTTGTGTCAAAGTTGCGGAAACATTGAAGGGTTGAGTCATTGCGTTCCTTGAAACAACGCCACAGACGTTGTATGAGAAAATTTCGTAGAAAATTCACGAAATTTTGCGAATTCTCTCGGATTTTTAGCGAAATTTCCATTAGTTTTTAGCCGATCCTATTGAAAAATTCCGTTCAATAGAATAAGTTGTACAGAAACATCGAATTCAACAGATTTTTAAATATTTATGGAAGCAGTGGGAATAATTCGTTTGGATTTTTTAATGTGTCTGCTTCATACTATTTGTACATTTCATATATTAAAAATCATTATGTATAATAACTATACATAGTAATATTAATTTATCGTCATCTCTCAACTCGGTAACCATGAATTGAGAAGAGTCAGCGGATACAATTTTTAAAAATTCATTCAACTATTGATCTATTGTTAACGTTTTGCTAAGTAAAAGTTGCGGAAACATTAAGGAGCTGAGTCATTGCGTTCCTTGGAACGTCGCATGTACGAGAAAATTTTGTGGAAAAACCTTGCGGATTCTCTCGGATTTTTAGCGAAATTTTTATTAGTTTTGGCCGATTCCATTGAAAAATGCCGTTCAATAGAAAATATTGTATATAAAAAGTCGACAAAATTCAATTTTCACAAAAAACTTATTCTATTGAGACATTTTCTATAGGAATTTCTGAATAACATGGATTTTCTAAATTTTTCCATTATATTTTTCTTCTCTTTTCATTACAAAAATCAAACGAGAGAAATAAATTAAGCCAAAGAATTTCTATAGAAATTATCTCAATAGAATAAATTTTATAGAAAAATCGAATTCAACAGATTTTTAAATATTCATGGAAGCGGTTGGAATAATTCGTTTGAATTTTTTATTGTGTCTGTTTCATGCTGTTTTACATTTCACAACTATATTATAAATCATTACGTATAATAACTATACATATTAGAAAAATATAATTTCATGTTCACTCATTATTAAGAGAGCAAGCTCGAACGGACTTAACTGCACTGAAAATCTCTCCTGTGCATCAATAACTAGTCATCCTCATATCTCAATTTGGTAACCATGAATTGAGAAAAGTCAAGGGATACAAGTTTGAGTCCGATGACACCTCCATAACCAGGTTTGCCCTTATAGAACAATCCAGCCCCGGATAACGGCATTGGAGGTTCAGTGACAACTGCCCTAGCGTCCAAGAATGGCACCGTAGTTTGCCCGAAATCTTTCACGTTATCAGTGGCTTGGAACTCGACATAGCTAGGACCCTCGACCTCAACATTCTCCTTCGTCTTTGTTGGAATGTCGGAATTTTTTAGTTCAATTTTCGTTCTGAAATTCAGTGTGAATTTCTGTTAGAATTCTTCTGAAAACTGTTTTTTTAATAGATATTCGGTAACCAGGAATATCTATTGAATATCCATTTATTTTATATCTACTTATTGAAATAGATATCAAAAAATAAAAAATAAAATTAATTCAACTTTTTTTAAATATTTATTGTATCCGGATTTAATGACGGATTTGATGTAGTTTTATCTGTTGACTTTTTTCTATATCTATTGAATATCCATTTATTTTATGTCTATTTATTGAATAGATATAGAAAAAACAGATAAAACCTTACACAAGAGATTAAAACATTAACCCTCGAATGATCGCGCCGCTCCACCGAACGAGTCTGGTCGCGCGTCAAACGCTGCTTAGTCAGATTCGATTAATAAGCCCCTCATGTATAGATATTCCAAATTTTTATTTTTTTCCTCATTGAAGTAGTTTTGAAGAAAATTACGAGCTAATAAAAAACATTTGCTAGTTAGTACTTTTTTTTAAATAAATTTTTGAAAAATCACAAAAATTGATAAAAAAAAATTTTGTGGCCGCAGGACAATAAAACCGGATTTAATGCCACGAGGACAGATTATTTGAGGAACTCCTAAATTGGCATTTCGTGATTATCGATATTTTCGCAGTTATCATGAAACAAATGAAAAGGACTGCGCTTTACTCACAGCGCGACCACTGGAGGGTTAATGCAAAAAATCAGCATCTATTGAATTATTTTTGTCAAATGTCTAGTGAAAAACGAAGGATAAATAATCAACGGTTAATAGGGAAATGCACGAGGGTAGATATACCTAGGTGAGGAGTCTTTGAAAATCCAGTTATCACTTTCCGGGACTTCCAATTTTTGTGCTGTAGCATTCCAGGCGGTCAGCCTAATGCCGAAATTCAATTGTCCTTCGCAGGTTCCAAATTTAACTCCTGTGAATTAATTTACGATTTATATATATAATTTAACTGCTGTTCATCGATTTATATTATGTAGATTAATTTGAATATCATTAATGCTCGATTGCTTGATTGTTAATGAATACCTGCCAACACCTTTTATGGTAATTTCCAGAAGAGGACATGAGATTTAGGAAGGAAAAACTCATGAGTGAATGAAAATTCAATGAAATTCTCTAGTTTTGAGTAGCGCCAAGACGAGAATGCTTTAAATTATTTGATTTTCAGTGAGACCGTCAATATTCAATGCCAAATTATTCCGAATTTTCAATCAATTGAAAATTTAAGAATATCATCAGGATTCTACTGATTTTTATCAATTTTCATGGAAGAATTGAACTGAAATTTACGGTTCTCCGTGATTTTTCTATGAAATTCAGAATTTTCAATAGAAATTTGTGCATTTTGCGAAGAATCTGTGGATTTGACAACATCACCAACCTCCACTAGAATTGAAAAGGCGGGCAAGTTTGTCAAATCTTGAAGACCAACCTAAGGCTTCTGTTTCATTTGTTTGGATCTCATCATCTCATATTTTCATTGCATATATGTGTAAATTTATTTGTTTCTAAATACGTATTATATAATGGCTTGACCCTACAATTGGCTTCGGCTGCTGGGTCTTCATAATAAATAAAATAGCAAATAGAAGATCAACAGAAATCCACTAGAATTTTCCAGCGATTCTGTCCGATTTTTCTACGAAATTTCTTCGTGCCGGAAGGCAGATGAGACAGGAAAGGTTGAAAAAGATACGAAATACGGAAAGCCTTTGGTCACATCAAAGAACCAAATAAATTGCAATTGAAAAATACCTGTCAATACGTAAGGCCCCAAGGAAGAATATGGAGAATAAACATAATCACTCTCAACGTGTTTAACAACAAATTCATCTTGAGTACTGATTGTATCCAAATTGACGGCTCTTCGATCTGGAAACCTGAGTGTAAAGGAATTCTCTTCAGAACTTTCTTCGTAAATCTCATCGAAGGCCTCTACAGGGGCCCAACGCGCGGACTCCACCTGATTAAAGTTCTTCAATTTCCCCTCCTGAATTTGAATATAAATCGTTCCGTTCAATTCCGTCAATTTCAGTCCGGTTATCACCCTGCAAAGTTTTTCGGATTAACGAAAATGCGTGGCAATAATTAAATGCGGAGAAATCACGGACGAGAAAATTTAATAGAAAAACCTATCGAATTCGTTAGAAAATTGTATCGAATTTCTATTAAACTGTTCTATCAGTTTTTGGCCGATTCTATTGAATGTTCAATAGAAAATATTCAGTAGAAAAAGTCAATAGAATTCAATTTTTCTATTTAACTTATTCTATTAAGATATTTTCTATAGAATTTCCTCGGCTCAAATTTTCTAAGTTTTTTCGTTTGATTTTCTTGATAAGAAGAAAAGAAAAATAGAGTGAAAAAAACTTAGAAAATTTGGGTCGAGCAAATTCTATAGAAAATATATGAAAAGAGATCAGTCAGAAACTAATAGAAAGTTTAGTAATAATTCAATAGAATTTTCTAACGAATTCGATAGGTCTTCCTATTAAATTGTTTCGTGCGTGATGAGGGAGATATATTAATTATACATGTTCTCCGCTACATTCGTTTTGACTTTTCTTAGACTGAAAGTTCGAATAGTCTCGGGATTCTCGTGATCGTCGCAGAGGCACGTGCACACGACGCACTTGGTAAAATAACTGGAGATGATATTGTATTTGGCATATGTGGATTTTTCATCCCCATTGAAGCAATTACTAGTATCCCCCAGCGATGATAAACGGGTTTTCTTATGCCTTTTGATGCCTGCGTATCGCCTGGAACTGGTTGCATTCTGTGGAATACGGTAAATACGTTTGGAGTGAAGAGTCTAGGTTTCTCGGTTTGATTTGCGCTAGCTAATGTCAGAGAAAACATAGAATATTGCAAGGAAATTGATCGCGTGGATGGTTATAACTGCCAAATTTTCATATAAATAGTATAAGTAGTATGTTTAATACTACTGTTCGTATAGGTAGTATGTTTAATGCTTATGTATTTATCCCCTAGAAATTTGGACACTGTTAGACAATTACTCTTGAAATTAGAAATAGTAAAAAATCTTCAAGTTTTTAACAAGTAATTTACATGGAATTTTCATTGAACTTCTTATTGATAAATCAGTCAATTTTCTTGAATATTCAATGAAATGTGTTTTCTCAGATTCATACGAGAATGAAAATTACTGACAATCGTGAAAATTTAGGCAACTTTTCTTCACAATTTTGAAGCTCTTGAAAATTCAATTGAATGTAATGCTTAATTTTCGCGATAGGTGTGAAAATCTTAATTGTCATGAGAAATTCAATGATCATTCATCATGAAAAAGTTAATTTTGTTGAATGTCCGAGATGAATCAGAAATTCCATGGGCAATTTGGTCTGAAATTCAGCAGCGAAGTGGTAAAACGGTACAAGACAATTTTTACTACTGACCAGTTTTCAATGAATATCTCGGAATCTAAGAGAGACGGCAAAATTTTTGTTATAACCTTTTTTGTAGAGCCGATTGAGAGCTACAACAAACGTAATTATGAAAATTTCGCTATCTCCCTTAGATTCAGAAATATTCCTCAAAAACTCAACTGGGACATGAGTCGACTTAAACCGTTTTATCACTCCACCACTGAATTGAATTCAAGTTCCGAACATTGAAAATTCAAATGCATCTGTTACTTAAATTTCATAAAATTTCTAACAGTGTATTGGAGGTAGTGAGTTTGTTATTAATCCACTGCTTCGCGTAACACGCGAAGATCGCGAGATCGTCTTTGTGTGAAGGGAGTGGGGGTCATGGCAGCGCGCAGATCCACTAGGAGTGGGGACGCGCTAGGCGAAGCAACGGGTTAATTGAAAATAATAATTTGTAACCACTGCAATTCAATATACTTTTGTTATTTAATAATTTTTTAAAAATTATTTTCAACGCAGGATTCAATGGAGCGATCATATTCTATTTTTTTTGCTAACGCGATATATCAAACGTTTTCCCATTAAGCTAGAACAATTCAAGCAGACGGAAGAAAGAATTTCCTGTGAAATTTCCTACAATTCCTGTAGAAAATGTCTCAATAGCAAAGGTTGTATAGAAAGAAGTTTCTATTGGACATTTTCTATTGAAAAAAACGCGCTGTCCACTCGACATAAGGATTTATTTTCTATTTCTTACCGCAGGACAGACCCAGCCCAGAAGTTGATCATTACAATGTGACATTGTGCCTTGACATACGTCTCTACTTGCAGATGGAAAAGAGCCGTATTTAAAAAATTTAGCCTCTTCATAATAATCACATTGGGCATTGCACATACCACTGGGATGAAAGTTTGCTTCGTTCACAATGATTTGACCAACGAACCACTTCAGTTGGATGTAATTGTCTGAAATATTTTTACGTGCATAATAATCATATTTGAGGAGTAACATTCCTCGAACATTTAATGACAATTGATTCATAATTAATTTTGGTCCAACGGCCGAATAATATTTTATTAACTGATAAAGTAATTGACTAATAATGAAGTAAGGAAATAGGTTCATTGAAAACCTAACGAATTCTATAAAAAAATTTATTGGAATTCTATTAAACTTCTATTCAAAATTCTCAACTATGCATTTTTATTTTCCATAAAAAATGTCCAATAGAAACTATTTTATTTAAAAAATCAGTACAATTTCGTATTTCTATTGAGACATTTTCTATAGGAATTCCTCGAAATGAATTTTCTGAGTTTTTCCGCTGTATTTTTCTTCTCTTTTTATTCAAAAATTTAAGAGAATAAAATAAAGTTTGAGCCGAAGAATTTCTATCGTAAATATCTCAATAGAATAAGTCGTATGTAAAAATCGAATTTTATTCGTTTTTTCTTTTTTTTCTGCAGAATGTTTCTCATTGGAAATTTCAGTTGAAAAAATAACGCTCAGATCAGCTACGGAATTTGTCAAAAGGATCGACCAAAAACTGACAGAAAATTGAGTTCTATTTGTCGAAAATTTACAGACCTATTGCACTGGTGGATTCTGTCGGCTCACCGAGTGTTACATCTCTCGATGCATCTTTGATGACAGCAAGCGCAATTTTCGCGATCCTATGCGTGTGCATGAGGAATTTGGTCTGAACCAATTCAATTTTTCTGGCTCTGTGTGGCGTCCTGGGGCTGTCATAGTAGTGATAAATCTCTGTCGCATAGCCTTTGAGTAAATGCATGGCAATTATGCAGTATGCATGATAAACCTCTCCACCGACAGAAAATGTCGTGAAAATTGGACGAGTGCTACCCAACTGTAGACAGAGTGTTGAATTCGAAAATTTTTCATTAGCACGCGTAATATCAACGGAGCAACTAAAATTCTAAACAATAAAAAAAAAACTAAAATTCTATTAGAATTCTACTGAAATTCTGTTGAAAATGCTTCATCACTTGTGCGGAAAGTGAAAATTTCCACACATTATGATGGAAATAGGGTACAAGGTGAGAAATCTTCAGTAAAAATTACGGAACAATTCACCTAATCCGCATTGGGGGATCGTTTTCCGGCAATTTTTATAGGAATGGAAGAGAAGAAATCTGAAACGTTCAGTGAATTTTCAGGTTCATCACCGAACAAAGTACGAAATTGTCACGTAATTTTCCCCGAAGAAGTAAAATCTTACAGAAACATGCCGACTTATTGTGCCTCCAAAATAAAAAACTCTTGAACGTTCAGCAATTTTTATGAAGCTGGTGAGTTATTTCTACGTTCCGTTCCGTAAAATAGAATTTCAGTAGCGAAGCGTTAATAGTCGATTTTGAGTTTGGCCAGTTTTCAATAAATATCTCGAAATCTAAGCGACATAGCACAATTTTTGTCACGACCTTTTTTATAGCCACCAATTCGCTCTACAAAAAAGGTCATTACAAAAATATCGTTATCTCCCTTAGATTCCGAGATATTTCTGAAAAACTCGCTGCTGATTTCAATGAAAGTCAAACACATTTTTCACGAAATGCGTAGCTTCCTCTATTAAATTTTTTCATCAAGTGTACCTCCGTGGCACGACTGCCTGCGATCTGATGGAAGAAGCGAGTCGCTGTATCCCCGTAACTCTCGCTAATGAATTCATACAGACGATCTGCCATGTCGAAGTCATCGACAACAGTCGAGGCATTTTCTCCCTTCAAATTCTGATACCCGAGTTCGATGTCAAGAAGATGTTTGTTGATGGAGTCAATCTGCTCGGTAAAGCTTTCGATGAGATTTATATTCTCAACTATTCTCTGTCCACATACTCCAGACACATTACGCAGCTTGTGATTATGCGATAGAAAATTTTCTAACGATTCAAGTCCTCGAACACTTAAACATTCCGATGGTATGTACCCTGGGACGCCGAATGGCTCCTTCAACTTCTGGGGATTCAACTCCTTCAAAGAACTATCCGGAATTAGTTTTTCCCATAAAGAGTCTATCTGCTCGAACACGTGACTCCTATTCTCCAGATTTTTCAGGATTTTGTATCCCGTGTTGAGTATATCCGGCAGAATATTTTCCCCATTCGATTGACCATTTGGCGGGAGAGAAATAAAAACGAATATCGATAGTAAGATTAATTGATAAGACATTTTCACCGATTTTTCACTGACTCGCAGACACGAGAACGAGTTATACAGTGAACAATCGCAGAAGTATCGAGCGCTTATTTATACAACAGGTAAAATCGAAATTGATCGACTTTTGACTATTGAAGCACAGGTGGTTCCAATTATTTCCTCAAAGTTAATAATTGTTTACATTGCGACGAATTTTTATGTGTGCACAGTGATAACGCTGAATGAATAAGTTTCTGCTTTCGAAAGTTTGTAGATGATATTTCATGGCTCATTTTGAATAAACCGAGAAAAAAAATTAGGTTTGGCCAGGAATTATTTTTTTGGGAAGAGGATTATTTTTTTAGGAGCGCATTGCTGCAGGCGGGGCAGACCCAGAGGATTAAGTCCATCTCCAAATATTAGAATTATGTCGAATTATGGGATGATTATGCTGAGAATTATTCCAAATCATCATGTATGGAAAAATGAAATTCAATAGAAAAAAATTCAATGGAAAAGTCGATTACTTTTCCATTTAATTTTTTTCCATTGAATTGAATTGAATTGAATTCTCTAGAAATTCGATGGGGATTCCATTAAAATGCTGAATTCTCGTTAAAATTCGATTTGCATTTTGTGTAGATTCTATTAGAAATTTGATAGGAAAAAAACAATGGATTTCGATTTTTCTGACAATTCAAAATTGAAAAAATTGAAAAACGCTCCTAAAAAAATTAGTTCTTCACCCAAGAAATGATTTCTTGGCAAAAGTAATATTTTTTCTAGATATCTGGTGAATAATGAATAAATTTTGTAACTCATTTATTATTCATTACCAAATATCTCATCTCTTAAGGATAAATCGCTTGGAACCAGAATTCCGCATAATAATTCAGGTAATGTAAGAATTCGGTGAAGTGTTCAATAATTTGTACAAAAATGAAAATTTCATGCCTCAAGACATCATTTTTTTCGACTCTAAAGATGAGAAAATAAATGACAATACTAAAAGCCCTGTTCAGTCAATCATTTTTAGTAAATTAAAAAATTATATTCATTTACAAAGTTACGTAATTTTATAGAATATGTGCAAGACCAGAAATTTAGAATGTTTTGGTTCTTAAGGAGTGAAAAGACTCGCGAGGCAGATGATTCGATGATCAAATATTGAAAAAGGTGGCCGGATGTTTGTCTTTTGCGTTAAACAGAAATCATCTAATTCAACGAAGTCCAGTTCCGCACGGTTAAAAAATTAAGTCATTCAGATAAGACTAATGTCAAGGGAGTGAATAAATTCTCAGTGGATCGCGCGTGACTTTAGAAGAGTAGAAATTACCTCAGTAACACATGAAACACAGGGTTTTTATTTTTTACAACAATTTATAAATTTATTATTATTTTTAATTATTTTTTGTTATTTGTCATTTATTATTAAACATATTTTAAAAAATGATAAATTTATTATAATAAATTATACATTATTATTATTATTATTATTATTAATAAATTTATCAATTTTTTCACTTTATTTATTATTATCAAATTCTACGGGAATTTTCGTTAAAGTTCTACAAAATCAATTTTATGTTATAAATTATAAATGATAAATTTATAAATTTATTATTATTCTTAATTATTTTTTATTTGTTATTTATTATTAAAAAATGATAATTTGAGAGAATTTCGGGTGAAATTACCACCGCGACAATTCCGTAGCTACAAGTTCTGAGAAATCAAAAGACATCAATTTGAGTCCAATGAAGCCACCGTAGCCCATCTGCCCCTTGTAGTACAATCCAACACCGGATAACGGAATGGGAGGTTCCGCGACGACATCCTGACTGTCTATGAATGGAACCGTAGTCTGTCCGAAATCTTTTAAATTGTCACTCGGCTGGAACTTGACGTATTTGCCATCACCTCTGACCTCAACGTTCGGCTCCGGACCGTAAATCGGAATATCGGGCTCTTCTAGTTTGATCTCATAAGTTCTGTAATTAATTTCGCAACTAATGGTGTACACTGCGAGGAAAAATTGGAATTTCATACATCACATCGTGTTTTAGAAATGATGGACAGTTTAATAATCATTTTCAGGAGAGCGACATTCAACAAAAATACTGTAATTAATATTTTCGTAAAAATATTGTAGTTAATATGTTCAGCAAAATATTGTAATTTCTTTTCTTAACTTTTCTTGTCACCCGAGTCGAGGATTTGGTTCTGATTGGACGTACACAGGTCTTTCAAGATCTCACCAGACTTGGATTGACCTGGTAAGTCCGAATCAGTTCTGCGACGTAGTTTTCCGGAGACCTTCCGAATCCTCAGTTCTTTTCGGCCCTGAGAAGTCCTCCTCTATACTACCTAGAACTTGGGATTTCACGAGGGGTTGCCGAATATATTTTAGCCACCCTCATCTCTCCGTTTGCACGCGACGTTTAAATAAAAAATTGAGAACGTTCATTCTGTATTTATTGACCGCCTTGATGCCAATGAAACCCTCGGAGGCGCCAGGAATGTCGAAATAAATTTTTTTTTTTCACCGCGAGCCAAAGGGTCAAAATCGAGTTTTTTAGCCGGGTGAACGTTGATTCCAATGATTTAAGCGATGGGCTATTCAACACTCTCAAAAGTATGTGGAAAAAATGAAAACTGAAAAATTTTTTTTTTCATCGGCGCCAAAGGGTCCGATTTTCTGTTTTTCCAGGGGGAAAGTCGACTTTCGCCAAAATCGAATTTTTTAGGAGGCTTACGTAAGATGTAAAATTGTAAAAGTAGCATCAATGAATGAATAGATATCTATCTATCCTAACAGTGCACTCACCCGCCCTGATGCTCTGGATAAACCCAGCCGTCCCAATTATCCTCCCGCATGAGTCTTCCCGACGTCATATCCACAGCGGTCAGTCTGATCGCAACAACCAATTGAGCGCTTGCTTTGTTCCTCGTTAACCTGACGCCTGATAAAAAATCTCCATTCATCTCTTCTACGATTCTATTTCAACAAGATCTATGCGCGCGCTCTCGCGCGCGCTGATCTATTCATTTGTTGAAATGAAGAAATGGAATTCATTGAATTTCATTTTCTCATGAATACCTTATAAATATTGATAATGAATCAAAGAGAATTCGACTAATGATTGAGGTGAATAGAGTAAAAGAATCTATAAAGAATATTTCATTTTCAATTAATTATCTTCAATTTTTTTAAATAATCGGTCTCCATAAAAGGACAGAATTTATTAATTTCACCGATAATATATATACATGTGAAATATATATATTATATATATATATATGACGTGAAAAAAAAATTTACCTCCGAAGAATTTGAAATTGTCACTGAAGAATTTGAAAATGCCGTGTTTTTTTTTGTGAATAACTTCGTGTCACATATTAACCAATCAGATTTAAGGATTAGCGGTCAG